>NC_081448.1:11285430-11350964 GCF_007210705.1 Tigriopus californicus
CGACAAACCAAAGTATTTGAGTTGATTAGACTAGGGTTTTCTCCGATGGCGGGATTCAAACCCACGCTCTCTGGGGAACCATTTCGTGCCTATAAGGGGTACATTAGACCACTCAAGAACAAACCATTTCTGGGCCGAGGCTTGTAACTTTAATATGGCAGGATCTTAATGCTTATCGCCCTGCATGGTTTTTCGATAGCAAATTTCGGCATTTATTTCTTTTCGTCGGTTGCCATCTTGAAAAAGATAATCGGGCTCACCAAATATGTGTCCGTCGGGAAGCCCTTCGCCTTCTCCACCTTCCCCATCAGGGAGTTACAAGGACGTACAATCGAGCTCGAGATTTATCCTATTGGCCAGGTTTGAAAATCGCCTATTCAAGTTCAATGTATTTCCCTCAACCAATCCATGCCCGCAACTTAATGTTCTTCCCCGTTCATAGACTCTCGTCAAGGAACTTTATCAAGATTCCGTCGGGGAACCTTTGCGGTCATGTTCAATAAAGGAGGTTTTTAAATCTTGATAGTTTTTTTTTAAAAGGGATCACACAGGTTTATGGACAGAAGTGGGTTTAGTGCTGGGATGAGTACAGCAGAGGACTCTAATCTTTCACCTTTCTGAACTCGTGGCACTGACTCTACAACTTCTGACAAGCAAAAAACTCGGCTCAGGGTTGCCAGCTAGTTGGCAAAGTGGCGAAATGAAAAAGTCGTTTGCAGCGTTAAATTTCCATTGGCGGTAAGCCGAAAGTGTATGTAGGGCATGTATCATAGAAAACCAAGTAACTAGAATGCTTCAGCTCAACAGGAGCTGTACTGGATGAGCATGTTTTCAGGTCAACTGACGCTAGGGGTCAGGGGACAATGACATTTCGTGAAATCTCGCTTTAGGCAAGTTCAATTATTCTCATGAAACGTTTGTTATTCCTCTTTAATTTTAATTTCCTTTTGAATTGTACAAATACAGAGGTAGAAAGAGCAGTAGAATAATAAAAACATGCTTTTTGGGGCATAATACACATAACATGTCAAAAAAAGATTCGGACATTAGAAGAGCAAATCACGTACTCTATTGATTGCCCTTGTTTAACAACACATGTCGAAAGTGTAACAAAATGTATCCGAAATTGCAACGCAATGATGAGGCATTCGGAATTTCGTTTCAATCTCCCAATAATGTGCTTGAATGTGGACGACATGATTGCACCTTTACGTAATCAAGGTAACTCCGACACCTCTGGAGGTCAGCCTGAACCCAGGCTTGTCCCTTGGGTTTCAGTTAAGTGTTTCCCTCACATGGATGAAAATTGCAAATTGAGCCCCATTTTAACCCCTTCAAAATTTCGTTCTTAAAAATGTGGTCGGACAACTTGCTCAAACCTGTATGTCAATGAGGCAAGAGATTGTAGTTTATTCCATTGAAATCCTAGCTATTTAAACATATCACAGATGAGCTATAACGTGAGCGAGCATACTCTCGCCACATCACTTCAGTCTCTGCCAAATAAAGGATCGATTGGGGATCGAACGTTGCAAATAAGGGCCCTTATTGGCCTCGTATTCACGACGGGACGCTTGAGGGTAAGTGAGATGAGATATCTCGAAGTTAATGGCTTGCCGTCTGTCCTCAACACGCATCTGGATCACTTTGCAAACGACATGGCTTCTTCCCCCTACCATGGGCGGATGGTGGTCATGTTCGCCTATTTACAACTACACACAGACATATGTGCAGAACTTGCCGCAAAAAAGAGTAGTCACTCCCTTAAGAGCAGAACTGACCAGAGTGGAAATTTATTGTTCGTGGAATTGTAATCAGACAATTAAACGATCTTGTTTGGGTTGAAATTGGATCATTTGAAATATGAATTAGGCTTTTCCATCCTCCCCTCGCAATGAAACCTGTGGATTCCATACGATCAAGCAAATCCTCAAAAGGAGGGAATATTTTCAGAGGCCATGAAAAGTGGTATTTAATTTATGTACAATTGTCCCGTTGTATTCCTGGTTGATTCGATTTTAGTGACGGTGCAATGGTCTGCCGTTACAGAATTGTCGTTATCGCGCCTGGCTACATCCCCCATGACAAAATAACTTTACTTGCTTCAGAGGCTCAACTTTAATTTTAATTCACAACTGATTGTTAGAGAAAAGGGCGGCTGTTTTCAGGCAAATAATGCAGGACGTCCATCGACCTAATTGGTACAAATTCGTGGTCTCTCGCACAGGTTTTGTGGAGCAATTCCTTGCTCCAGAAGGAACAAGAAATCCCATGCCGGAGCGCAATTATCTTCACTTTTGGCGGTCCAAAAGAAGTAGCCATCGCCAGCTTCGTAGGAATCCATTTGAGCGGCCATGAAATTCCTCAAAAATCCCTTGTGGTCGTCTGTGTACTCGGAGAAATCCTTGTTGTAATAAGCACAGGTATCGGGAGAACCATTGGGAGGGTGGTATGGAGTGTCATAACCCCCGTCCAAGTACTTCTGGCAATCTTGGTTGGCCAAGCTCCACTCTCCAACAACCACATCCATGGTTGATTCAGTCATCACAGCTGAGAAAAAAAGACAAGAAATAAAAATCGACTTTAATCCAGGCCTCAAACCCCTCTTGGACCGATTTTCTTCTAGCTTACTCTTAAACCCACAAGACGTGTCAATGTTAGTGCTCCATCCTGCGTTGTCCTCGGCCAAATTGTTCCAATACTCGCCAAAGGCATGATATTCATGAAGGTCCAACATGACATTTTCAAATCCTTCGGCCATATAACCGTGAAAATCGGTCGGAGTCCGGAAGGCTTGTTGAATGACCACTTTGGGACCATCACCTAACACGTTCCTGACAACATCATAGGCGTTATAATGGAAATGATCTCGCAGTTCAAGCCATAGCTCTTCCCAGATTCCCCAAGGCTCGTTCAAGATGGCAATTCCGAAGAGAGTGTCCGGAGACATGGTTCCATCGTCGATCCATGATTTCATCATGACGGAAATTTTTTCCAAAATCACCAAAGTTCGGTCAATGTTGCTATGATCGTCCGGATTGAACCAATTAATCTCGCCTCGCTGACCGGAGTTATCGAACCCGTTTTGGGAACCGGGCCCGCAATGCAGATCAATGAGTATCTTCAGGCCCAGCTCTTCGCACCAACCCGCCAATCGCTTCAGATAAAATCTAAGAATCGAACATGTTGGCTTGGAAGTGAACCAAATCATTGAACTAGAAGCAACCTCTCGATCTCGCAACTCACCTTTGGCCATCATCATCAGTAGCAGGTGGGGGAGGAAAGAACTCATCGGGCGACACGTCCACCAACCAATAACCCACCGGAATCCTCAAATGAGAAATCCCAGCATCAACCAATTTCACAAGGTCAGCTCGGGTATAGAACTCGTCCCAATGTCTAAAGTAAATTGAGACGGTCACAGTTTCTGGAAATTTCTCAACTTGTACTTGTGCGATCAATGCACTGCACACTTAGTTGGATGATGGGCCAAGGTCAACCCATTAATGTTCAATTCCTATCCTGGTGTTTTTCATACCTATTGAGGCGATCTGAAGCAAAGTCGGGATCCACGTATTGAGCGTATGTGTACTCATCCACCACCTGGCCACCGAGCTCCACGTTGACTTCCTCGAAAATGGTAGGTGTGATCCATGGTTCAAGAACCAGCCACCCGCCCAGATTGACGCCTCGAATTTTTCCATCACCACAATTCAGAGCTGACGAGTAGTTGGCAATCATGGCCACTGCCAAGACGAGAACACAAAGTTTACTCATTGTGTTGTGTTAGGACTAACCGTGTGCACTGAGCACATCCTAAGATAATTTTGTCTTTTATATGCAATTGTTTGAACAGTTAAAGGCACTAACTGATAAGATGTGACGAAGTTTTTACAAAGGGGTCGTTGCTACGTCAGCAAAATAGTTGAAAATTGGAACAATAAAGGCCAAATGAAAGAAGGCTACTTGTCCCGCAAAAAGTTGATGAAATATCAGATTGACTTACTACATTGATTATAAATGTTCTGGAGGATGTCTTGACAAATCTGACTTATTCAATACGATTGAAAAAAAACGTGGAAATGCACAGGATTTAAACCATCTCAAGTTGCCAAAGGTCCTTCAGGACGCCCATGATGGTCTTTATCAGACTTGACTATTGTTCCGGATGGATTCCCCACGTTGGAATTACACTTTGAAAGGGAAGAACTATTGTACTCAAAACATCATGGGATTCAATGGATTTGTTCACAATACTTCAAACGAGGTGTTATAAGGTCGTAATCTCCCTCAGGGATCATGGTCAATTCCTGACGCTCTCGTTGGTCCTTTAACTGCGTGTTTTAAGATCTTTGAATGATCATCAGGTCCTTCAGAAATGGTCCTGGGTACGCATCGATTATTTTTACTCTTGGAACACTTTGAAAAGGCCTGCTAACCTGAAGTTTGACGATTATTTTGCATCAAAAGAAAGCATGCAGTTTTGATGGCATCTCTAGTCGCAATACAAAAGCGGTTTTCTCGAAACCTTGCGGGGTAAATCTATATTTGAAGGTTTCACTATCAGTGATTGTATTCAGATAGGTTGACCTTGTGACGGTGCTTTTCCGTCAAGTTTGTGCCACAATTTGACTAAGTCAACAACAGTCGGCGATTATCGTCATTAACTGGACATGGAGTTTGGTTTCAATTGATATCCATAGAGATTGCTTCAATGATATGAAGCCTTAGTGTGATTTGACCCTGGTATGTACATAACAAAGACGAGGGTTATTGACTTTGTGTCGACTGATTGATTAGCGCTAACGAACGAAAAGGATGTTATCAAATTTGCGTACTCTGATGTATTAATTCCAAGGGGAAATCTGAATTTGGCATCAGTATATGTATGGAACACGTTTTTCTTGAAGGACTCTGTTCTTGCTTGGATGCAAGGGAAGCATTTACATAGAGACGAGTTCATGGCATATTTGTGTGAGAAAAATAGAATTTCGAAATTCCGGCTTTGAATGTATCAGTACATATGGTTATTGCAAGATCCACGGGGGATGGATGAAATGAGAAGGACAATTGCTATACAGGGTAGCTAAAAATAATGTGAACTTTACCAATCTCATTGAAAAACTAATTCATGAAGAAGTCAAATCACAATTTCATACCTCCAGACTTATTTGAACCATGGTCGTCTATCAAGGTTTTGAACAAACAAACTTTACGTAGTTTTCACTATCAAACAGATGGGAGCAAATTGCATGAAGTCACGTTTGCGCAAGAAAAGTTTTGAAGCCTGAAGCATTTGTGATCAAGTTCGTGGGAATTTGAGGCTTATGGTGGTCGCAAATGAAATCCAAATTGAGCGATATGCTCAGATCTTTTTCATTGGATATTTGTTCAATTACCTGAGTTATGAGTACAGGTACTATTGACTTTGGTTTTTGGGTTTGGCTTGCAGTAATTTTTGAACATGCTAGCATGGACAGAAAGCAGAAGGTCAAGATTATTATTTCATGTAGATCATAGTTCAGATGTGCAAATAAATCTGAAAAAGAACATTCTCAGGAAGGTTGGCGACTGCATCATTTAGAGCAATTTTTTTTTCGGAGTAATAGCAATTGAATTGGAAGCGGTGAGATCTCGTTTACAGGACTCTTTAGAATCGTCGCACCCTTTTGGGACTCCCTTCATTATGCATCTTGAACCCCGGCACCACCTCGAAATGTTATCATCATCAACAATGCAGGCCAGGCACCAGACAACTCCACCCAAGTCAACTCGACCGAGCACACAACTTGGCCCAACCAAGATCTCAGCCCAATGGACAAATTGACCAAGGGAAAAACTTGACCCTGGACAAAAAAGACCGGCACAATGCACTTTTGGGTATTTGTTTTTTTGATGGGCTGTACTAAACGCTACAGCAAATGTAATTCTCGTTAATATTGAAAGATATGAAAGAATGCAATTTTGCTATTTGTAATTAATCAAACTTGATATGATATCTGGTTTACGAACGATTTTTGTTGTAGACTTGTTCGTAGACTTTTGCACAGACTGCCCTCCCTCATATTGATTGAAATGGAATCCCCAGCGCTTCAAATGAAATCTTTTATATCTTATTCAGCATTAAATACCTATGATATCTAATCCACCATCCAAATAGATTTGTCGGATCTGGCTAGCCTTAATGTATGAAAGATCAGGATTCTCGATCCAATACATGTTTAAGTCTGATTCAAAAGACGCTATGAAATCGACACCCACTTAATCCTTTGGAATAATGCAAGGAAGCTAATTGAACAGCAAAGGAGCCAGAGATAGAGGAGGCGAGAACTTTATTGTTCGAACTAACGAGAATTTTCAAGGGCTTGAGGGTGCTCTGAAACCGTACGTTAAGCCTCTGCGATCACTACAATTTACCCTAAAACCTGTTATGGGACCTGACTCATAGATACCAGATACCTTTCGTACCTTCTGTGAACATTGTACGTATATAGTGTCTCAGCTTCTTTAAACTCTCCCATTATGAGAGCTCTCTCATTCCATCAATGTTGCTAGTAAAAAACATTTGGACATGTTCGACCTTTTCCAAACCTGATGAATTTATTGAAGCCCAAATAGGCCAAATGGACCCTTAAATCTGGTTTGTGACAAAGCTTATTGATGCTTTTGAAGACGGACGGCATCAGATACTTATCGTAACTCATTTGTTTAATCTAATACTTGAACAAATTGTTCGTTGGCAATTAGCAAAGAACAAAGATCAAATCTCGCAATTATGTGAAATGCGTTACGCTTAAAACTGCTTTTTTTGGCTCAAAAATCCTAGTTCATGGTCCAATTGCAATTATTTGTATGATAAACTAATATACAAATGGATTTAAGTAAGGCACTCAAAGATGATCCCAAATTTTACGGATGAAATGCCGTTTGCTCCTCCAGCCTTGAAGTTGTTTCTCGATGTGGCTTAGCAGGTATGTAGCATCGCTCATCCGTTTCCTAATTTTTAAGACCATGTCTGGAAATTCTTTTTTTTCCGAAATCTGCCACATATTGCCTTGTAAAACTCAATTACCACATGGTCGTTTTCATCCAAACTATGAAGTTAAAAATGAACCATGCCGAATAACTATGGTTACTGAAAGCCAACAAACAGTCATATATACACACCTTCGCATACGTATCTACGTATGTGATGTGTGTGTGTGAGGGAGAGAAAGATAGTGTGCGTGTGTGTGGGTGCTTATGTGCCTGCACCCACTTTCCAATTACCATCCAAGTTCATCCACTGACGTGGTTAGCGTCCAAAGCCAAAGGCGCACTCGTATAAGCGAATGCGAGATGAAGGCCCAGTCTTACTCACTCTGGTGCAAGCCAGCACTTACATTAGAAAAAGTGTCATTGGTATAAAAAGCCACCTTTCCCATGGGCTCATCGCCAGTTTGAAACGAAGTTTCCACACACTTCCCTTTTTGAGGGATTTCGCTATATAGGGATGCTTGAAGGCGTCCTTCTTCGACTGTCTTTCCTATCGACAATATTAATCACTGTTTCCCGTGGACACCCTTGGAGTGTGGGACGTCCCATGGCCGGATCTCCCCTCTCCAAGTCCACTGCTTTGGTGGGTGGTGGCGAAGGCCGCAGAGGGATGGAAGGGGTGCTTTTGAATTGTAAAGGCTCAACTTGTGATTCCATGGAGACATTCAGTGGTGGCAGTGGAAGCTCCGAAACAATCGCCAATCCGTTCCTGTTTCCTGAGTTTGGAACATGGCCAATTTCCCCATCCACAGGCAAGGAGAATAGCTATGCTGAAGGAGCCGATCGACCCCAACAAATCAGTTCGATCCTTGATCAAATGAGCAAGGATGGACAGATCTACCATCGACACGTCAAGGAGGTGCTTCCAATGTTGAGGCTCCGGAAGAGGCATTACCAGATCAAGTTTCGGATCCCTCGGGACACGAACCAGCAACTCAAACGAGGACGAGGAGAGACCGCAGATCGAGACCTCATCAAGCGGCAGGTCTTGAAAGTGCTTCGACTGTGATTGACCACACACTTCTGATTTTATTCTTACTCTTCTGTAAAACAATCTTTTCATGCTTGACCGAAAAATTTAGAAGTTTAAATGACAGCCGTTGTAACAGAGATGCCCGCTTGGAAATGATAAAAATTCAATAAGATACAGGTAGAAACATTGATACTGAATGTTTGTCAAATGCAATATTGCTGTCACCTTGGAACTTGAGCCCTTCCTCGGATTTGAGTCATATTACACCGCCGTTTTTTAAACTGTTTTTCATTGAGGTATAATAAAAATCAGCTAGACGTTTTTTTCGTCGCGAGAGTATAACGTTTCGGAAACATTAAATACTATGATAAAGTGTAAATTGACAAATGTCAAGCTTGGAAATTACCACGAAATAACATTACCATCCATCATATTTGAAGTTCAATACAGTAGATTTTGTTGAACGCACTTCATACATGTAGACAGGGATCCAAGGCAAGGTTATGTAAAAGGTTTCATTCATGATAGGAAGCAAATAGTCCAGATTGAGGGGTCAATTAGTGACAAACCCACGTCAGATGTTCGTCCCCAAGGCTCAAAATTAGGGCCGCTTCTTTTTACAACACACATTGTTTGTTCCGCTTTAAAAGGTCAATGTTTGTACCAATCTCCCTTCTTATTCTGACGATACATAGCTAGTTTCTAGTAGAAATGGCCAAGATTCCAGTAGCCTGGCAAAGGACTTAAATCAAATCTACTCATGGGTAACCGAGAGTAATATGGCCCTGAATGGAATGAAATTCCGCTCAATGACCTTTGGGTTGACGCTTTTGAACACTCCACTTTTAGTTAATGGAGGTAAATATTCTTAGCAAGTCTTGTCCATGAAGGATTTGGGTGTAATCCTCCAAAATATGGAAAGTTCGATGAACATATCCAGTTGAATGTTGGCAAAGCTTTTCAAATGTGGAGTTAATTATATCGCACATATAAGTCCGGAGATAGCATCACGATGCTAACTATTTGCAAGTCGATTGTCCTGCCACATCTTGAATATGCCGCGCCCATTGAGCTCCAACTAGTTCAGCAGGATTGAAGAAAGTCGAGCTGGTCCACAGATGTTTTGCCAGGACACGGACTTCTAGAAATGTGGACTGCGAACGCTCTTCCCGGCAAATCGGCCTGCTCTTGGTCATAGCCACTCTGAACCATTTTTCGAATTAAAGTAATAAAATAAGAAACGTAGATCTCTTCAATTAACGGTAGGTCAATTTTGTATCATTTACATGCAAAGTTGATCGTTTCAAAGTTAGGTTGTCAAAAGCTTATGTAACTGACCAACAGCAGGCCGAAAATTCAAATTTTATGTAGTGTTTACTACATAACTTTGAACATGGCTCCTGAGTTCCCTAAGCATAGGTTTGGGCTCAAACTTGGCTGAGTTCATCTATTCAACAAGATCTTGTGGTCGTATCAAGTGCTTATTTGGAATAAGATGAGTGGTTTAGAAGATAGGATATTTTTGTTTCCGTTTGCAGTCCATATCTCTAGAAGTCCGTGGCAAGGATTATAGAGGGTTTGAGAGAGCTCTCGTATTGGGAGAGGCTAGAAAGGCTGGGACTGAGTTTAAAGAAAATTCAGAGAACATCTAGCTTGGGCGGGACATCCAGCCACTCCCTTGATCAAGATTCTGAAGCTTCACAATAAAGTCCTTCAATGCCTTGACGCTATGGGGGCAGGTCGAGCAAACCTCCTTCTTCAACTCCGCTTAGAAGAATTAGCCTATAGGTTGAGGTCAGGTGAGTTGGAGGGCCAGGTTTCTAGCTTCCTGAAATCTACACAGTTGTCTTACAGAGGAGCCTTAGCATGGCCTTTCTTTGACTTGTGAGGTAACGTATTGTTGGACTTGAACACAATCACTACCCTACGTAATAAGCCTTCTCCAAGATCTCAGAGATGACCTGGTTGCAGAGGAACTAAAACTAATGCTCTGGCTTACGTGTCTCCTTTTGTCAAGGTATGGGATGGGGGCGCTCGGTGCTAACTGGATTGATGGGGGAGTGGCTGGATGTCCCGCGCAAGCTAGATCGAGGGTAACATCCAGACGTCCCTGTTTCATGAATGGCAATCATTGTTTATGGACTATTTGGAAATACTTAAAGAATTAGGTTTCCCAGCCTTAACTTCAAGGTATTTCAAGATGCCTACCTGCTCATTTCGTCGATTTGTGTTTTGTTGAAAATGGTGTAAATTTACCTGATTGGCCCTGTACTTGATACTTCACGTTTTCAAAGGCATTAATGAACTTTTTCCTAATCCGGATTTTCGGTCCAATTGTGGCGACCGCAGGCAGAGGCTTAATGTGATTTTCTGTGCACCTTAAGTTGAAACAATGAAGACTACCTCTTTTCTTTCTTGGACTCCTAAATTGTTCAATTTGCTATTGTCCAATATTTGTAGAAAGTACACAGATGCTGTTGATCATATAGCATCTTTCATGTAAGACGTGGGCAGGTTTTTGACAAGCATTCCCGATCAACCCTAAATTCAAGAGCCAGCTAGACCGGTCCGTCAACTCAAACTAGTTGTTAGATCAATAGTTGTATAAAATGTAAATGGTAGCAATTAGACGGATTTGAATCTTTCTTTCTAAAATCATCGGGGAATACATTCCGTGTTGCATTTAGTAAAGCCAGTGAAAACCCCAATCAAAGGATTGTAATGCACGTTTTGCATTTTGGGCAAACAGTTTGAGTTTTAATACCATGTGCTGTACAGGTACGTAGTCACCCTGAACTGACTGAAGATAACTGAATGTGATGTATGTAGCACCGAGTCCAACTAATTACTATAGGGTTATATTTAGAAAATGCACCTCAAATCCCAAAGCAGATGGGAATCAGGATAAAACAGGCGATCCTCGAAAAAAACAGACTGCTAATTAAGTTAATCTGGAATCAGAAATGGACCAAACAAAAAAAGAAGAAATCTCGAAAACCCTAGGCCTACAATCAACTCCAACGAAATCTGCATTATTTACTTACTATTGTGCAGCTTCAGCTCTACATAACGAACCCAATCATTACGCAACTAGTCAGTTTGCGAATTTGCTAACTGTTAATAGATATTGTCGAAATGGGACAACAGATAGATGTACCTATAACAACTGCAAATGAACTGACCAGATCCTCGATTAACCAAATTATTCTGGTCCATTATAGAATGTTCCGCTAGTTTTGAGTAGAGTGGCAGAATTTCGATCAGAGTGCAAGAGTTTTACAAAGTTATTTGTTTAAAAACTTGCACAATGAGGCATCGTGGTCAGCCAGTTGCATTTTGCATGTTATATCTCAACGTCTTATAACGTATCCTTCTCCTTACCGTAGCAATCCAACACTCCAACTGATTTGGGTTCCAAAATGTGCTCTTTTTGCGAGAATTTACTTCGCATTAGAACATATGTACATCAAATGGAACGGCTAATATTTTCTTAATCTTTCCCCTTCACTGTTAAATGACTTTACCCCGTAGTTAGAGCCTAAATAGGAAAGCCAAGTGCTGACTTGGACCAACCACTTTATACGAGTAATGTTCGTGGGTTGTGAAGCTTGAGAGCTCTTTCTAGGGTTTCCAAACCACCAACCATTTGAAACAACGTACGCGTGACAACTGAAAAATAAATATATAAAGTCTCCTTTCCATTTTTTTTCAAAGATCCGAATGACTAAACAAAACATGGGATCTATTTCCTGCATTGACTCGTCGAAGACGCCAGTACGGTTCAAACTGACGGATGCAAAGAGGAAACCAGGCAGAAGATGGCTGCGAAACACCATCTAGGGATTCATAACAAACTTCGACTCACTGGAAAACGAAGATACGAGAGTTGTCGCACCCGAATTCGCCAAATTTGAAAGTGCTGGAATATTTGAATTATGCATTCATTCATATTACTAGATGGCTGCCGAATGAAATGTGTTTACAACACCTAGATCCTTTTGGCGACGTGTCCAGCTAGTAATTATTGCCTCGTACGTATTGAGAGAACCGCTTTAATTGTTGTTTATTCTTTATTGATAACCCGATTGTCCATCAAAAGATGAAAAGAGTGGTTTTTATTCGACCACAGTTTTAGAATATACCACAAAGAATAAGACAATATCGAGATTGAGATAATTGTGACAGCCAGTGCGAATATTAAGGACGTCTGGCTAACTTGGATGGGAAGACGATTCCACATTGGGGGAACTCGACAAAAGAAGAACCAAAGTCTGCCAAGAGACTTGGCAAACGGCACCTCTAAATAGGATTATCTTGTATGAATATGAAGATGTTGTTATCTGAGTATCACCTCTGAATGATAAGGTGCATCCCCGTTCACAACAAGATACAGTTTGATACTGATCAACATTGTAGAGTAATTTGAAAGCAACGGTCAGATCTAGAATTCGTCTCGTCTCTTCCAAAGTCATGAGACCGAGACGTCCAAGCTCATCCGCATAGTCCAGTTCCGAAGCCCCAGACAGAATTTTCGTTAATCTCCGCTGAACAGGCTCAATCCTTTAATGTCCAATCTAAACCTCGGTCACCTCATTTGTGATGAATATTCAAGTATTGGGCGCATGTACGTATGTGGCTGGTCCAGTGAGCAGGGAGAAAAATCAAAGACAACATGCCCAGCCAACCCGCACTGTACATGCATTGAATTTTGACATTTTTTCGTTTTATGTGCTTGTCTAAGCAAATAGCATTTTGTTAGTGAGCCAAATTGATAGTACGTTTACCGAATAACACTAAACATATTAATTTTATTACGTTTTGTAAAACAACTCATTCAAAATCACTCGATTATTGAAATTCAAGTGCGAGTTGACTGTGATATTTGTCCTAGTTCTCCCTCCCCAAAATGCCCAAAATCAGGGTGCCGAGCCACACTTTTTCTTGAATTTCCTTCACTTGATATACCTCACACGTCAAAAAGGCAAGGACGTCAGGTTCAGGAGTCAGAGAGAATCTTCGAATCATCCCAAGCATAGCATTGGGCGTATTGGCGAGTTTTGAATAATGTTCACGGAACGTGAGCTTGTTGAGGCCTCGTTGAATAACAATTAGAGGTCGATATCTCAGGTAAATCTGAATGTGTGAGATGTAAAATAAAAAAATAGGACGAAGTAAACTCATTCATACACTTAGGTATTTGGTAAGTGTGTGACAATACTGATTTTTAAACCAAAGTGTGAGGATGAGTTTACATTCATGGATATTATTGGACAATTTGCTTGGTTTAACTTAAGGTTGGTTCGAAGTCTAGTCAAGGTTAATTGTACAATTCAAGTTAGTACTTCACTTCATGATACCTCCGCATGGTTTTGATCTGCCTATCATGACTTTCTTGCCAGTATCGGCGTTTGTGGTCGCCCTCACATCAAGTTTCTATCTTTAAGGCGCTTTCAGTATTGAAGGCAACCTCGTGTTGTTAAATTTAACTGGTGTTTAATGGTCCAGATTGGCTTTTGTCATTTTGACTTTGCTGCTCAGTCAAACGCGAACGCATGCAGAGGTCAATTAGTTGATCTAAGAAACACCTTGGCTATATTTATACATTGGAGTTGAGAGTGAGCAATAAATGATATTGGTCATGGATTGGGGGATAATCATCTGAGGCACTTTTCTGTCGTTTCTCAAAATGTAATATTAGTGAGAGTATGAAGTAGAATGCAACGGTTTGGATGAACAATATCAAATTGAATTTGGTCCTCTCAACGATTACTTTATAAAGGTTTTATAGTGTGTTTTGATACGATTTTGATCTTTTTAGAGGTACAACCCCAAAGTATTTCCTTGGAACTTACCGCCTTATATACAGTACCAAGATAGTACAAATTCAATACAATTTTACAAAGGCCAGTTGAAGTTATTTGAAACAATTTTTCACTTACGAATCAAAGGTCACTTTGGGATTTTAGTGTCGCATTAGTTTTGAATTGCCTCTACTACCAACTGCTTGTCAAAAACGCAGGGTGCAACATGTATTTATAGTCAATGCGAAAACACATAATCATGGTTCAATATTGTTAAAAAGCAAAAGATCAAAAGGCATTCTCACTCGTCCATTTATTGGATGCTAGGACTCTATTCGACAATTCACTTCTTGCATTTCGTTCGCCATGAGGCACTAAGAAATAAAAAATAGATAAGATTATACAATAGTATTACAAAATGGAATAAAAAATGGCTCCCCTCAAATATTCGTAGGTAGTATTTAGTATTTAGTATGTAGGCGTTGATAAAGTAGCATCCTTAAAGTAAGACTTAGACCATTTTTTGATCAAATTGCCTGATCAAACCCATAGTCAAGGGCTATCCAAATCTGCCAACTCTAATTCGTTGGTAGATCAAATATCATATGAATATAGAATTAATACCTTTCCCGTCTTGAGCTTCTGGGGATTCCATTCCCGGTAGCGTTAGGGAAGTCTAAGAAATTGTAAAGTGGAAGCCGCACTTATCAACAAAACATGCTTTTTGAAACCTTGTTTCGTCTCAAGGCGAGAAAATGAGCAAATTGTTATCATTGTAAGTTTCAATCTTCAAAGGTAAAAGTTAAGGCCCATCCATTTGTAAGTAACCTAAAGGTTGAGGAGCGGCTCCTGCACACCCACCACAATTCATTCTTTTTATCCAGCTATGATAAAAGTGAGCTGTTTCAACCGAAACAAATTTCATTCTCAATGATGAATTTGGGACGTCAAACTATGGATCTGTTTTTAGATTTGCGAGATGTCAAACTTTGGTGTCGTCGACAATTTTTGATATAAACTGTGGTCTCGTCAGATCTATATTTTCTTGGTTAGTTGCAATAGTTGCCCTTGTCTCTGATTGCATATTGTGCCCAACATGACGTTAACCATTTTGTCAAAGTTAAGCGAGCCAATAATTTGGATGGTAGATAGATAGTCCATGCCAGAGATGAAAACTTACGTAAACAACTACAATAAGTAATTTTCCATATGCCCATAAATTTGCTTCTGGGATATACTCTAGCTGATGCTCTTAAGATTGAGCGCTCAAAGTGAAAATGAAAACTTGACAAGCGTTATGTATGCTTCGTACAATGTGCAAGAATGCTAAGTTCATGATGTTCATGCTTGTTCTTGTCCAGAGGTACTTATTTACTCAATCGATTAAAAAACACCAAGGGTCGAAGTTCATCTGGGCGTTCTTTGATTCGTCATTCATCTCTCTATAACAACCATGCATGTTACACAACATATACGCTGACTGTTGGGGGGTACAATAAGAATATGGATTTTTCTCTGAAATATGCCTAATGTAGCAAATTATCGACGTGGAAGTGAAAACCAAATCACATTTTCGACGCATGTCTTTGAAAATGGGCTTCTGTAACACATGGTTTTTAAAATTTCCTACTCGGGTTGTTTTAGGATCAAGTGGGAAGAATTTTAGGATTGTAATTTTTTCTCTTGAGTATGTTTTTCTCACAGGCTGCAGGGAATTTAATCCCCAGTACTATTACTATAAAAGGTTATTATTCGTCTCTTTATTCCCTTTTTAATCTTGATACGATACTTTATCTACCATAAAATTTGTTTTGGTCCAGGGGTGTAGGGTTGATCTGGAATGCTACTTAAAAATCTGTCCGAGTCTGACTCGAAAGATGCTAACAGATCAACAAAGCCATAGTATTCTCTACTAATATTAGAGGGAAGGAATTCTCTGCGCATTGTACAGTCTAATCTTTTTTAATCTCTCCCATTACGAGAACTCTCTCACACCTTCTATGTTCCTAGTAAAACATCTTTAGACCTGCTCGCTCTTTTGCAAACCTGCTGAACTCATGGGAGCCCAAATGGGAGAGGCAAATTTAAGGTGTGGCTGGACAATCAGTTTGTACAGAGTTCGCATCGTGATACTATCTCTAGACTTAAATATGCGATATGTCAACCACATGTTTGAAAAGCTTTGCCAACTTTCAGCTGGATATGCACATCGAACTTTCCATTATCTTGGAGAACTACACGTATATCCTACCTGGACGAGACTTGCTGAATATCTTGCCTTCTACTAGCGTAGAGGTTAAGGGCGTCTACCCAAAGGTCAATAAACGGAATTTCTTTCCGTTCAAGGCCATATTATTCTTGGCGACCCAAGAGTAGATTTGATCCAAGTCTTTTGCTAAGCTACTGGAATTTTTGTTACCTAAAAGTTTACAAATTTTGAAACTGATGCAAAGAATGGCTTTCAATGTAAAAACGATTACTACTGGTGTTGATCACCCTTGCGTCACCAAGAAACAAATCGATCTCCTCTTAATTTTGGTCCATTATTTTTCATTTTTTGCATAAAATTAAGGTTAAAAGTGCCAGTAAAGAAATATCTTCATAAGTATCCGTTGATGTTTGGGTGCTTGAGTAAATTGGTTTATGTTGGTAAGAAAAGGTCAATGATTTTGTCAAAAGTCGAAATGGAACGGTGCCCAGCGAAACTTGAAGACAAAATTACAACTTCCTTGGCACCCTTTCAAACCTGGTAGCAAATGAAGTTATGGAAAGCATTATTTGATTCATTCATTTTACCCATATGTAAGGCCAAGTTCGTTTTCAAATTACCTTTAGGTAAATCTAGGTAGATGGGTGTGAGTTAGCGACTAAAAGCTTTTCTATTCAAAGTTAATATTTGATGGGCGCCCATCTTAGTTGCTCTTAGGGACGTTCAGCGAGGAAATATTAGAATTGCACCTGACACATTACTTCCTTGTATATTATTCTTTATGATTATTCAGCTCTTCGCTAAATTCGTTCATTCATGTTACAAGTGGTGAATACACCTTTGAAATAAGTCCATAAATGTCGAAACCTGGGTGATCTAATCGATTCTTGAAAAGTGGTCTTGAATAATTAACTACTTTACGGGCTACAAATCCATCAAACAGAAAAGCATCAAGTAACAGATTAAGTAATAAATCATCTATAAAAAGCTTCAGATCACTGTCAGACGAATGCATCAAAGATGGTCACATAAAACGGGTTCCTTTTAACAAAAAAAAATCTATGGTACAACAAAACAACATCGATGTACAAAAGAAAGTATAACCAATGAAATGAGTTTGAGATGACTGAGGGAACTATTAATTACCAATAGAAAGTTTACAAACTGTTTTAAACAATCAGACGTGGTGTCATAATGAGCTAATTGTCGCAAATAGAAGTAGAATTAAAAGGCGAGTTGGACATTGAGTGGGGACAAAGTCCTCTTGAGGTTGCGTTTTGGCAAGCTAAATCTTGCGTAGCCAAAACAGGCCTGCCAGGCCCAGTGTCTGCAGTGGATGACACTGGGATAGCTGCTCAAGATCTAGGCCTTTCCTTTCATGCCAAGCCCAACCTCTGGCTCACCTTAGCCAAGGGAGAGCGAACCAAAAATGGGTTTGTTTTTGTTTTGATGCTCGAGTCCCAAACCTGTTTCATCCATCAGAACCTCCAGAACACCTAAAAGGGCTCTGGGTAGTTTGCGCGTGCAGATGTGCGCATCATCTTAGGCCATATCAATCACTTGTGGAAGATATCTCTTCCAAAGGGATGGTGTGATTTCCCCCTAGTATAAACATGGAAAACTATGTGCATCAAATTGGCGAATTTAGGCCGAAACACTTCAAGCATAAAGATTTCGAAGACGTTCGCGACATTCTCAAGGGAGAATTAGACGAGCACACCCAAAACTTGAGCCGACTTGAAGCTGAGAGAAGGCGGAAGGTAAGACATCATGATATGCATTTACTACCAAATAACTTTGATTACCCAAAAACAAAGACATTAGATATATTAAAGCAATTGTCTCAGAAACATCATTTTATCAAAAAAAATCTTAATATTCTTAGGAAAAAACATTCCCTCAAGTTCCAAGCTCCACCCTGTCTTGGCAAAAAAGCATAAAGACGAAAAAGACTTCCTGATTTTCCCTAAGCAGGAACCAAGAAACCCTGAAAAGTTTTAAATCAAGCAAATGAAACTTTTTAAAACACCCCTCAAAACTCCAAAATCTGGGAGAATACCCCAGATTTTGCTGCCCTACAAGGAAGTAGAAAAAAAGACACGGAACGAAAACTGTCCAAAATATGGAACGAAGTAATCACAAGAAAGGAACCAAAAAAACATTAAAAATGGTGGAAAAGGTTGAAACATGAGAAAATTACCCCAACCGTTTTGTTCTGCCAAAACATTCCTTTAAAACGTATAATGTTTTTTTTCAGTTTTACCCTTTATGATGGTCTTGTGATGATAACTTGAAAACAATTATAGTTCTTCTACAACACGTATCCCGCTTTATTCTCACTTTAGTTAAACGAGGACTTCGATCAGGCAGGATGGTTTTCCAAGATTCGCATTATTTTTTTACTCATCCTCATCAAGGAAATCATCACGGGAGTAATCTACCCTACCGTGGACATGGCCATCGATATTACAACAGCATCAACCCATTTTGCATTCAATGATGTGGGTTGGGGAGCCCTTACTTTAACTTTTGTCTTTATCCCCGGATTTGTGTGCGCAATTGCCATTGCGGTACGAGGAATCAAGCAAGAATACACGTGGAAGCGATTGATCAACTATTCCATAGTAATAGTTCTCCTACCAGTACTATATCCCGTCATTCAAGTCATGGTGTAAGCGAATTGTTGAAAAACACCTTTTTATAACTTGCCACCAAAAATTTCTATTTCATGAAATAGGAATACATACATGGTGTACCTTATGATCATTCGGAGAAGCCGAGAGATCTTCAAGATCATGGGACATGATGTCAAACAATTCAAGTCCTTGGAGGGCTTCTTGGAATCCGGACCCCAGTTCGTTCTTCAGAGTTACATTTTGCTTTTGGGCAAAGATAAAAATTCATACACCAATCAAGAAGAATGTAAGTTGATAAATGATTACTCTAATATCGTTTTCATTGGAAGGGTATAGCTCCCTCTGTTCGGACAAACAAACGTAAAAGCTAAGAGATTTCGCTCTAAAACGCTTTATCAAGGTATTATTTGCTGAACAACTTATTGCTTATGCATTGTGACACAATGAATACTTATATCACTATCACTTCCAGGGCAGTAGTAACGAAATTACAAGTAACAAAACTACAGTAGTACGTTCCTTTTTTCGAAAAAGGAAGTGTAATCCCATTACATTTCAAAATGATGTAATTGTAGCGACCCAAAAAACCGCTCCTGAGTGGCTCTTAATTTCTCGTTTCTCCCTTGGCAACTGAGGAAACTTGAAGCTTTTAAGCTATTAAGCGAATAAACAATATCAATGCTCATTAGCGTGACATGTTGGCAGGAAAACATAAATTTTAGGACTGTTTGATACAAAAATACACATTGATTTAGAAAGGTATGGTCTTGATGAGGCAAAACTCCTGAAATATTTTGGCATTTAAAATTTTAGTAAAAGTAATTGTTACGAGTAACGCCATTAATGCATTAACATTACCACTAACACCCCTGATCTCTTCTGGAAAACATTTCAACTCTTTGCAACGGCAAATTTTATACCTTTTGCTTGATAATGCATCAACACTTTTACGATCCTCATTTCCAATTAGATTTTATTTTGTATTTGGGATGTTAGGGTTGGAGGGGTGAACCTCGCCCGGCCAGCGAAGCTAGCCATCGCATCATCCGTATAAAGTTCCGATCGGCAGTGTCGTAGTCCGTATCAGATTGGTTCTCCGTCTGTGGGTGTGGTTAGCGCCTAAAAGTTTCCTTAAGAAGGTCGGGGAGGAGAATCGAACCTGGTACCCTCTCAAACTAGGAAATTGTGCTAACGACTGCACCATGCGCTATACCATAAGAAATGTGTTTTTAAAGCTTTGATCATTGATTTAAAAATTAGACTTGCTTTCATCAATGCTAAACAACTACAAGTAATATAATCTATCCAGAAATAACGGATGAAAATCTTCATATGACGCAAAACTCTAAAATCGTTTACTCAACGTCAATAGGTGACTAGTTGATAATGCGAGTAAAGTAGCTTAAAATTCATGATCATTAATGGCTATTAGGCACGTTTCTAGAGATTCTTGTGTTTACTGTAACCCTGTTGCTATGAAACCCCAACATAAATTCAAATTGCTCAATTTTGGGGGAATTTCTTCAAATAAAAATCAACCTTGAGACTGTATTTTACGTTTCACAAACATAATATGTGGGTTTTCACCACGAAAATAAGGGTCCTTTACTAAACTCAGAGCTCTTCAAGGTTGTTTGTTCGAATCTACAGTAAACGCCCATTAATGATCTGTATGAACTTAATCATTTCAATGATCCATTTTTCCTTCAGTTCGGATCCTTACATTGACCTTCTCGATCGTGTTATCGTTCATATCCTTGTCTAAGACCGGATTTAACGTAAATGTTCCTGACGAGGATCCAAAACGAACGTCGATCCAATACAAGAAAAATGCCAAATTCTTCCCCTTGACTTCCATTGTTTTCCACGCGGTCTGCGTTTTGTTCAGGGTGACGTGCCTGTCATATTTTTTCGCCACAATCCGTGTCTGGACGATACTCCTCATCGCGGTGACCATTTTGACCAACTATCTCCTATTCCTAAAGTGTGGAGGCTCGCAAACTATCTCGATCCTGCTAGGAATGGTCTCAGTATTTATGCCTAATGGATATCTACTCTACAACTTTGCCGCCACCTTCCCCGTGGATCTTCCTTTTGAAGGCACTCGCAATTTCTTGCTTTACCACATGCTCTCTACAACCGGTTACTTTTGTGCTTGTATCATTGGGATCTTCTTAGGTGGAGCTACCAATTCGAGTTACTTGAACTTCAACATTCCGGATGACTCCGTGCTTGATAATTTTGGGGTGCAAGTAATTTTGAACGTTGGTCTATTAGTGTTGGCCGTGCTTTCTTTGGTGTTCGGGTACATCCATTGGCGAGTTAGTATCGTACCTCTGTATCAAGCACCTAGATCAGATTCTCATGGGGTCACGACTATCCGAATTCCATAGAACGTCAGTATTGTAGCCTGTGTTAAATCCGAGTATTTCTAGCTTTTTTGGTATCTTAATCGGGTATGGTCAAAGAATTTTTGTGCCAAAAACAATAATGAATAATTATCTCGTGCCATGCATTAAAAGTGTTTTCAAAAATAAATCAATAGTGACTAACAGGTTTATTTATGATGGCCTGTTTTCAACTGACATGGATCAATCATTCTTCACATGACAGATGAAAAACCTCGACAAAAGGGTTATGACATTATTAATGCGATAGAGTTATGATAATAGGTGGGAGGACGTTTTCGAGAAATTTGGTTTAGTTTAGAAATCATTTTGGGGTAATGAATGATGGTCTTTGACTTCTAATTCATTCCAACAGAGCTAAAGTATGGCTTGTTCCAACATTTAGGTAGAAAAAAGGGTGGAATCGCGTTTGAAATGAGACATCAAGAGAAAAGCAAGATTTGATCAAAGACATGAAAATCAGGGGTTGTATCACAGAAGTATTTAAATGTTCCAAGAGCCATTTAGAACATGATGAGTGTGAACGATCTTATCCCATTTGAACACGCACCGAATTGCTCATTTCTGGGGTTTCTGAGAGTTCTCCTTGGTATCCAAATGAATATACTTATCACAGCCTGTTGAAAGTGGAATAGTGGGAGGAGGAGGAGGAGGAGGAGACAGATCATCTTTGTCTAGTCTTTTTTGAACACGAGTTCCACCACATATTTTGATCGTGTGCCGCCTGTTTTCCACTTTTTTCCTTCTTCTTGTTCCAACTCATCTGGGAGGAATTCAAGGTCCTTTTGTTGTGAGAGGAACAGCATTCTTTCTTTGGAGTCCTGTTTTGGGGGCCTGTTTGATCATCACAGATACACCCACACACTCATGCACTCGGTGAATGACTCTCTGAAGATGTTTTCCCTCATGCCTTCCGGACAAATTGAACATTTTCGAGGTCATTGGCAAGCTCGGGATATTGTCGGACATCTCGCTTATAGGCCACATCGTAGCCTTCGGCGAATCCTTTGTTTAAAATCTGACTTCGCTCGCGATCACTCCAAGGTTTATGACCGGAGACAAAAGGAGGGAAATTGGAACTTTGTTTGGACAACGAGTCCCGCTCATGGATCCAGGCTCTTCGGGTCATGGTTTTCAAAGAATGTCTCAAGAGCCGCATCTTCTCGACCTCGGCCAAGGTTCCATACCGAACGTTGATCACGGTTTTGCTCAAATGGACCTTGACATCCAGGATCTTGGAATTGTCCGTTTGAGACTCGTGCATCGTCAGATTGACCTCTTTGGGTCCCAATCGACGAAGTTGCACGATATCCTCCGAGGACTTCCAAATTGGGTTCTTGACGAAAAAATAGGAATCCTCGCCCGCATGCGATACCATGGTGAAATCCACGAGCGTAGCGTCATTCAGCACCGTGGCGAACACATCCGCAGTCACCTCATTGGCCTTCTTCGGGCACATATTGATCCGAACCCGATCCCGCCCCTCTCGACTCAATACCACAAATTTGCCCAGGGCGGATCCTTCCCGAGTAATCTTCAAGTCCAGGTCTTCCATTTCGGGCTGAGAGATCAATGGTGAAGGACGGACAGCCCAGAGGCGATGAAATGAGGCGTGGACAGTTCGAAATTGTTGTTCGGCTCCAACGGCCACTGAAAAAGTAGGCCACGATAAATGTTGGAACGGTTGGGAACTCTGAATGGGCTTTTCGCTGGCCTTGCTGTGGATTAGCCGGTTGATGTTGTCTTCATCCAGAGTAGGAAATGCATTATGGAGATGGCTTCGTATGAAATTTAGAGCCTCTTTTGGATCTGGAAATCAATAAAATCTTCATTGAGAATGACTGTCAAATTGCATTGGTCTCAAACGTGGACGGCAGTTATAACTGTCTCTGTCCCAAGTTTCTGGCTTTGGCGAGATAGAATGGAGATTATCTAAGGTCACTGAAACGGTTCCAGCAGTCTTCCCACCCTTGAAAGGTTAGAGCATCATGATGCCAAGGACAATAGATGACTGGCTAAGCTCAGGTGCTGACTCAACATATCATCTAAGATCGTCAATGGGCTTGAAGAAGAGCGCCGAAGGAAGAATTCCCAATCCTTGGTCGTGGTTCCAAAAAGCCATCTTCGTGGCTCATTCACGGATCCAAAGGAAGTGGCTTGCCGTGAAATTCGATTTGCTAGCGAAATGCAATTTATACTTTGTGCTCGTCCAATAGCTTCGCTCAATGGAAAAGACATTTTCGCGTCGGGCTAAATCAAGTCTGGGACAATGGAATCATCAAGACGTATTTGATAGAGGATCCACAAGATCAGATTCCCCAGCTAGTTGTTGGATGAACATTGGAAGATGTTAGGTCGACGACTCGACCAAAAATGTGTGAGAAATGCCCGTCATTTGGGGATGAAGGACTTCAAGGGACAAGGAAAGGAAGTCTGAGTCATCAGATAAATTTCATAATGTGTATTGCAATTTCTTCGTGCCAAATTTTGAAAGCGAAGGTGTTGGGCCCATCCAAAGAAGGAAGGGTCCCTCAATAGACTTCTGAGTAGGAGGAAAAAACCCATAAACGCGATAGCGGGGAAATTAATGCCTCCCCCATCTTGTGCTGACGTTTCACACACCCAAAAAGCTACCTTTGCCAGTTCAACTTGGCGAAGAAATTCTTTTCATTCACTGAGTTCCATTAAAGACTCGGTCCAAAACCGTTTTTTTCACATTGGCAAGCGCACTTGTCTCATGATTATTTCCAAAATGAAGGACTGACAGAGAGGAAATCCCGGAGGATTGATTTCGTTAGAAAAGGATGGAATTTCCGTCCTAATTGGTGACCTTGGAAAATGGCAAACAAACTAATTGAGATGCCTGGAACAAGGTATCATTAAGAACAGAGGTCTCTGCTGCCAGACTCATGTTTCGCAAATTTAGAAGCTACTCCACCTACAGAGCGACAAAAAACGGCCTCATATTACATAGGACCAGTTCCAAGGAAGCCCTCTGCTCGGGTTTAGAGTACCAAAATGAGAAGGGTCGCTTTTGGAGCCCTTGAGACTATTACCTTTACAGTACTTTAATTAGCTGGACATTTGTAAGGGTAATACTCACATTAGGGTGCAAACATATGACAAGAATGATCAAAAGTATCTTCCTTTGGTCTTCTTACTACGTACTACGTACATGACATTCTCACGTTTCGTTGGTCATTTGGAACGGTTGGATCTCTTGGACAAACTTTTTGCTGGAGTAAATTTGGAGGCTGGTAATCCTCCAGGAATTTGTTGTTGGGTCTCAGAAACGAAGGAACGAACTTGGCAGTCAACTTGTCGCTCTGGCGAACAAATTAGGAACAAGGCCCTCCTTCTTCTTCTTCTCTTCTCTTGTACGTAGAAAAGGATCTCGCCCTGTTTTGGACCATTTTCCAGGTATGTTTGCCATTTATCACTTCCGAATTACCCACTGAGCTCCATTCAAACCTAATTGAATTGAAGCCTACCAACGCGGGCGATTGAAGTTTTTCTCTTGTAATTCCACGGATCCACTTCCTTTCAAGGCCTCATTCTTTTGTCGGACTGAGTGTTTCAATTGAATTAAGTCCCTTCAAATACCCCTTGCCGTGGCTTTTCGTCGATGCAGTAGACATGCGGTCTACATAGGTCTGCCTTATATGAGCAATAACTGAGGCACCAACAGAGAGTCGGAGTAAACGTGGATCCTAATCTATTTACAGAGCACTAAGTGGTCGTCAAAAACAAGACAAACGAAAAGAAACGAGGTAGTCTGCAAATGCCGACAAGACATATGAAGCAAACCAGGTCTTCTTACCTGTGCGGATGGAATTCGATCTTGAATTAATCGGATCATTGCCTGGATATCGATAGAGGCTTTGCCAGTGGGTTGGATCGAAGATGCTCTGTCGGTTCAGAATCTCGTTCCACGCCATCGGAGTCAAAAATGTCCCAGTTTCTGGATCGTAAGGGCGACTCCCACTAGGATCCTAGAGAACATGGGGGGTAGAAAGAAATTCACGTATGAGAATGCAAATCGAGCCAATAACAATACAATAACTACTGACTACCTCGGCCGAGTGAGTTGGAACCAGAAAGGCAATTTCTGTACATAACTGAGTTCCAGGAAGGCAAGGGGGAGGAATATTGTTTACTTTCAAGGATCTGGTCCAGTTTTGGTGCACTGGGACCAGCTCCAGCGTACAAGTGGAGATGCAATCAAGAAAGGAAGTGGGATGGGAGAATCGGAATAAGAAACGGACCCTGTCAAATTCAATTTTGTGGATGTTCTACTAGTCATAAAAGTCTTTCCCCTTTTTCTTTTGCTTTTCATTCCGTGATCCTAAGTCATTGTACTAAGGAAAACGACTCTGAAGGCAATTGTTCCAAATGTTAGTCATGGCCATTCTGACAATTGTTGAATGGAACAAGGGGGATCTGTGCCACTTTGAAGCGTTTCTCCAACTTGATATCCGTAGATGTATAAACCTGCTCACCTGCATATGGACCAAGCCTAATTCAGGATCAACGAGACCTCCGCGGAACCCAAGTGGGAGGAGTGCTGAATAAATATGGTCCTGGTCGGGATCTTCATCCCAACCCGAGGTCGTTTCAGAGATGATCTGTCCATAGGGAGATCTTCTTATTTCCCTAACAATCTGACCAGTCGGAGACACGTACAGGAAAGGGGATCCGTTCCAGTCCGATACGATGTAGAGGCTCTTCTGACCCACTTGAGCAAAAATCAAACGATCTTGATTGTCGTACAACAATGAACTGAGAACGCCTTCGCGTGGGCGGTAGGCGTGGGTGATGAGGTGATCCTTCTCTCGATGGGCATAGAAATATTGGGTGACATTTCCCAGGTTGTCAGATCGGGAGACGAGCCGTCCCTTGTAATCGTAGTTCAGGGTTACTTGGACCCCTTTGATGGTCTCGGCTTTGATCAGGAGATTCCTTGCGTTGAAAAGGAGAGCGTGGCCATTCTGATTGGTAGCGATGCGTCCAACATCGTCGTATCGGTAGAAAGATCCATCCAAGCGGGCTATTCTGTTAAAGTCATCGTAAAATAGCGAATGCTTCACCATACTGGAGGAAGTTGAGGCCGAGATGGATTCAAGATTGCCTTGTGGGTCATACACATATTGCCACTCCCAATCATCTCGGAATCCATTGGCATCACTCACTTTGAAGAGTTGGCCATCGTCGTCGTAAGCAAATCCGAGAATGCGGTTAAACTCTCCAGTTTCTCTTTGTAGTCTAATCGATGCTGACGCCAGTTTAGCTGGATGGCACAGATCAAAGGTTAGGTCGGCACTGTAGACCTGCTTCCCATTAACAACGAGGCTTTCCGAGGTCGAGGTTCGCCGGAATGAGGCCACGGCATCGGTGATAGAGGTCTCATTTAAATGGTGCATTTGTAAGAAGAATTGTCCGATTTGGCGACGCGAGTGCTTGGCACTCAAACCCCAAATGTGCCAAACGAACATTTCTGGCAACGCCTGAGCCCCAATCCGTCCTTGAATGATCGGTTCGTTCCAGTTGAGACCGTATTCATATTCAAATTTCCCGCCGGCCAACGCCGTCTCCGCCCCAAACACAATCCTTTTCTCCTGAAGTACAACTCTCTGTTGTTGATGGCGTTGTCCCATCTCCAATTCCTTCACTCGAATCTCTTCCAGTTCCGTCTCCGACATGGAAAAATCTCCATCATCGACTCTGTGTTCAATCTTGCTGGCATATGCCTTGGGGCCATACTCGAAAGTGGTCTGTTCCTGGCCTGATATCACGGCTCTCAGACGACCGTCCGGACTGTACTGGAATAGCCTCAGTCCATTATTGCCCGGAGGGCGAATCTTCATTATTTTCCCATCTGACTCATGCCAGTACACAACCAAGGGTTCCATCGATCCGGGAGGCTGATGATAAAGCTTCACATGGCCAAACCCAAACTGGAGGGCGAATGAATGACTAGGGGACTCCACTGGAGGTGATGTGTCCGATTGACCTTGGGGAGCCACAGTAGGGAGTGTGATCCTAGACAAGCCACCCATCTGATCGTACTCGTAACTAAAAATTCGACCCGAGGGGAGAATGACATCTCGGGGCTGAAACCGGAAGAAACACATGGGATAAGGTCATCGAAATCAACCAGTTCACTTGCTCAATAAGAGGGCTCGGATATTATGGAAAACTTAAATGTGTCTCACTTTCTTTTACATGTGAACCCTCTCTGTAATGGTGTGCAATTATTCGAGACATAGAGCATTGAGGGGTCTCAATCTATCTTCGGTAAAAACATGGGGCAAAGTTGTCTCGACTTTTTTGTGACGTCTCCCTCGCAAAAAGGCAAAACGAAAGGGAAATGGTTGCCTTGAAGTTGTCTGTTCCCGGAAAGCAAATCAATTCCGTCTGACGTTTCACCTAAGTCGCTTCTAAAAGCCTTAACCCAATTAGAATGGCATCAAATACGACATTTCTTCTTGGCCAAGGGCAGTCGAGGCCAATATCTGGATTGCAAATGAGATTTTGCACCAACGACCTCGTCTTCGGCTGTGTGAAGGTCTTTCTCCCTCTCTTTCCTCCTTGGTCCAATAATTAACGCAACTTTGGTCGGCCATACTACACTGTAAACTCGCTCTTTCCCTCCGCCGACTTTCCTCATACGTAGTCCCAAAGCCTCGAAACCCAGAGTGAGCTTTATGGTATCATGGTGGTGTGGTCTTACCATGTTGGCATTGGTTCCATAGTTGAACTTTTTGGCTGCTCTCTGTTGGCAAGTTTGGCTTTGGCTGATCCGACCGTTGCGTTGATCGTAGGCTTTGGATTCGATTTGGCGACCATCGCAATTCAGTTGAGATGGACGATGGATCCTGGAAGACACACAAGAGGGAACAAGCATGATGAACCTGCATCTCCTGGAGGGTTGAAGTCTTTCAAGCACACTCGAACCGATTGGAAATGGGAAGGTTATTGGAACTACAATCGGAACAGGGTCGTGGCTGGTATAGTCAATTTAGATCAACCTAGTATTGGATGGATAATTTTTGTTCCCAAACAGGTGTCATGTTACGCATTTTCTCCAGAGCTGACCCAAAAAGTCATCGAGTTCGGGGGGAGGAAAGAGGAAAGTAACGGATCGAGGGACATTATCCGAGAGTTTTTATTTGATGAGGTTGAGGGAGAGGGCAATTTTTTAGGGAATCCTGCAGACAGTACATTACTCGAGTCTCCAGGGGGGAAGGCAGGAGAAAAGAGGGGGGATCCTCTCTGAATTCCCCTTCCCCTCATTCTCAACCCAACATTCAAGAACATGTGCCCAATGCAAGAAACCAGACTAACCCACAGAAAATGCATGAAAAAACTGCCAGAAAAGAAAAGGAACAAGTCTTCCAAAGGACTGTGTCACCGAAAACCTCTCCTCGGGCTGAATTTCTAATACAGACTTTTACATGAGGCGGAAACTCTCTACAGGGAGGAAATTCTGTTTGGAGGCCATTGAAAACGGAGGAAAGAGTTGAACGTTGGCAAAAATCCCATCTGTCATGCTTGATGGTAATCTGGGAAATTGACTGTCTGCTACTTCTGGGTCTTTCTGTCTGTCTGAGCGGTCCTAATACGCTCCACGTACGGAAACGGCGTGGAACAACCAGTTGGATCATGGTTGATGGTATTCCTGCAATCCCTTCGAAGACCTGTCAAGTTCCAGTTGATCCCTACAAAATGGGACACAATGCTACAAGGGCCATGATAAATATGAGACAAAGTGAGGGACATATTTTAAACCTGACCATTCGACCGTTTGGATTCATCTGAAGAGAACTTTGATGTTTCACAATACGTTCGCTCCCCTCGGATTTTGGATGCATTTTAGATGAAAGAGCCACCACGCCTGAGCAACGAATGAAAACAGCTGGAGCCAATCTTTGTGGCCCAAAGCAATAAGGCCTTTTCTTAGCATTGCTCTTGCAATTTTGCAGTTTTTTGTTGTTCCATAACCATTGTTTTCTTTTGCCTCCGGCTTGGCTCACTCAAATCTGACAAAAAATACACTGCAGTCCTACAACTTGAATCTACGTATGCTCGTATTTGGAATGTCCAGTTTAATAAGAAATTGTTTCATCTTAGACAATGTGTCTTTTAGTTGGTCATTGCCCCAGATTTCGATCAAAATGGCCAATTTCTCAATTGTCCCGAAAATCGCAGCCTATCAGGGGTCTTTATTCGACTTTATCTGTATCTGGCCAAAGAATCCTCAAACAAAGCCATTCTGGTGGTGATAAAAGGACTTGGAAAAAAGCACCATCTCCCAGTTCCCACCCTAAATACTGCCCTTTTAGAGAGGGAGGGAACAAATGTTCTGGACTTGGAACACAGAAGCAGCAGAAACAAGACCAATGGGGTGGTCTTGGTGGTGCAAAGTGCATACAGGGGACTATCCACAGTCCCACAACGGATAACTGGAGCAAGCTAGTGGAGCTGTAAAACTAGGCGCAAAAGACAACAAAAATAGTGCTTGGGAAAAGGAAACAGACTTGGTGGATTCTAAAGCCGGTGATATGGCTATTGCTAGTCTCAGCATATAAGAGGAACCAACTAACTAAACATGGGCTATATCAACGACGTTTCTTTTCAGTGTCCAGATTAAGCCATACTTTTTCTCATCTGGTCCTCAGTTTTTTCCTACGTAAGGAACCGGACAGCTATATCAATCAGAGATAAAATTTCAATCTGCTTTTTGTTCCCTCCTACAAAGGATCTCAATTGGACCACTGAAGAGTGAAAAGCCGGGCAGAGAACAGACATTGGGCTTGTTTGAAATGAAAATGAGCTGGGTGAAGAAGGACTTCAGGTCTCGGGAAGGGAGGGAAAAAAGTCCGCGAGATAGGGTGAAGGAACAATGTGGAGCAAATGCTTTGTTGGCCGGGAAAATCCATTAGGAAACATGAGGGCAAACCGCCAGAATGGAACCAGATACCAGTATGGCAAGCAAGGAGGACGAGGAGTGGCTAATTTTTTGGTAGGATAAATATCAGACTTATTTGGCCCTTTTTTGGAAGGAACAGGGTTTGCTCAAACCAACAGGTTGCCGTGGCTTGGGAGATGAAGTTTCTGTGACCTATTTGTTGGCAACCAAAGGGGATCTCAAGTAGGAGACAATGTGCTGGTATTAACCAACGAAATCAAGACTGTGACGTGATGAAAGTGCTCTCGATGTACGTACCTGTCGTAGTTCCAAGTACAGTTGTGTCCTTGTTGATCACTCCAGCCTTTGGGTAAGATTCCGTTGATGTACTCAACTGTCATGAGCACTTGACCATGGCCATTCAGGAAGGTCACCTCTTGAGTTTTTGGTTCGTAGTGGACACCAAGAATTTGCTCATGTCCGTCAATCTGGGGAAAGAAAGCCTACATGAAAAGCTGATTGGGAGTAGATTTTGACGGAGAAATGTCCATTAAGGTACTGTTCGTAAACGCGGGACTCGAGCATCAAACATCCATTCGTACGTACGTAGGTATATTCAAGTCACGTAATAGATATATTGCATTACTCAACAGAGAGCCCAGCAGGTCTATCTGGTTCCTATTTTCTCAGATTAAGGCCAAGCAATGGTCAAGTTTTTCCCTTCAACCCTAGTTTTGAGCTCTCTTAGGTATAAACGAGTGTTCCAAGTGCCAAACACAGGCAGCAAGTTACATTTCCAGACCCCGAGGCCAGCAATGCGAAATGGGGAGGAGGTCATCGGAAGATAGAGGTGACTTTCAAATAAATTGGCACCTTCGTCTTTCTTCTCCTGGCTTGGCTGGAAAGGGAGGGTCCATTTAGCTACACTCACCATTAATGCCTTGGAAATATCTTCCATCGATTTCCCATGCTCGAGACTGTACCAAGTGGTCAGCCGGTTGGTCGGCGATCCAGATTCCCGTTGATTGAACTTCCAATTGAGTCTCAATGGATTCCAATGAGGATATTTGGAGTCGAACAAGACCAGATTCTGTTGGAGGGCCGATCTCTGTTGTAAATCGTGGAGAAAAGGGTCGCTTTGTAAGAGGGTGGGTGGTCCAATGTCGGGAGAGCTCGGCCCGAGACTTAGTCGAATTGGTTGTTGACCAAGGCAGGTGGACGAGGTCATTTCCGAGGTGAAATGGGGCAGATTGAAGATGGACAACGGCTGACAAGTAGGAGTAGAGGCGGCCTCTTGGTCGTCCTCGTGACTGAACGCCGGGAACGGATCTGGAGCATGTAGTAGGAGTGGAATTAATCAGAGCCCCTAACAAGACTCATAAATAAGGTGCATCACAGTTTGACACTAACCGGAGAGTGAGCTAGGTGCTTGCCAGAGAAGATTACCTGGCTTTTTTGCATAAATGCATCTTGCCCCCTTCTGCCCAAAACAAATGGTCTCCGGGTAGCAATTCGCAGATCCTAACTTTCACACCGCCCTTCCGCTCTCTCTCTCATTCTCCTTCCTCCTTCTCCTCTTCTGACTTTCTATTCCCCGAACCTTTTGGTTTGCTTGGATTGCTCGGTTTTCTTGCCTACCTTCATTAGGATTCAGAATTTGCACCATTCCTGACTGATGGGTTGCAATTCGCATCTGTGTCCGGTGATTCCGCTGAATCTCCACGCATGAGGCTGCAAGACTTGAAGTTGTTGCTTGTGGGCAAATTCTCGAGGTCATTTGGAAGCTCTCGCCAGAAGGCAGAACCACGCGGCTCAGGCGGCCGGACGAGTCGAACTCGTAAACGAAGAAATCGCCATTCGTGTGGGTCTTGCTCACGACAAGGCCAGAATTCTCCTCATAACTTAGAGAAATGGCGTTTCTTTCGTCCTGGTTGAAGACCTCGAGATACCCCATTCGTGAAAGTCGCAACGCATGTTTCTGACCGTGAGTGTTCTCAATGGACTGGACACGGTTAGTGTAATCCCTTTGCAGAGATATTTTGTTGCCCAACGCATCCAGCATGACAGTCAGACGACCAAAGGCCGTGTTCTTGGAGTAGATGAAGGACAGAAGCTTGGCGCCCGTTTCCAGACTATGGGTGGACACATGCTGACCGTAGCGATTGAACGTGTAGATCTCTCGGGCGATCGGATCCGAGATGAGAACGTTGCCACTGGTGGCATTTACCAACGGCTGGGATTCCTTCAGACTGTAGATCTTTGACGCCCCATTGTCTGCCACGTGAAGAGTATTGTCTGGACTGAGAGCGATGACCGACAATTGGTTGAACGAGATCTGATCAGCCAACACCGACGTCAAGGTGATGTCCTGAGAATTGCTCACATTCTTCGCCTCCGAGGCCGGAGGGCTGGATTGGCCGGCAAAGGCCCGCACTTGTCCGTGGAAATCGATGATGTGGATCACATTTCGTTGAGGATTGGGTTGCTTCTCTGCCAAAAAGAGTTGGCCACTGGGTCCAAACGCCAAATCAATCAGAGGTCCAAAGATTCTGCGATTAGCTGGCACGGACAAGGCCAAGGCGCTGTCGGGGTCTACCTTTGTTTGGTTGAGATCGTTGTTGCAAGAAGGGGATAGTCCAACAATCACTTCGACGCGCATATCTGTTGTCAGTCTGAGCACCATGGTATCATCCACGATGTGTAGACTGTTGTCGAGGGGATTCAGTTCAAGCTTGGTTGGCCATTGTAGTTGGACGTCTTGCACCAAGAATGCCAGTCTACACGCTAAAGGGCGCGGAGGCCCCGATTGAGGACCGTTATGGCCAATCAGGGTGTTGATATTGCCATTGGGCATGACCACCCGGATGTTCCGACTATCACTTATGTACATCGTACCGTCCATGGCGATGGCTACCCCCTTGGGATAGTTCAGACGAGCATTTAAGGCTGGTCCATTGTCTCCACAATCGTCTTCATCTCCTGGGATGCATCTCAAGCCATTGCCCACGACTACCTCCAAATTATCCACGGACGAGTCTGATTCATCCAGGATTCGGAGAATTTGCCGCCGCTCAGCATGCGTGATGTAAAGTCGACCATCCAATGGGGATATCTTCAAGTCGTAATGATAGGAGCCTTGACTTGCCCTGAAAAGAGATGAAAGGAACAATGTACTGCGTAGCAAACGGGATGGCCCAACAGTGACAGAGAGAGAGAGACCGACCCGAGACGAGACCGACCCGAATTGTCTTGCCTCAGCCCAGAGATACCAAGGCACAATCTTTTTCTTCTCCCTTCCGAGTTTTCAGGGAAACTTGGAAATAAGCGTGCGTGCGTGCGTGCATGAGTGAGTGTGTCTTTCTTTCTGTCGGCTTCTTACCCAAATTGAAGAATGGTTTGGACCGTTCCGTCCGTGCCGATCTTCCGGATCAGGTTGAAATCCCCCACGTAAATCGATCCGTCAGGACTCGTTGTCATGCTCACAATGTTCAATAAATCAAGCTTTTTGGCCAACCCATCACAGTCACTTCCGCAATTCACGGCCGTTCTCTTCAAGCCTGTTCCCATAGTCGTGGAAACGACTCTTGGAAACGATTTGAACTCAATCCAGTGGCCATCACCCTTTTGGAACAAACCTGGAACGAGAAGAGAAACGATGAAATAACAACCAACGGAGGAAGGAAAGGAAAGAAAAGAAAAGGACCAACAGACGGGGATGTTTTTTTTTGGGGGGGGGGAGGGAGATGAAGGATGACCTAACAATTTCTGACCTAATACTAAAAAACACATATTTCGCTCCAATCCCTCGTAGCTCTAATTGGAGCTCTATTTTGGAATCAGAGATATTTTGGAACCAGAGACATTTCGAGTCAATTCTTGCACTTTGTTCCAATCGATGGTAATGGCTTCCTTTTAGAGTTATGATGCCTGATAACATGGCACTTTCGGCAGTCCAAAAAATACCAGTTCCAAAGGATTTCTCTGTCTTCTTGCTTTTTCATTGGTTCAATCTGAACTTCAGTGGATTATATAGACCTTGACTTGACACAAGGCACGAAGTGGGGAATAATCAAATCGGGACCTTTAGGTTTACGGAGCTATGGATATATCCAAAATCGACCAATTGGTCAATCAATGCCAATTTTCAAATGCTCCACCAATTTTGATTAAAATTTAAGGTCTGATTTGCCAAGTTCGGGTTTGGTTGACCATTAATTTCTGTGTTGACGAGTGAGTGGCCAGTCCAATGTCGTCCATTTTGAAAACATCACTTAATATACGGTATAAAGTAACTTTGTACTACGTTCTATCTTTTGTAGCATCAATTCATTGGTGATGGACTTGGACTTGTTTGAAGGTTTACTTCCATTGCTTAGCTACCTTGGTCTATGTAGTTGGTTTATCTAATTTCGGCCACCAAAATTGAATTGGATCAATCATGCTTGATCCAGATTATCAGATTAAGAGAATACCACGTGAAAGATTCGAATATACCCAACTCCCTCTAGGGTTTCGATCCAGATTTGTGCTTTTCCAAAAACAACCCACTCGCTGATGGAAAATTGGAAAATAGTAAAACAATTATTGGAACCTTTCACCAACCAAATTCTCAGTTATTCTAGAGGGTGTTTTTAATGAACCTAACGACGAACATAATGTGAAGGGGTGAAAATTGTTCGGATTCATGATGAAAAGTCGAAAAAGCCTTCATTATTTCCGGCGAAGGCCATAAATAATTTCATTTCCAGAAGACCTCCATAAAACAGAGAGTGCGGAAAGTGGAACGCGAGTGTTCTGAGAAGAACTAGGCACTAACAAGAGGAGGAAGAGACACAGAAAGAGAGAGAGAAAGCTAATGGAAAAAGAGCTACAGCTCTTTCCAAACCGACTCTCCAGGTTGGCAAAGGAGTTCGAGACGCCCTCTCAATTCATCAATATTGGCAAAACATGCTCATCGCACGGATCTCTCAAATGTGTTCCCAGGTTCCACTGGCTCCCGTCCTCGCGGCTGCTCTTGAATTATCACTCAAAAACTCACTTTACCCCATAAACACGAAGAGGGTGGCCTGGCTATGAAGTGCTAGAAGGGGGGACCATAAAAGCAGACTATTTGTGGATCTTTTATTTCCGACAAAGAGGGATTGAACGAGAGCTAGTGAGCGAGATCCACTTATTCCAAGGGTTTCATATAGTTCATCCATGTACTTCCGCGGGTTTCAGTCCCATCTCGATTTCTCTGGCTTGCGTTCCGTTCCGTTCCCTCCCTTGTATTTCTCTCCTTTTCTCTCGATTAAGTGTAAAATGGCGGAAGAAGGAAAATATTTGCCAAAAGCTTTTTCTCGTAATTCTTCTAGCTCCCTCTTTCCCCGGAAAAAATCCCTTCTTCCGTCTCGGACTTGCTCCACCATTGTTGGGTCTAGATGACTCTCCACCCAAGCAGTTTGAGGCCATTCCGAAACGTGAACGTCGAGGAGAGATCTAGAGAAACAATTACTCTTGTCCGACCTTTTTTGCCACAATTGATCAGAACACGCAAAATTTAGCCTTGTGTGGTCTCAAAGGGTTTCGCTCCCATTGCAAGTTCTCTAACTAGAATGCGTCGAGAAGGGTTCAATTGGAACCCAAGGGAATGAATGCAACTGGAACTTGCAGTTAAATCTAGTGTGAGAGAAGTTCTTACAATTAATTTTGAAATATCATGCTGTGATTAATGGAAGCTTTTAGCCGATAAAAGCTCTGACCTCGGCCAGTTTTGAGATTAGTATTTGATACTTCAGTGTCATGGGTGAAAATCCATCACAAAACATTTGCTACTTCGACATTTTCCAAGTGAGTGGAGCTACTTAGTTGAGGCACACACACAATGAGGGCAATTTGAGCACAAAGATGTCATCTCGGCCGTAAAAAAATCTGCGGTTTTTATGTGCCACTTCTAATGGTCCAGATAAAAACGAGGGAAGTCTTACACGGCATTGAAAGTGCGAGTACACGAGAGAAGTACTTGTACACTAGTTCGAAGAAATGAAGGGAGCCAGCCAGATCTGAGAAATCGCTTCCAACAAAATCCCATCCAACCCATTTTGAAGGTGCAATCTAGCACACACGACTAACTTACCCTGTTCCGAGTTGTAATGATGGTGGGTGTCCAAGTTCCAGCCTTTAGCGATATCCGAGATATCTACGTCAAAGCCGCGTAAACGAGTGGTTTGGCTGGTCCAAATCGGGTACTGGCACTTCTGGTAGAAATAGCCCACCGACACTTTGGCCCCCACCACACCATAGACCTTTTGGTTGTAGACGTTGCGTTTGTCCCAAGCATAAGTGAAGGTCAGATCAGGGTCCGCCTCGAAGGTCTGACGAAACACGCGACCACTGATGCGGATAACCAAGAACACCCTAATGAGACTTTCGGGGATCTGCTCTGGAGTCAGCTGGATATCCAATGTGGCGTGGGCTCCAGGCGCCGACGAGGATCTGTAGACTAAATGGACCCTGGATCCCGGGATTTGGATGCGTTCCTCCAGGCTTCTCGTCTCGGCCAGCATTCGTGTCCCAGCTTGGGTCTCGACGGCCCGACCGCCAACCGAAAGGTTGGGGATATACGAACTAAGCACCAATGGCTTGAGCGTCTGATAATCGTGGTCCGGACAAGGCTTCGTGTAATGGATCTAAGGCAGAGATTATTTTCATTCAATTGAGATTGGTTGCTAACATTCAAAGCGGTTCAATTATCATATGCCACCTAAACATGAAATGGAACCCCGTACTCGTACGTCGTGAAGCTATGTATCTGGTTTTATTCATAGGACCTCGTCACGAATTTGTCCGCCATATCCCAGCTCATAAAATATGACCGTAAGATAGGCTCAAGAGCTCACTTCATTATTCTGCACCAAAGAGCAATTTGGAGCAGGATCTCGACGAGTCCGTCTTGTACTATTCGGAAGAGCGAAATTGTACTTCCATTCATCCATTATTTCCCCTATAGTTGTACTACATAAGTTTAGCCTTTCCTACCTTGGCTGGCACATCATCGAGGTTGAGGTCATGGCCAGTCTCTCCATTGGACGACGCAGTCATGACAATGGGATTAAGGACGGTGATCTCGTTCCACGGGAGATGCGTGGATCGTGTTGCTGCGTTCAGTGGCGACCTCTGGAACTGAAGGGTCACTGCTCCACCACCGTTCACGGCCATATCGAACCTAGGGAGGGTGTAAAAAGCAGAATAAATAAACATGACTACGGAAGAAGATGGATGTTTCCATAGCCGCAGGCAAATTTCTTCTTTCCGAGAAGAATCTGGGACCGAAAAGCAATTCCAATTTAACTTGATTAGGAGTCCGATTCCGGGTGGGACAGAGACGAATTGAGTGGCACAGATTAGGGTAGGAAGTGTGTTTGTCGGGAGGGACTTGATTTGGGGACGATTTCCCCCTCTCGAAGTGTCTCACCCTGGTGCAGTCTTACTCAGGTTTTGAAACCCAAGGGACTCTCAAGGGTGGTGTCTCACATGTGGGACTGTGGGTGGGTAAAAGCCTTCTTGAGTTGACACCAAAGTGAGAACAGAGTAATCAGAGAGCTCAGTAAGTATTGCATTGCGTGATAACCTGATTGGGATTACTGTGAGAGGAGCCTTGTTAGCCGTGTTCCCCCTATCTTGGAACCGCCATAAAAACGTTTTTGATTCGCTAATAACATCTCCGAGGATGTTTCAACGAAACAAGAAACTTGTCAAGGATCGTGTCCAAAGATTGGTCGTTTCAACCGAAAAAAGGGGATCCTCGTTCCACTCACCAGCAATGCAGTCAGGTGAAATTTCTCATTAGGAAAGCTCCCTTCCGATGTCAAAAAAACGAGCTCGGTGGATAGGGTTTTCTCTCAATTCCCTTTCCTCCATTTCAATGAGAAGCTTTTAATTCAAAGCAATCAAAAATTCTCTCTCCCTGGATTAGCTTGAAAGGGTAAATTGCTGTTCCAAGTATCCAGGTTTGTAAGAGCGTAATGTGGTGCAAAGGCACTTCAGATCCATTAAAAGAAACTCTCTCATTCACTCCAAAGATATTATGAAAGAGATGAGAGGGTGAAGAGGGAACACAAAACGAGGGAGAAGTACTCGGAATGGAATCGCTTTCCAAGATGACGATTCAAGAGTTTTCATAATTCCTGGCACAGCTTGCCATCATCTTTGAGATCTCTAGGGGTTTCATTTCCTCCTTTGATTGCTATTTTCGCCCCGATGACCCACCCCTCTTTGGCCAGAAAATGATCAATACTCGTCTCAATGGTGGCTGCACATAAAAGACAGGCATTGAAATATATAGAGACCCCCACAAACAATCTCCCCTTTGGGGAGGAGCCTTTCATACAAGAGAGAAAAACCTCCCCAAGTACCTATAAAGGCGAGGCGAACTTATCAAACAGATACACTTGGAGTATATCTCAAAGAATACTTTTTCCAGCACAGTATATATATGTAGGTACTGTAAGGTCACTAGATACGCAATAACATATATATATCAACATGAGGGTTGAAATAGTTGAAGTAGGCTAGGATTTGTAATGGAACAGGAGAGCAATTCTTTTCAGGAATGCGAACCCCATCATCCAATTTCCAATGCATTAGACGAGCTGAATCCAACCCAAAGAAAGCAGTTTCTTTTGTTATTGAATACAAATGCGTCTGATAAGAAAGGCAATGATTTGTCAAAAGGTTAAGAAGGTCAAATGCCGAACGAGGTACTATGTTGCAGGGTTTTTCAGTCAACTCCTCGTTTGTGTATAGCTATTCCGTAGGGAGACAAGACGGTCATTGCAATGTCTCTCGAGTCTCAACTTGGGTGGTGGATAATAGCCTCACCTCCGTTGAGTTCGGAACAGCCTGAAGAAATACTACTTTGACTTAAAGTGAGAGCAAGTTGAACACCAACACGACTCTCGTATTCTCCGGAAAAGAAAACAGATCTCGTATGACTGTGCCTGAAATTTTAGTACGCCGATCTCGTGTTTTGACTAGGATGTCGTCTTGTCTGTTGTTCTTGCACCCCTTTCACGAAAAATGAGCCCCTGATGCGAATTCACACGAATCATACGTACGTACCAACGAAGAACTTCTCTCCATCCAGGTTCGTTCTCGTCCAAACGGATATTCTCCGTCAGAGCATCTTGGATGGAACGTGTTTAATCTCGTTCCAATTGACGGAGATCTAAAACTAGGCCACGTTCAAAAGATTGACAAGAAGGAAACTGTCACATCAGACATCGGTTCGGCCCTCCCTCCTTCACTTTTAGTACAGGAGGTAACGTACTACATCGAGCGCTGTTTCTGTGACATTTAACGAGAAAATGAAATGCCTGACATTTACAACGCATTTCGGATCACATCAACAACAACAACAACAACAACAGTCTCACAAATCGTTATGGATTGGGAATGATTATAGCAATCAATACTCGTGCTCCTCTGAACCACGAGTTCATGAATCCGGCCGCCACCGAGAAACGCGGAAGAGACGGCCAACAAAGATCGATGGTGACATTGGCAATTGGCAGATCTGCGCGAGAAATTCGACAGATCTCCCCTCTCTCTCTCTCTGTAGTCTCTGTATACTCTGTATGCTCTGTATTTTGGACCGAGAGATTGGAGAAAGAGAGATGGATTAGCCAATTGTGATGTGCGCGTGTGTCTGTGGTGGCCAATACAGTTCACCGAGCGAAAGACAGTGACAAAAGTCAATTGGAAGATCCGACAGCTGTCCACTCAACCACCATGTTGGACAATGTCGAAATCAATGCGATGGCTGACCATCATCACCATCATCAGTTTGAAGGTCTCTAAACTGATGGAGGGGGATGACGGTTGGTTTTTGAGGTTATATGAATGGCATCCATGGAAATTAGCTCTCATCATTCGCGAGGAGAACGTTCTTTGTTCGTTTGGGCCGGATCAGATTTCATATTGAATCTCAGATTGGGTAGCAACTACTGTACGCACCACGACAACTGAGCTTGCTTCTCGAGTCCATTTTTCAGCACATTGACAAAGTTTCGGGGTGTTTGTCAGGAAATGTCTTTTGACAAGGCTTTCAATCCTTTCCGTGTTTGGCTTTCCGTTTCCCATAACTCTTTTTTTCTCTCCTGAGAAGAGCCAGAGAACGATCATCATCATGATCATCAATGCTATTTCAGATGATTCATGGCCTCTGGAACTGGACAAGCCAACACGAGGAAAAGCCACATAACGAATGTCAACTCCAGACAAAAGCTTTGTTTTCCCCCCTCTCCCAAACTCTCATCGCACACTGAAAACGACCCAGGTCTCTAGTATATATTTGGTGAGGATAGACTTGATTAAGACCTCACTTTCTGCTTTGAAAAAGAGTCCGGTTTTTTTTGTAAGCGATGAGATTAGGAATGATAACTTCACTTTAACGGAGGATGAGATTAATTGCGGCTGTCAGGCGAGAGCCAAGTCTACTAGCTGCTCTGACTCTCGCAATATGGAGATGGAGATAAATACTCAGTATTGACAGATGTCACGTGTAGTGATACCCATGATGGGCCATTGCTGATGGCTTGATAGATGAACAATGGTAATCCGCATCAAAGATCATCGGATTGGTGCCACTGATTTGCAAAGTGTCGACTTACCATCCACCTGGCCGGGTGAGAGTGAACCCGTAGTGATTGGCATCCCGGGATCCTTTGACACTCACACGCACGCCAATGATCCCTTGGCCATTGGCGGTGACCACCTGACCACGGATTATCGAAACGCGTCTGAAATGGGACCGAAATGAACACGTAGTACGTACACAGAAAGCTGATACTGAAGTCAATAGAAATGTTTTGACATGCGCCCATCTGTGAATTTGGTAGAACGCGTAACGTTGACATATTCTGACACAAGAGCCTAATACACTGAAGGTGTGGGTTTGCTTCGGGGACAATATTCAATTGCGAATGCAAAACAGTGATGCCTAAGCTTGAAAGCGACAAGAAGCTAATGGTTTTGTGGCTCTAACGAATGTTGAAATAGATGTAATTATTGAAAGTAAAAATGAGTGCTTTATATGTTGATACTAAGAACGACTCTTTATCTATTTGCGTGGTTTACTAATGATCACTATGATTCTGACATGAGCAATTATCGTCTCTGATTTGATGGGTTGCAAAATTTTGAGGAGAGCTTACTTATCCTTTAGTGGGATATGAATATTGGAATCATCTTTCACAAAATCAAATGTGGGGGAGAAAAGTCACTGTCATTGCTAATAAACAAAAAGTGTTTTTCATCATCTGACTCGACTTTTTTCCAGAGAAATTGCTCCCAATACGCACTTCACTTAACACTTTTACCAGGCGAGTAAAACTCGTGGCTTGGGTGGTTCACCTTCATTCAAAGGATGAGTTCGACAGAAAAATACCTTCAATATTTTCTTTCAATGTGATAAATCTGGTGGATGAGAATCCCATGACTTTTCAAGGAACAAAGAAATCCAAACATAGGACATTCTTTATGTAGGAGCTTGTCGAGGCTCCTGTCTTTTTTGTCTTTCTCGATATTAAAAATGCATAAAGGTCTCACGAAAGGAAGAAATGAAGATCTGCATCGTAGATTTGATAACTCAAGTGCAAATCTTCATCGCAATAAATGAGATCCCGCAATTATTGTTGTGCTCCACCTATAAGACGTCTGATTATTCACTAAAATGCTGGAGCCCAAAAATCAGCTGACAGTGCGTACGAATTTTTCAGCTCTGGTTTTTTTAATTCGACGATGAATGTAGAATATCATCCTAGTTCATTGTTATGAAAATGTGCACAAATCTCAATTATCTCCCTGGGCTCTAACCAACATCTTGGTATTTTGAAACGAACGTTAATGGCGATTTGGTAGCTTTCAGCATGCCTCAACCCAAATCTGAAGTCTTTCAGTGTCATGCATAATTCAAGACACTCTATTTCGAAAACACATAATTCCCTCTGCTTTTTCGTCCCCGTTCGTTCGTTCGTTCGTTCTTTCGTTCCCTTGTCTCGTTCGGTCGGTCTTCCATTGTGCCAAGCCTTCAGAGGTGTTTTTATAAACACCCGCCAAGACTCAAGGGGAGATTATCCTCAGCTACAGAGCTACTCTACTCTATACAGGTCTCGACAACATTCAAAGACAGATTCTCAACTTCAAAGCTCTTTCAAGGGGCTAGGATGGAACAACCTTCCATGGAATTGCCGGCAATACAATAGAAATGGAGAATCGGATGATATACAACCTCAACACGTTCTTCGTAGACGACGTATGCTCTCTGCTGAGATACTACTAGTATTTGTGCACAAGCCGAGGGGTTAAAGAGATAATCCCACTTTAAGTCTTTGACAATAGGCAATCCCCTTAAAAACGGATCAAGACAGAAAAAGGAGCCTTACAAGTAAACACACTAGTTCAAGAAACTCCAATTCAAGCATATTTGATCGATTTCCGATGGCACCCAAACAAGGATAATAAAGCCAGCAGTTGGACCCACTGCAGTAGATAAACAACAGCGCCCCACAGGTCTTATATCTGAAAAAGTCTGTCTATTTTCTATACCACTTACTTCTCATGGAATGTGCCTCTTTTCACGTAGCTTTGAACGCTTTCGTCGCCTTCGAATAGAAATTGGACCTTTTGAAAGAAGGAGGCGGAGACGGAGGGTGGGGGCTTCCTCAAGAGCACTTCCACAGGATCGGCCAGATATACACACATCACACTACTCACACAGGATGGGTGAGAGCAGCATTTACTGTCCGCACAATCCGTCAGTCCATCTGGAATGGAAGCCAATTATTGTCAATAATCAAAACGGATAAACTGGATGAGAAACGGGCCTCAATCGGAGTGCCTTTTGGGATTTAGGGAGGACGCACTGCTCTGGAACGGGTAGAGATTACATTTGGCAACGATTCGAGGGGATGGCAGAGAGCTCCTTAATTGCTTTGGACGATTTGAATCGGGCTGAAATGGAGCATGATGGCCTGATCGTTGCTAATGAAAGTCAAGAAAGAATACCAGTGATTATGTGAGAGAAAAGCCTTTCTATTGAATGGAACGTTCCTTTTCGTCATCATTATGATGATGATCATAATAATCTTTCTCATCATCTAACGTTGGCAAATGCGTCAAGCTTACAATTTTTTCAGGCCAAGGAACCAATGAGATCATGAAAGAGCAAGATGAATGACTTGTCTTCCAGGGAAATGAGAGATTCAGATATCAAGCATGAAATTTAGATCACGCTGACAACGTGGGACCCTCTTCCGGGGCACCAAAATCAATATTCGCCCTCAATTCTGGAATTTCCTACCCTAAACTTTTCTTTTTTAGAGACCTCTCAAGAGATTGAACGAGCGTCCACTATGAAAATGTTCGTGTATTGCTCACGTGGAAGGGCAGGCAAATTTGAAAAATTACATTTGACTTTGGAACTGATGGCTCTGGCAGGGCTTCTGGACACTTATTGGATCAAAAGAATGCTGGACAGAACTCGGATCTCGCCCTCAAACACAAAAAAGGATGAGCAACAGCCTCTTTGTACAGTCCGTTGTCGGGTTGCCCACCAACCAACAGTCAACATCCCCTCAAAGTCCACAATGTTCAAGGGAAGGAATTTAGGGGGCTCAAAAGGAACGACGGAAGGGGTGGAACAGACTTTGCATGCAGAATTCATCTGATTTTCTCAGACAAAAATGCCCAACTTGCCACATGATCCATCCATACATGAGCAGTCTTCAGACTAGTTTTCTCTGTTCAACTTATGACGAATGATATCTTTCAATTCCCATTGGGCCATAAAGGTAGGCTGTGAGCTTGTCTCAATGAGCCCGGGCATGAAGTGGTGGTATTAAGCCTCGTCAATTGGAGTGGATCGAGTCTGTGCCCAAAGTGAGGAGAGTGAAGAAAGCCCTTGAAACAGACAACAAAGCCACCAGCAGACCCCTCAATAAAGAGAGATGGGGTAGGAGGCGAAGGAGAGCATGTGAGGATATGAATATATCTTTCATGTCCGTAATAACAATCTCGTCATCGTCGTCATCATGAAGGTACGGCGTACTTGAACGAACATGCAAAGGGTCGGTCGGAGAGCTAGCCAGAGAAGAAGAGAGAGACTGGAGAGAGCAATCTAGCTAAAATATGGAAGATCAAAAGGAATTTCACCAACAACATGTGATATTGTGATATGTGTCTCAGCTACTTTGCTCCTCAGCCCTCTTCTTTACTTTGAGTTGAGCTCAACTCAATATTTAGATATACTTGGGCCTTAGATTCGGGGTCATTTACCATCTGGAGTCTGGTGCTCCATCCCTGTGGCACAGATCATCAAAGCATTGTTGGGTATTTGAATTAAGCCAGATAAATGATTTGATCGAACTTCAGATCACTTCAAGAATAGGTATGGTCGCTTTTCGGGGAGTTATTGAATTTCAGCGACATTCGATGGAAAATCGTGGGCCCAGCTCTGAATGGAAGAAGCCAGTCCAATCACGTAGATGGAGGCCATTTTTGTCCGTGTTCCAATGGTTGCCCAAAAATTTCAAGTCACCATTCCGCGGGAGTGACAAAGTCCCAAGTCATTAATCTCATGCCTCTATCCAAGTAGAATACATGGAGCTGCTTTCCCGAGCAATTTCCGAGGGCATTTTCGAAGAATTTGTCTTTTTGAATTCCGCTGCTGCAACCTCAGCATAACGGATAACGGTTGGACGAATGAGATTGGGGGAAGACAGAAAGAGAGCTCATCAAATGGGTATAAATCCTTAGAGGGGAATCCAACTTGAAGTTGGCATAAATCTTCCAGTCATCCTGGCAATCACATGAGATCAATTCCCAACTGCATGGAATTATGGCTCTGAGGGCGATATCATGTTTGTAATACTCACTAGCATCATTGTCGATCCCATCCTCACATTGCTGCTCCTCGGCGAATTGGCAGAAATCGCCGGCCCAACCATCCCCGCAAAGACATCTGAAAAAGTGTTGGGAACACGTGGTTGAGGTAGGCGGTGACTAGGGTCTAAATAAGAAGGCTACTTACTTGTAGTCCTGGGCGGATGGGTCTTGCAGACATTGGCCATGAGAAGAGCAATCGCCTCGGACACCACAAGCTTCGATAGTGCAATGCCGACCATTCCAACCGGGATGGCAAACGCAAGTTCCATTCTCACAAGTTCCGTGGGCTTGGCACCTCACGTCACAGGTTCGAATCTGACACGTGCTCCCACTCCAACCCGGAAGGCATACGCAACGATCCACTTCGCATCGCCCTTTGGCACCGCAATCTTTGTTGCAGACAGCTTCAATTTCGTGTGGGAAGTTGTTGATGAATCAGATTGGATTTTGGAGATGATTGGGTTTTCGAGTTTTTGGAGGTTTTTTTCAGAGAAGGAGATGGTTGGAAGTTGGAACCACATTGGGAACGTCAGCAGCCGAGGGGGGAGGACCGGGAGAAAGACGATGGGGAACGAGGGAAGAGAAGAGAGAAAAAGACCAAAATCAGTTTTGAGGGATGGCAGAGAAGAACCCCGAGTTTGCTTTTCTTCTTCTTGTGTCTAGGATAGTCCAAGGAGACTTGAAGAGCTAAACGAGATTCCTTGGCCGATTGGATTGATAAGAAGTTCACTGTCGTCCACTTGTGGAGGAGGGAGCCAACAACACGAGTATGAACAAAGAGGGGTTCAACAAGACAAATAGTGGAATAATGTCTGCCCTGATTTTGGAATTTTCCTGCATTTCTCTCCCGCAAACGTGATGTGGTCCCCCTCCCCCAAATGGCGTGGTTGATTTTGATTTCTAGTGTTGATCTGCAAAAGTTACAAAATAAGACGGCACCGTGGCATTTCGGGAGGATTTGAGGTCTCGTCATTAGTGTTTCCTTCATAACAAAAGGCCCCTAAAACAGGCTAGTCCGGGAGGAAACTTTCAATGGACGTAGACAAAGAAGATACAAGGTGCTCTAGAGACCATTTTTTCAAGTCCCTTCAAACGAAGACGTGTAGTGGTGATAAGCCTATTCCAGAGACGAGAGAGCTCCAATAACAAAAGACTCGCTTTTATACGGCCCAGTAAGTAGAGCTCTGTAACAAGGGTAGCAGAAAAAACAAGTCTCGTCTTCATCATGTGCCATGTTCCATGACCCAAAGCCCTCAAGAAACTGGCGTCAATTCTCTAAGCTTAATCACCCAGATCCCAAATATTCTTCAGGACACATCCTTGCACGGTTTCCCTCGTCTTAACAAGAAGAACCATTTTTTCGCTCTTGAACAAGAGCAATATACGAGCCCAACTTGATCGTTAAATGGGGGAGCTAATCTTTAATGGGCTTCCTCTTGAAACTTGGATCCAGCACGTCGTCTTCGTGCATAACAAGGTTAACGTTGGATCACTATACGCTCCTTGACTGATAATCGCCCTATTTGGACCATCAGTAACTTGGAATTACAGATAAGACAAGAGTCTCCCTGAGCAACTACTTTGGCAATTGCACTCAAAAGACAAACCGTGGTTCCACCCGTATTCTATTGCAGCATGCCATCATTTTACTGAGGATGGCTACTTTCTAATTTGAAGTAAAAGCTCATTTGAGCATGTATAATATTTTGGAAGCCCCTTGATTGGAACAAGGATCTCCCCCCCCCCTATCCTACTTCAAGGACCACTCAGTCTCATTAAACCGACTAATTGGGTGACTGCCAACTTTTTGAATGGAACATTTGAGTTTTGGGCCAATTTGGCAGCCATGTAACGGGAAAGTGGCTTAGCTAATGGCCTAACAGGCTTTATAAGTTCTTCTTGGTTTCTATCGGACGGGAAAAAATCGACCAGCCCTTTTGGGCGAAAGTTTGGATCGCTTTACTGAAGTGGATACATCGCTTTCAAACAAAAGGAGAAAGGACCCCATTGTTGTTCACCTCAATCTCCCCAGTACAAGTTAATAAGATCCATCGCCCTGATAGAATCTTAGCCTCGAGTCACTAATCCCTCTGTAGTTGGCAGCTGAAGTTCCGAGCCTAGAAGATTTATGTAGAATAGGCGGGAATTTAAACGCACCTTCCCGCATCATCTTTGCTTACACTGACAATTGAGAAAGTTTCTAGGGAAGCCTTGTTTGTTTCTCGGGGGAGATGCACTTCAATAGGAATCTGCTAAAGAGTGCGGAACTCGTTTTTGCAGGCTCATATATTGCAAGTAACGTCTGACAAGAGCCTCTTTCCTTTTGGTTCAGAAGCGCGTACGTACTTGCAATAACACAAATTGGTGTGACATGGGTGGATTTTTTGGGCGGCCTTGACGGCCTTGCTGACAGTTTCTTGTGCTGGAATTTGCGGCTGACAGTTCAGGAAAATATGGCCAATGTCAAGCTCAGAGGGAAATGCCAGGATATAAGAGCGAGAAAAAAAGAAGGACGCGCTGGAAAGTTTTTTGACAAGTGAGGGGTGAAATTACCCCGAGGTTTTTTTAAGTTGGCATGAAACTCAACAGCCAGGGAAAACTTGTTGGACTGAGTGACGGACTATGGTATGCACAGGGTGGGATCCTTGATTTATTCTACACTGGGAAAAAAACTGCTGAAATGATAGATACTCACTGATGTTGCAGTCGCGACCACTCCAATGATTGTGGCAATCGCAACGACCCAGTTCCTGATCAAACTGTCCATGGCCAGAGCAATCAGGGAGGCATTGTTCCAGGGCCTTATTTTTGAACTCACAGTTCTTGCCCATCCAACCCAGATCACAATGACAATGAGCATTCTGGCACACCCCATGATCCGAACAACTTGGATCCAGACAATGACCTGAAAAGAAAAAAAAATGATAACCGTGAGAGTTGCGTTTACTTTTCAGCTTAGTCTTGGGGATCGGATAGATCTACTCTCGAAATTGGAAAGTTTGTCAATCCTCATTTGTCTGTCTTACACAAGGATAAAGAATCCTTGGTCTTGCACGAAAAAGGCGACGGTTTCTTGTTTTACTTTATGCATCATTTAATATATGTACTATGTCTTTCAGCCTTGTTGAATAACTCTCTATGCGATGGAACAGAAGTGGAACATGGACCCTTTAATGGAACACCGTGGGGCTATTATCCTACCCTTATCATGGAGGTCCAGGTCAGGCACGGAAACCTCATAAAAAACTAATTGAATTTTTGGTGTCGCTTATTTTCCGTCATGAATAACTACGCGGACCCTAACACCATTTATGACGAACCCTTTCACCTTTTAGAGCACATGCCCCACGTGCGAAGAAAACCACATTTGCTACAGGTCAAAATTGGATTCGACACATTAGCGCGCCCGCTTAATACTCGCATGTAGATCTGGCCAAGCTCCCGTCGTGGTTGCTATAGTGCTAGATCAGATTAGGCAAAAACAATGCCAAACATTTCAGGTTCCACATTGAGGCGGAAGACATTTTCCTTCTCCGACCAAGTTGAGTTCCAACAACCAAGGGTCCCAAACGAGGTTCTTTTACGAGCCTTGGGATGATTCGTTGGCAAAAGGTAGAGTCGGGTGGACCTCGAGTTTCAGTCCCAATGCAGTCAGTTTTACGGTCTTTGAGGCCTTGTAAAAGACCTCTCGTCTTTCGCTCTCTCCAGTATCTCTCTTTCTTTTTTCCCTCTCAAGTCATTATCTGAAGGTCGTGTTAGTCCTGCGCTTCATTTAGCAAGGTAGGATATACCCACACTGCGGGGAGTATTGTGCCCACTATTCAAAGTACTGCGTAACCAACCAATGGCCACGAAGCTCGACGGCCAAGTTGGAACACGGTCATTCATTCGGCATTTGCTCCTTTTGTCTCATGGATCAGATTTTGGCCAAGCTTTTCCTTCTTGCTTGAAAACCTAGTTATTCAAATGAAGATCAAGCCGTTGGGAATCTGTTCTGGGCTGAGACGATATGACATTTTGGCTCACACTGTAGCTCCATGTTCCTTTTCCAGTTTCAGTCCAGTTTCAGATTGTGTACGAGAGCACATAAGGGATAATGAAAAATAAAGCAATCTCATTTGATGTAGTTGAGGCGAGTATTGTCCGTGATTGGCGCATTCTGGACACAATGAAAGAAACAGCTAAGAGAAAAGAGAGTGAGAGAGAAAGAGAGAGGAAGAGAGGTTCTTCATCAAAAGACTCTGTCGGAGCCAATGTGTTCCATCGCGTTCCTAAATTGGATCCTCGATGGAATGCAGGGGTAATTAGATGGGCTATTGACTGCCACTCTCAAGAACGGTACAACCAGATATGAAGAAATCAAGTCCCTTTTGTTGTCAACAACTCTTGGTAGAATTACTGTCCTGGGGAAGTGACGATCCCGAACGGGATTGTTCCATCGAAACATCTCGGGATTGGGAACAAGGTGAGCGAACAACGAAAGGCCGCCAATCCTATGCCCACGGGGGCAACCCAACTTGGCTCTTCTTCCTCTCTCTCCTATCCACTAGGGTCCATATTTTTGCAATTTGGCCCTAATGACCCTTCGACACGACATTGACGGACCCCAAGAGATAAAGATCACAACCTAATAGAATGTTTTTTTACCGTGGGTTCAAAGCCTTCTCTTTCTCTCTCTCTCTCTCTCTCTCTCTCTCTCTCTCTCTCTCTCTCTCTCTCTCTCTCTTCCCCTGGTCGGTCTACTTTGGTTCAATAGGGAAGTCAGAAACAACAGTAGTACGTATATTGTAAAAAGACCACTCGGTTGTATTATTTTTTATTATTACCGCGCGTCTGTTTATGACTGGCCATTAGAGTAGATTGGCTTTCACTGAAACTATGCAGATGGCTCTAAATGGGTCTTTTTAAAGTCAAGGCAGTATCTGAATCTCAAACCACGAAAAGTAGTGACTTTGGGGAAGGAAAGGTGGCCAATTTCAAATATCAAAACCACCATTAAGGCCACTCTTCGAGCTTGGTTACTACATGTATTTTACTGAACGGCATAGTTCTCTGAGGCAAGCTATAAAGTGCACAGATGAAGCGAAGCAGTGCATGCAATGCTGGTACAAAAAATGGACCATATTTCTGCAATAACTAGACTTGGTCCAATAAAGGTTTTTAGTGAGGACACTAAATCTGTGCAAGATTCGCCGTGTTTCACTTGGAGTTTCTCGGTGAGTTAACAAAACCTTCAATGCAACAACCGGTTCAGCATATTAGACTAAAAAGCTGTGTCCGGAAACTAGCCCTAAGATGATTAATAGATTATACCTCATGTATTGGACCTATTCCAAAAAAAAAACGCTCTATGCACTTCAGGCTAAAGTGATAAGATCCCAATTCGCAAATGCAAAAACGCAAAAGTCTAGAACAAAGACGAAGTAATTCTGCCAAAAGGGAGGAACCCTTCTCAAGTCTATTTCGTCGAGAGGAGTGGAACAATTCATGTCTTTAGGTTCTAGGTTCCAAGTCTGTTGACAAGTTTGATGGATTGTTCGTCACTCTGTCATTCACGCTTTTCCCCGCTTTACATTCACTCACCCACCTATTCACTCACTCACTCGCTCACTTATTTGACGCCTGCAGTACAAGCCAAAGTGAAACAAATTGCTAACGAAAAAGAGAGAACGCCTTTTGTTCCCACCAAAATTGCTCCTCGTTGGCTGGAACAGATTTCTTTTGGAACAAATTTGTTTCCTTTCCCTCCTCCCATGCCAAATGTCCGGGTCTAGGAGCAGAGTTGTAGTGTATTCGTCAATAGAGCATATGAATACGTGAATGCCGGGCAGTGTTTGATCGAATCGAACCCTCATTGGACCAAAAAAAGGAACGAACCTTCAGTGGGGTGATTGTTCCCATTTCTTTAGAATCATCGTTCAATTGGTGTCATTGCACAACAATCATAAATAATTACTTACGTTCGTCACATGATTGCCCAGTCCATCCCAGATCACACAGACAGACACCTTCGAGGCAATTTCCATGTCCGTTACAATCGGGAACAAGGCATTCCTCGGCGTGGATCTCACATTCTGGGCCCTTCCAATCGTCCTCGCAATGGCATTTGCCTCCACCGTAGTAACCGTGACCATTGCAAAGAACCGGACACACACCTGGAACAAATTGAGGTAATTTTGGAATAATCCCTTAAGAATTTATGAGCTCCTCCTATACGTAATTAGGGGTCAGCTGTCCAGGTTTACAATTACTACGCTCAGCTGCATGAAGATTCGCTGGCCAAAGGAACTCATACCAATACTACATAGAAGACGGGAGGGAGCTAGAAGGAGGAAGAGTACTTAGGACCAAGGCCATTGGATCAAAAGAGCGCGTGGAATTTCCACGAACAAGATGGGAAGTTGACCTTGCAAGGACATCGGGGAATATATTTATTCATCTACAGAGAATGGACGAGTGCGGTAATGCAATCGAAAGGGAGGAAATAACCACCGCAACCTCAATTCTGAGGTAATAGGGACTCAGGTCTCCTGTTGACTCAAACAACACACAATATCTTATTTGATTTATGCTACGAAAACAAAAGTGCTAAAGAATCTCTCTGCATCTTCATAGATGATAATGGCAAAGAAAATAATGGAAGAGTGTCTTGATTGGAAAACTTTGATGAAATAGAGAATAGAGGAACCACTTCATCCTCGTAACATATCATCTCACATGGATCTTTGGATTCCCTAATAAACTAGAGAGTTGGCCAAGCGTGGTTTCTACTTGGAATGAGTGGGAATCTCGTCGCTTGTTGTAGTTGTTCATGCTCTCGTGGCTCGAAATTATTTATTGTTGCCCTCATATTTCATTCTCTTCCTTAAGTTCTTCCTGCCCCTGTCATAATGGAGGATAAATGTTTCCTAGCCCTATTGTCTACTATTTCAGCACAACCAATTAGCTTCCTGGGGGGTTCGCAGTTCGTTCCATTCCACTTGCAAAGCGGGAAGTTCACTAAGAGTTGGTAAGATGGCGGAAATTGTCCACTCCGTACCACCATCTACGGCACAATATTCCACAACGTGCCGCACATTACGTTCAAATTTGGACCAACAATAGGGTAGCGATCGACATTGTGCAAAATAAGTTCATATTTAGATACAACTACTGATAATACTGGGCTCGAGTATTGAGTCTCCAACTATCAATTTTCACTATGCCTCATGAGGACTCACGTAAAAGGGTGAGCCTTTCACCCAATTTGGAACGCACTCTACTCGTCATTCCCTTTATCATACAGAGAGCAAAGCTCCAACATTTGCCTGAAATGTGCCAGATGTGGAAGTTTGCACACTGCAAGGATGTATGAATAATATATCAGGGCCATGTTCCAAGTTAACAACGTACGCACACTGGCCCAGGGATTTTGGTCAGATTTTCCTCGGCCTAAAAAGGCAAACTTTTGAGAGCTCTTGTGCCTTTCGTTTTCGCACAGTAATTCGAGCTGCTCTTCTTAAGTAAATCTGGATGCTCTCGACGAGGTTTCAAGCAACTTTTTTGGGGGTTCCAAGAGAGGACGTTGGAACCATAACTTTCACTTCTTCTCAAGAACGAACGAATATCTTGCCACAGAAAAGGCTCCCTGCTATTTTTGAGATTATGGTGGACTTGGTTTTTCTGGGAGGGAACACTTTTGAGACAAGAATGAATCTCACCCAATGGGTTGAGCTCTCAAATAAAGCGGTCATGGGAGAACAAGGTCACCCACATTGTCAAGAGGATCTGCGGAGGTCACCATAAGAAGACGGAGAAAAAACCAAGCAGAGCACCCATTGTGTGCCAATTTCCTCCCCGGCCAATTGAAGGTCGGCCAATGGTTCTTAAGATGGCTGTGTAATCAAGCAAAAGTCGCCCGATCAGAGGAAGCGGATTTTCGTGGGCTTTACTTTTCATCCACTGTTTGAATGGTTTATTCGCAACAGAAAGAAAACGGAGATTGGTCGGGATCAATGCGAAGACCTTGCTTGGGTTGTTTGTTCTTTGTTGGGTTCCCTTAAATGCATCTCCTATCCAATAGATGAGATGGTGGCTTAGCCAGTTAATTTGAAAGCGTTCCATGGTTTCCCTGTTCCACTTCCAGGCAAGGAAACTCGAAATGGTACACAGAGGAACGGCGAGGGGAGCCATGTGAGATGCATTGGGAAAGGAGTCGAATTCGTTCAGCCTTCCTGGGAGCCGCGAAGAAGGCCATAGAGAGAACGAGAGAAAGGCCAGAGTGGATGACATTCCTTCGAGAAACGGAACAAATTGATCAACCTTGAGGAACCGAACGACACCAAAGCCCAATGGCATTGAAATTGGAATATCTGCTTAAGCACATGGAGAGTGATCCCAAATGGATCCAAAGACGGCCTTTTTGAGCCAGTTGCCTTGGTTGGAAACGACAACAATGAGCTGTGTTTAAAATACTGCACCATGGCGAACCACATGGGGAGGACATATATAAATTCTTTTCTGCACGAGTGAAACGTTCTGCATTTACGAACATGGTTAAGCAAACAATCCACAGAGCACTGTCAATGCATCCAGGATCAGGAAATACACCAAAGGTACGAAAGAAGACGTACACGCACGTACAGTACGCAATGGTCCATATGCCAATGCATCCTGGGCTCTTACACGAATCTCACACGTCGAGTAATCGTTATGAATTTATGCAATATTTTCTCCGAGCCGACAATGCAGATGGATGCAAGATTTCGTTGGGGAAACTGGGGAAACAAAAGGCCGGCGAAAGTGAGCCCACCATTCAAGATTGACTCAAGTGATGCATCCGACTTTATTGGCTGCGCTGCGCCAGAAGCTGATGAAATTTGCAGATGTTCCACTTCTTGTCCTGTTCTAAAAAGTTTTGACAAACAGCCAGGGGTAGAAATTTGCAGGAACTTTGGTATCATTTGTTTAACGACACGGCTCGAGACATTTTCTTCTGAGGTACGAGGCATGCCAAAGTAAATGGTCGGAACAAAGAATGAGCTTGATCTAAATAACAACCCCAGACTGGAAAACGGAGACACCACCGGGCCTTTCCATTCCGAGGGTTACAGAAAAAAGTTGGAAATAATGACTCTTGTTCTGTGTTTTGTTTCTCTCCAATTCTCCATAACCAAAGTTTTTTCCCTTTCTTTGGGCTCTGGGGAGAGAGCTATGAAATATTGTCGAAACTCAACTTTTGTCATGTTGGGCAAAGCGCCACTTCAAAACTACCACTGAATAAAAAGAAGCCCAAAAATTCCGTCGTAAACGATAGTCTAGTCAGGGTCTTGTCCGTTTTGTTATCAAAAATAACATGGGAACAAACTTTCGATCCGTTTGTTCAGACAGGGCCCCGGATATCGGCGTTTATCGAAGGTTATCTTGGAGTGGGATGAAGGGCTTCATTACTTGGTGCTAATGGACAAAGTTCCCTGTTTTCTGAACTTTTCTCAATGAAAAAAGACAGCAACACTTCCAAGTCTTTGGCATTGCGTGTTTAGTGGAGAACTTTAAGTCCACATGGAACATCTGGGCCAACAAGGATGATAATAAGTTAATAGGAGAGAGAAGGCTTCGTTCTTAAGAGGTGTGTTGGAAATCATGCGGTTCCGCTTTCAAAAGAACCTCTTGACCAGTATCCAATCACAAGGCTTGAGGGTGCGAAGTGTGCAAGTGACAAGGAGGAACAAAAACTGTCATCTTTGTTTTTGTTCCAATGTTCCAATGTGCTTGCTTGTGGTGTCTGTGGAACACTCGCTGTCATCGTCCTGTTCCATTTAACCACAAAGGAAAACTTTGACCCTTTCTCCTCTGGCCAGACCAAATATTAGATCATAATTGCTCACACACACACGTCTCCAATGGATTGAACGGAGAATGTTGTAGCACCCTTGCCCGCCATATTCAAGTGGAACTCTTGAGTGACTTTTATTTTGAAAGCGGAAAGCGGCTATGGACACGATTGGTCCAGGAACCACTTCCTGCCATGTCTGTGGGGTGATAAAGAAGCAAACTCTCCTTCCCCTTTGGGTCAAGAATATTTTCCTTACTCTACTAGTAGGTACAGTGGTAAGTACTACGTCGAGAGCTATTGCCGGAGGAAGCTAGAGGGCACGAGAAGCACTTCACTTTGTTGAGTGTGCGAGTGAGTGCTGCAAGTGGCTTGCTTGCTTGCTTGCTCTCGTCTTCAACCCTTCGGGTTTTTTATCCTCCCAAACAGGAAAGGACAACATAAAGGAACCCCTTCCAAAAACACAGTGAGCACACAATAAGAGACTACTTAAAGTTTCCACAGCCATTTTTCATGGAGCCAGAGCTCCTGGTGACGGCGTGTTTGGCCTTCATTTCCATTCCCTGGTACTACCCTGGTACTAAAACCATGGTTCTTTTCAATTTAGATGGCCTAAATTCGTTCTAAAGAAATCTCGTTACATTCGCAGAAAGAACCTCTTAAGAGGATGAATAATTGAGGTTTTAAGGTCCATTTCGTTAGTGTGATTTAAAGCGACAACCAGGCACAAATAGGCGCCTGTCAACAAGTTCCCACAGATGAACAATGGTTTTGTAATAGTCAGGGCTTGTTTTTGTCTTTACAGTCATTCCTTACAATTTTGCTCAGTTTCAGGACTTCAGGTGTGAGTTTGAACATCAATTTCCCTCAGTGTGTGCCAGAGAGGGCTTGCAGCGGCATTAAAAAGGATTATCTGAGAGGAAAGCTCTTTTTAAACTTAAACCCTGGGATTTTTGCACCCCTTTTTTCTGTGCCAACAATGATTAGTGCACTAAAGACTTTAGATGCTCGTTCAGCTTTTTTTTTGTTCGTGTTCACCAAAAAAGAGACAAATTTCAATCCAACAACTTCCCTGGCATCCTTTCTCTTCTAATTTGTCAAGTCGTTTGTATCTCTTTCTCTCTTGCTCTCTCATAAACGAGGGTGTGTCATGGATGGCCACAATTTGCTGTGAACTGGAGGGACTCGAAGAACATAAAAGGCTCAAGGTTTAGACTAGGCAAGAAAAAATGTCTGTTATCGTCATCGTGCAAATTAAGTTGAGCCCTGAAAAGGCCTCTCTCCTGTCTCCGTACACGGGTGCATAATTTATGGTTTGATAAGCCTTTAGAAGTCTTCGTTGTGTTGCTTGGAAGACAACCGAGGCCAAAGGCCTGATTCTCTCGTCTTTGTCTTGCAGTATGGCAAATATTCCTTCAAGGAGAATCGACTAAAGCAAAGAACGAACGGAAAAGGTGCTGAGCGTATTTGTACTGGCAAAGGCCACTTGTGTTTAATCCCAACCTTGGTGCTCTCATTTAGGTCCACTCTATTCCCCCTTAGTAAACATGGATCCTGCCTGCCTTCTCGCAGAAGAATGCGCTTACTTTGCTGCTTCTGCCAACAAAAAGGGAAACAAATTAAAGTTTTCCCTTTGGATATAAAAACAAAGGACCCTGAAGGAAAAGAAAGAAACTTTCATTAGCAAACAACCTCTTCTCGTCAAGCCGACCAAGAGCGAGTGAGTTCCTTCAAGAATGGTAAATTGGTTATTCGCACCTTCCTACAAGGCACACGGTTGTTTGCGGGAATTATCAACGCTTTAGTTACCGTATGTCTTCCCTAATGGGTGGCTATGCATTTAGTACATAAAAAAACTACTAACTGACAAGGCCGACATAGCTTGGGAATATTTACGTAGCACGGTGGACTTAAGATTGGATTCACAAAAGCGGAGGGAGCCAAGTCTGTCTTGATTATTCTGATGAGTCACGCCATTTCAAACGCACGAGACTCCTCTGGAGGGAAAAAGAGCCCGGTGACAGTTAACTCATTTGGCCCGACATTTTGCCACAATGCTTTCTCTAGGGACTTCTAGGTGTTCCATTTACTCCTGAGAAGGGGCTTCGGGAGCTCACTCTCCAAAGACCAGTTTGGTGGTGGCCCTTTGGAACCGAAATTTGAAGGGAGCAAGACAATGGTTGTTCGTCCCTCTTGAGTTACGTTGGATGACTCGCCTCGGTTCGATATAACGAGTCGAAGGGATTAAGCTCCTCTTGAGACAAATTGTCTCCCAGGTTTGTAAAAAGGGAGGGTTTGTGTCACTAATCACGCCAGAAAAGAGCGAGGAATGGGACTAAAGAGATATTTCTTTTCGGTCTTAGGGCGCATATTAAAGCCTGCCCGATTTGGAACTGAATTAAGGTCAAGATCTGTTCGGATACCTCCATGTCTGATGCTTGGCATCTCACAACCAAATAACCTCATCCTTCCAAATCAGATGTCTCCCCAAACACACATTCCCATGAACGTTAGTATGCATTGAATATATTTGGAGGCAATCAATTACAACTCGACCTTCAATTCATTTACAGTTGCTTGAGCAGCCTCGGCTTAATCTCGAAAAAAAACGAACATCAGAGCATCTGAAGATGAAGATGCTGTTGGGACTAAGACCAAAATAGAAGAGAAAAATTCATTGGAAACCACAAAGGTGTATTCATTTTTCCGATAGAGCAAAGAATCAATGAGAAAGTGCCAGATCTATTACGATTTATTCGAGCAGTGTTTTCAGCTGGATGATGTTTGAATTTAAAAAGAGATTTCCACCAGACGATTTTGAGTTCTTGCATAAGCCTACACAATTACGCAATTGGAGAGTATACAAAAATGTACCTGAACAACATCGAAAACTACGCTCTTTTCCGTGGTCTGTGGGTATAAGAAATTGGAGATCTTAAAAACGCTACCAAAAAGGTACTTAGCAGAGCCGCCCGTCTTCAAATTGGGTTGGCAAAGAGTGAGGCAGGTGCCAATAAGCCAATATCTGGGTTGAAATATGAGCCGTCGTCCCCCCGTCGCCTCAAAGGAGAAACAGACCACTGTGCGGTTCTAATTTCGTGTGGCGAAGTCCATGCTTGGTGTTCCAATTTTAACCCATGTCATTGAAATAATCATTCCGTGACAAAGAGACAAATCTGTTGACCTCAAGGAGGTGTCGGGTGATTATCACCTCATAATTAACTTGATCCAAATTCCTCCCCCCTCCCTTTGCTTTCGTAATTTATCCCCCCTCTTTGGTCGTCTTCCCATTGTTCAATTTTCACCTATTTCCCTGGGTGGCAATCCGTCATATCCTGCCACTATGTATATAGAGTAGAGAGCTAGCTTCAAGCCATTCAATTTTCAAGCCTCTCAAAGGTGACAAATCCAGAGGCTTTTTGCAACAAACTCCCCTCCAATTTGAAGCGATAACGGGCCCCGCCTCCACGCCCAAGCTCCCAATCTGCCTCGGCGAGGTTCGTTCTGCCAACACTCGCTCCTTTAGTTGTTCGTTTCACGTCCCCATAATCAACGATAAAAGCATTCATTAGCCCACCCTAAATGCATAAGCAAACAATCAGCAGGAGCTTTCACATTTGCTAGCGACAAAGTGTTCCCGAAAATGGGGTGGCAACTCTAAGGGTGTGGGCTGACGCCAACATCCCAGTTCAACATTGTCCCTCTGGTTCGGATAGGTTAAAAATAAGATAATCTTTCCCCATGGGTCACCCTACGAATTTTGGCACCAAGAAAGAAGAGGGCGGATATGAGTCTAAGGGAACAATCGATATCATTTGTCTCTGGTACTATTGGAAAGCAGAAATATTGAGATATCAACGAACTGGCGTGACACGGACGAATACAATGGTAGTCTTCCTCGTGTGAAAATGAGCGAACCCTGGAATGTTGTCCTACTTACTGATCGAGCAATCTTTTCCGCTGAATTGGGCAGGGCATTGGCACACCCCATTGGGTAAGCATTTCCCCTTGCCACTGCATCCATTTGGACATGCAGAGCCGGATGAACTCAATCCCGGGATGGCATTCTCGCTCGTGTCTAAAGTCCATTTGGGAGGGCGAGGCGCGATCACAGCTCGTAACGTTCGGGCCTCGACTTCATTATCATTCAGGACGGCAAAGAACCAATCGCCTCGAGTTAAACTCTTTTCAATGGAGACCACGCCACCCGAGAACGAGGCCGTTGAGCCGAGGGATCTCTTGGCAACTTTCCTCTGTTCGCCATTCTCCGTGACCACATGGGCCCAGTCATAGGTGGTCACACTGGGCAGACGGCCTCGTCGGCCGTACACGGCTACATTGGTTGTTCCGGCCAGCTGAGAAACAGCTCCACCTCCACTGTGACCCACAAAGGTCAGATTCATTTGATAGAACGCGTTGGACTTGGGCACGGTGAGACGGGAACGCCAGAAGGACATGGGCTCGATCCTGGAAGTATACCATTGTCCGGGCACGAGATCGTGAACAATGGCAGGTGCTTTGGCTGGGGAGCGTGCTGGTGGAAGCGAGATTTTGGGATCTGCAACATGAAAGGACGGGGGACTCATCATCTCTCGGCACGTAAGAAAGGGCCTCCTACTGATGTTAGTCTTTGAAACGTGAAGGAATAGGGGAAATGAAGAAACTTTCCAAAGGGCTTTTTCTTTCGTTGCCAAAAAAAATCTCAAGTTTCATCATTTGCTTTGTTGTGGCGGGGTTGGGACGGCAGGAAGGCGGTTCTCCTCCGGTTCACATGCTCACAGGTTAGTTCAGGCCGCCTCTTAAACTTTCTTTATCATGACACTTTTTGAATGAGAAAAAAAGTGAAAGCTTGTCAAAACGAAACTTTTGGCAGATTTTTCGTGGATAAAAAAGCAGCAGGGCACGTTCTATAGTTGAGTGTGAGACGGTCGGAAAGCCGAGGCAATCGTTTCTTGGCTCAAGTACAAAATAAATGCTTCTCACCTTCAATCGAATTTCAGCACGATATGATTGAATGTTAGCAAGTGTGCCAAGATATAAAATTTCTCACCGACACCTTCAATGGACAAGGAAAGCAAGGGCCAAACAGGGTGAAAAATATTGGAAATCCTACAAAGGCACTGCCCCGAGCTTGAAAGTAGAAAACTTCGTTCAGGATCACATCAAAACGTCCCCACACAATTTTAATCTCCTTGAGAAAATCGAATGAAAATGTTTGAGCCTCCAATCCCCAGAAAGAAAGAACTTTCCGCCCAACTTCAAGCCAGAACACCAATAAAGAGCGTGCTCTGCTGGTACAATATTTCAATGCAATTTATTGGGTGCCACAAAATTCAACCGAACCGCCCCAACGTTTTGATACATGCGCATTTAAAGCTAAAAAAAAACATCACCAACCTGGATTTGGAGACTCTCCATTTTTAGTTCCTGGAGGTGAAGGCGGGGATGATGATGACGATGATGATGCCCCGAGAGGAAGACAATCCGAAGTTGCAATTTCCGAGGCCGGTGGCATAAGAGGCTGCTGAACTGCGGCGGTGGGACTGCTTGGGAATGTCACAGCTGTTGGAGAGGGCAACGAACAAAAGCATTGAATATGGATTCGATTCAGGACTCGAAGGGAGGATCACATTTCTCGTAATGACAAACGTCCATCAATCTTATGACAGTAAAATATCCGAAGATTTTGAGCAAAACATGGGTGGGAATGATAATTCCTATGAGCGTCTTTCCGGAACCGAAAAAGGGTATACTTTATGAATGGGCAAAAATGAATTTGGCAGCGATATGGCTTTTTTCTAATTCATCCAAATCCGCGGACACCAAGGAAAGACATTTTAGCGTTGCTCTTCTTTCTGTTTGTTTGTCTTCCAAGGAAACCTTGAACCAGTAACCAACCAAAATCCCCTCCCCCCCCATCAAAAAAAGGGTTGGGTATTGGCAGATTTTATGAGTTTGTAGGGAAGGAAAAAAATGCCAATAACGGGATCAGAATTTATTTCTTCATGTCTGGGGGCTCGGCGAGAATAAAAAGGCACTTTTACAATTTCTGTTCCAGCAGCACGAAACTCTCTTTTTAATGGCATGCCGAAGCAGACAGGAGCAAGTTGAGACAGATTTTGGATTTTTTGAGAATTTCAGACTGTATTATTCCCTATAGGCAGTTATTTGGAGATTGGAAGTTGCAAATTTCGTCCTCGCCAAGCATATCAAACGCTGAATGAATAGAAAGACGACAAAAGAAACTTACCTCCAAAATAGGCGATCACAGAAGAGAGGATTAAGGTGAGTACAGTGAGGGCCAGAGCAACCATCTTCCAACTACAATGGAAACGGCAACGTTTTCCCAGGAGAAATTTCTCACTAAAATGAAAAGAAGAGAAAAGTGAATTCGCATTTTTTTTCTCCTCCCAAGGTTCTACCGCTCAAACAAAGCAACCGGTGAGTGTGCTAAAAATCCAAGGTTAGGAGCACAGCTCCGTCCCTCGTGAATGATATGTCATTTATTCATGAATTAGATCCTGAACGTGACTCGTTATTTGCTCAATTCCCAAGAGACAAGATTATATGTAGGGGCCATCCAATTTCTTCAATTCCAAGACTGCCAACGACCCACATGATGACAACCTCCATCAATGCGTGATGAGGGATACGGCGTTACTAGCTGATGGATCTGACTTTATCACCCCTTTAACTTTCGCGGGTATCGAATATCAAGTCCCTCAGGGATATCAGACCAGCCGGATCTATCGGCTGTGGCTGGTTAGTAAAGACGGGGAGAGATGGGGGCTCTCGTCAGAGGATGGATGAACTCGCCAACAGGCAATACTCGAGGGTGTCAATCACTTCGCCTGATCTAGATGTGTACTTGAACCTACAGTATATTGCATGCATATATGGCTTCCAGTCTATCCTGCCAGCTCGAGGAAGGGTGGGAGGGAGGAAGGGGTGGGGAAGAAGGGATGATTTTAGTGTAAACAGAGAGTACTCTAGAACGGGTTCAACATCGATGACAATGGAGATGCAGTAATGAATGACATGATGTGTCAAGGGTTGAAAAATCTGTTCGTTAAGCAAGTCAATGTCGCTCGGAAGAGATCAGAAAAAGAGCTTTTGTCGAAAGCTGGAGACTCGTTGGTTCAATGAAAAGATGAAAAACTGAGTCAAGACCAACGAGGAGTGGGTAAATGAGTTTGCACTTGTTTGTATGACTTGGAACGTCAGTCCCGCTCGCAACATTATGACAACTACAATGAAGGCGATCGCTGAGTGGATGAGTTTAATCCCCTAGAGAGACATTTTCCGAACAGTCAACAGGATCATAATCATGAAAAGCAGGAAATTATGCGCCAGTCACCCTGCTGTTTTCCTTTTCGTACTCTTAAGGGAGGCCAAACAACAACTGGATCAACCAAAAGTTGTTGGACCTCGGCTTTCTTTGGCATGGCAAGCTCATTAATTGATGAAGAGCTGAGCATTAGAGCGTCAATGACTGGATGAAGTTGCAGAGATCTCCTCCGAGATCCACCTTTATTTCGGGGAGCGAGGTAAGGATTAGTGCAAATCTTAGCGTGTCGCTAGAGCTCCGACGCCAAGGTTTCCACGTCATGGTTGGCTCATCGCTTCATCACAGTAATGCATCGTCCGTCTGATGATGGGGAACTATTAGAATTTCCTCATGAGTCCTTCGGCGCTTATCTTCTAATACCCCTAGCCACTTGAAACCCGCCTATCCCCGACATGCACGCTACGGCGAATTCGGTAAGTGACGCACCCATTTAAGAGTATTGTAGCAAATCCGTAGCATTTGGATTCTGCCCAACTCATCCCGTTTTTCTCTTGGGGACTTGGAACTAAGTTGGAGTGAGCGAGGGAAAAAAGAGAGTGAAGCAAAAGTTTGCTACCTAATCTGGGGATCTTGGGGGCATTTTGCTTTCAAGTTTGCTCTTGAATTGATCATGATGATTGCCGCTGTCTCCAGTCCACATTATTGCTACTGCCGCTCCCACTTACAGAGGGTAGGTGTGCTGTACGCCCAAAGACTGCAGTGGACATGAAAGAAACGAAATGAAAGTTTTTTTTTCTTGTTACTTTCATCTTGCCTCCTCTCCCATCCACAATAAGTTCTTGCCATTTTTGCCAATGGGGTTTGATGAACTAACGAATCAACCGAAAAGATTAATCTAAAAAGTTCAGAAGCCCCTTGAGAAAACGACCTGAGATTCCCAATCATGATTTTCTTGGTTATCCCAGAAACTTGGGCTTTCTTTTCTAAGGCAATCCCTGAATCAGCCTTGAGTAAAATGATAAAGCACTCACCGAGAAGGGGAATACGGGGGTGGTGGATGCCCTTGGAGGGTTCTGACGGGAAATCCAGGCATGACCACGGGATCCACCATGCCTTGATTGGAAGAGTCTAAGGGTTTGTCCATAGAGTCGTCGCTTAGACTGAAAATATTAGCATATAAGTACATCTTAAACAAGACTTGATTTCAATAGGAGAGGAAACGGGAAGATGATCCTATCCTCCTTAGCCGAAAATCAAATGCCAAATTTGGCTCCCATAAAGGAATGGTCAAAAAAGGTCGTTAAGGCTAGTGGAGGTTGCTTCTCCATGGAGATGATTATTGCCAAGGCGACCAAATATTTGGGAGCCTTTTGGCATCCTGTTATGAAGCTAATTGCCCTCGTGGCCTTGACAACGAACCCCTTGGAACATTGGTCCCTGGCCAGTTGAACATTGCGATTAAAGCTGCTAGTTGCTTGTCTCATGGCGACGCGTGCAAGATCCTTATCATAATTGACATTTCTTCTAATGGCTCCAAGGCTAATTACTTGCCGGGATCAAAAGGTCATTTGGACCCAGGGAACAGAGTCTCCTCCCCTCCATTGGGTAATGAAATCAAGTAGAGTGCACCCAGCATCCATCAAGACTCATTTTTTGCCTTTACCTTCGTCTATGTTGAGGAATTAGCAGAGTGCCTTTGTGGTTTTGTCTGATCTTGGCCATGGCTGTAGAGTTGTTGTGATGTGGTTGGGTGCTGTATTTCAGGTAATCCATATTGGCCACCTCCGAACCTGTAAAGGCCATGTCAAAAACAACACATTAGCCACCGAGTCCCCGCATGTATGTACTGTAGGTACAATACAATACGCATTTCCTTCAGACTGACTGGAGTGCAATGCAGAGCTAGCGAGGAAGAGATCACTTTCTTGATTGACTTCCCGAATAGGAGAATGATTGAATAGCTGCTCTCCCTATCAGTCCTTTGGCAGCAAGCTTGTCTCTATGTTAATGCTGAATTAATACTTTTGATGTGAGAAGGCCGCAAGAACAGAGTGGGAACAACTCCGAGGAGCCAAAGAAGATGGATGGTGAATTTTTAATGCGATATTGCCGCGGAGACTCATAGACCATAGTTCACTTCTACACAAGAGGATACAGAGAACAGCACACCTCGCCTACCAAGATAAAGTGGAAGCCTTCAGGAAGGCCGGCCTGGCTCATTTCAAAAGAACCTCTCGCTCTCTGTCTCTTTCGCTTTCTCTCTCTCTCTTTCCCTCTTTCCTTCCTATCTTCTTGTAGTCCTAAACCAAGTCAAGTCAAGCAGATCCTCGTGTTTTGAGGAAACGGCACCAAATTTGACAATGTTTGGGAGCGACAACATATTTCAAACTTGCAGTTTGGAAAAGGTTAGGATAGTAAACACATTTGTTGTGAACCAAGCATACGAACGCATCAAGGTGAGTTGGAGACTTTTGGAATCGAAGTCAAACTTGACCCACATGACCCAATATTTGTTATTCTCACATTCTTTGTATTTTTCCTCAATTATTTTTGTAACTTCAGAAATATGATGGTACTCCATTTATAAGATTTTTAAGACCCTATTTCCCCTTTTATCACTCCGAGTATACGAAAATCACACTACCAGACAAAAGAAAACGTGCTTGAGTTTATTTTCAACTTGAATTACACTTTTGGCAAGTATAAAAAAAACAAGTTGGATATTTGCTCTCGAAATAGCTTTACGGAAACTCACTACAAGTGTTGAAAACGTTTTAATATGATTTCAATGATAAGGTTCAATTAATGCCCAAAAGTGATGGCTGAAAGGTCAATTAACTTCGCTGAAGGCCAACATGAATGAGATCCCAAGTTAACTTTGGGTCGAGGACCTCAAGTCTAAAGTTTGCGTTTGGCAAAGGAGAAATGTAAATTTGAACGAAGCATGCATTGAGAGAACGAAAGGGGAAAGGCTAGCCCAAGGATATTGTTCCAAGACCGTTAAAAGAGTGCCAAGGATCAAAAACTTTGGTTCAACAGAGGACATTTATCTTTTTGGGTGAACTTGTCAGAAATGAACATGTCACTCTGTAGTTGGGAGTTTCCCAGGTGAGTTCGAATTAAGTCTCTTTATATTTCATCAGCCTTGAAGCGTTTTGCTCCTTCGTCTAGGTTCGGCGCGAAATATTGAAGAGAGCCACTCTTCAAAGGCCATGATAGCCTTAAAGGGGAGAAGCCACGATACTATGAAGTGAAATAGTAAAACGAGCGAAAACAAGGGTCAAAAGTTTTTTCCCTACTTCGTCTCCTAAAGAACAAAGGACGAAGAAGGCTGGAGAAAAAGTTCGTGCATAATTCTTTGACGAACGCCTCGTCTTGAAGTGAGCATGAACATAAATCATCCCGCAGTGTGCCTTTGAACTCCTTATTATGAGAGAAAAGAGAGAGAAAGAGAATGAACGAGAATGGGACGGAAAGACTTGAGAAACTGGAACAGTGGCCTTTGTTCAGTCTGTGGAAAGAGAGAAAGTGAAGAGAAGGGGG
>NC_081448.1:11351000-11363735 GCF_007210705.1 Tigriopus californicus
ATGCTGGTAAGCTCCGAAATAAACCGGCCTGAAATTGCCACCCATGTCCTGTAAATGATTTTTGACTCACCGTCGCGATCCAATCTGGTTTCCAGCATAGTTCCCGAGACGCCATAAGGAGATTGTCCCCAACCTTGGTCAGTTAGGATTATGTGACCTCGACGACCCGTGGTATTATCCGTAGGACCGCATCCACGGCGACTTGAGCCACTTGATCCACTACTGCGCCCGTTCGTGCGAGTGGTCGAACTAGAGCTCGAGCTCAAGAAGGGACTTTTGTTGTCAACCTAAACGAGATCAGATTTGGCAAGTCATTCAAACATCCTTCATTAAGATCAGCCTTCGCGGCCTTGGCTCTTGCCCCCTAGTATTATGTACCTGATGCAAGTGGGGTCGGACCCCGACTGTGGAGGAGAGTGCAGCGTATCTCTGTTGTCCGTGACCTGGAAATAGAGGAGGTGATCGATGGCCTTGAGGTGGCAAATGCTGATAGCGGCCTTCATTAGAGGATGAGCCGATCGAGAGAGGATCACCGTTCGCGTAAATCTCGCTGTCATAATCTGAAAGGGAGGAAGAAAAGGCCGGAAGTGAGACGGAGAGACAGAGCCGGTTTGGGGACCACTCGAGAGGAGCTCAGGGTGATGAGTGTTGTTTCAAAAAAGGCTGCCCTGGTCATACGTGGTCATAGAGGACGAGGCGAGTCTCTCTAGCTACGTAGTATCTAGTAGTTGAGCTGAAACAGGTTGATCATGAGGTCCTAGCCCATGCTAATCCTTGCCGAGCCTCCTTGAAAGTGCTTGGAAGGTCAGAGCGTGGACCATCGTCCAATTCTTGGAACTTCCCTCGTGAGCGAACTTCTTCAAGTGGACCAAGGATAAATATTGGATCTCGTGGCGGGAACGGATCAAGGGATTAAATAGATGGATAGAAAGGTGTGCGGAGATCCTACCGATGGAGAGTTTCAAAAAGCGAGTCATCCCTATACGGAGGGTTTTCCGATAAAATGATGATGGGATCTCATAAGGCACTCAAAGTCTGTTTGGACTCCGTCTCTGTCTCTCTCTCTCTCCGAAGAACGGGACAAGAGTACGAAATTCTAATGTTCGTCCCAAGCAGGAACAGTGTGTATGTGTGATGCTGGCCGCTTACCTTGCTCATAGGGTCTCATAGCATTTGATCCAGGGAGAAGATTGGCTTCGGCATAAGTGTTCTCGCTCCCATTGGGACTTTCAGGGCCGTGATTGCCCATATCTTCGGGCATTTGTCGACGATTGCGCTGTTTCTTGCCCGTAGTGGGAGGCACCGGAATGGAGTCGCTGCCCCAGGATGATGTGCTCACTGGCTTCTTTAACCTTGTCTGCTCATCATCTTCCGACGATGAACCATATCCATTGAGGCCGGCATTGTTGTGCAGGCTATCTGAATATTTTCTGGCCCCTGAGACGGACCGCATGGTTTGGGGAACAACAACGGATGTGTCTTGAGGCGATGGCGGACGGCTCCTGCCCTCTTTTTCCGGGGTTTTCAACTTGACTTACACCCTAATCTATCTTCTTTAGAAGCTTGAATGCCTTGAGTGACTGCAACATCCCTGAAAGAGGCGGAGAAGGAGAAAGAGAGAGAGGAATAAGTTTGGAGCCTGATAAAAAATGAAGTTGGCGGGAACACAATTTGAATGCGAAAAAAGTTGCGGGAACGCTTCTTGTTTATTTAATTTTCAAATCCTTCCACTGGTGTTCCACCCGCCGCCCGGATACGTGTTTTCGAAAGCAAAAAGCGACATCCTAACTCATAACCAAACATATCTAAAGTGGCACAACTGCCTATTGATGACCCAGATCTAGTCTCATAACATGGATTAATTGCCTCAAGTTCAGAGTTGGTGTGTCATGAATACAGATTATCTCACTGCACCAAAGCTAGGGGGAAAAGAGGCTCATGGAGTGCCACTGCATTGCTCATCACAAGACCCGGGAAAGGCCGATTGCATTTGTTGTCCTTTTTAGCTATTCAAGTCCTCCATTTGGAGGTGGACCTCTTTCCTTCCTACGGTAGGTACACTACGTAATACTGTACGTATGTGTGGACGTATACGGAAAAAGAAGGGCAAAACTCTAAATCATTAAGGCCATGTCAGTGTGAGCACTTTGTTTGGCCAGCATTTCAGGGATAATACACGAAGAAAGAGACATGCAATAGGAGATATCATTAGCCCAGAATTTTGTTCATTTTCTGTGGGTTTCACGGCATCTTTGTTTCTCTCAGTCACTCACTCCCACTTCACAGCCAGAGTGTGAAGAAAGAGAAAGTGATTGAGGGAGAAATTTGACACATCCAAAGCAACAGTTTAGACAAGCTTTGAAGAACACACACAAAGATTGATGGATTTAATTCAAAATGGCCTTGAAAGATTGGGTAAACAATGACTTAAAACTAAGAGGTTCTCCCTAACAGTTCTGCAAATTTCGATGTTCGAAATCATCATAAAAGGCATGTTTATACAATATGCATTGATTGTCATGGCTAAAATGTTTTGGTTTTTTTTGAAATACAATCAATGTCAATGCGTAGCCTCTTTTTGCAAAGACCCAGATATTTTTCACACTCGAGTTCTTCTGGATGGAAATCTCGCGTTCTTGTCCCCAGTTATGTGTTTTTGGGGGAGCCGACCTTTTTGCGCACTACAAAAGTTGCGGTAATCTTTGAAACAGACTTCATCAGGCTTTGAAACAAGTTCGCCTTTCGGAAAGTGATTTTGATGTCATTCGCAACTTGGTGGTTTCCAACTTGAAAGCAACTCTCATCTGGGGTTGATCATTTTGGCCTCTCCAAGTCAACCTCAAGGAAACTGAAGTGGAACAAGGAGATCCCTTTTAAGCCAACGTGAACGACCAAGTCAGTTTTGACTTTGAGACGACCCAACTTCGTCGAAAGAAGGAGGACTAGGAGGGTTTGATTCGTCAAAGTTCCTGATTTCAAGACATATAAAGTAACTTTTTTTTTCAAATTGACTAGTTCCAATCCTCGATCTGCCTGAATTGAATATAAATCCGCGACGTCCCACTTCATTACCAATTATTGCCATTAGACTAACTCAAAATATCGGATATTGGGCTGCTCAATGAGCGGATCCTGAAAACCTCCACCCTTTTACAAACTTGGGAGGAGAATGCAGAGTTGAGAAGAGTGGATTAATTAGACATTGGCTCAAAACCAGGGAATTGGAATTGGATAACTTTAGAAGTTTCGGCTCGGGATGGACCGCGAGAAAGTTCCTCTTGGCAAAGCCAAGTCAAAACCACAGAAAGCTCGGGCTGTTTTGATGCTTTATTAGAACAAGGTTCCCAATTCGAAAGATAATATTTAACAGGATCACAACATCCTATTTTCCAACGAAACTGGGTCGGCCTTGGTATTCGCAGAAGCACTGCAAAGAAGAGATCCTCTCGTCCATTTTGTCCCCCTTGAGCTCCCTCACCTCCGGACGGCGACTGTTGCGGGCATCCACAATCACAAAATCTCCCCTCTCCTTGGCCGTGGTTCCATCGTGATCATAGCCCGTAAACTTGCAGCCCTCCTTCACGATCAAAGACTCCACATCGTTGCGTCGTCGGAATGAGAGCTCATGGTAGCCGGTTTTCACCGGATACTTCCAGCCTCCGCATTTACTATCGTCGAAGAGGACGGCACATTCGCCCCGAGCGAAACGGTGCTTGGCACAGTCATTATCGGCCAAGACCAAGGCAGGCAAGAGGACACTGAGACAGAGGATGAGGACCTTCATAATTGGATCGATGAAATGTGTTCGTGTTCTGATTTGGATGTGGATGTTGTGCGGCTTTTATATACGATCGGGAGAGGTGAGATTACGGCGTTACCATCCGGGATTCTATTGGTTCGGCGAAATGAGAATTGTCAAGTCGCGTGACCTCTATTGATAAGCGTGTACTTTCTCCTTTCTCTTACCACTCCCGTTTAGTCTTCCCCAGATTTCAAGAGCTGTGGAGGAAAACCGGGGCTTCAGTTTCGATTTAAATGCCTTCCAGTAGCGCTGACGAGGGAAGGCAAGTTTTAGTTCCAAAGAAAATGTTGGGTAAAACTTGAAGTTCGTGCACTACCCTCCGTCTCCAACCTCGTGCAATGCATTTCATTCTAGGAAACACTCACTTCATTGAAAACAAGTCCTGAAATTCCTCCACCGTTCCAAATTCCCAATTGAAACAACACAAAACAATTTTCATGAATATCCATTCCTCCGTGGTTCCATAATTCCATAACCACAATGTAACTCCTTCTGCCATGTCAACACGCATCAGGATGAAGATTTATCATGGATATTTATTTAGGTGTATGCTCAGTCTCGCCTTGCCTACTCTGGAGATCCTCATTGTGGTCTTGTCCAGGTGGAACTCTGGTTTTCCAGATCCGACCTGACGTAGCGTGAATCCATAAAGTAGCGTCATCCAACTGTCGAAGCAAACAGCACACTCACTCAACTCACTCGTCCCATTCTAGCACATATACTACGTATGTAGGTACAATAGAGGACTTCACTCTATCTCGAATGGGTTCCTTCTGAGTTAGTCTTAGTCATGGAGCAGCGCTTCTCTAGTCTTAAGACCATCATTCCACATGGTTTGAGGCTGTTGTTGTTGTTGTTGTTGTTGTTCCATGTTCCACTCTCGTTCGCTCTGTGTGTTTGTGCCTGTTTGGGTGGATGGGTCGCTCGTTCGTTCCATGGAGAATGAGCCCGTGTGTGTGTGTGTGTGTGTGTGTGTGTTTGTGTCTAGTTGCCACAATGGAGATGAAATTTATGGCCTTTGAACCTCGACATGAAGAAGGAGAGGAGAAAATAAAGGGAACATCATCAGCATCAGGATCCTTGATCTCCGACGAGGTTGGAGCCAATCCCTCTACGTATATCTTGGAAATACGTAGGAAATGGAATCCCGGATCTCATCGCATGACCCCTTGAGGGTTCGTTCCACGCAAGAAAACAAGTCTGGGCTCTTCGTGTTTAATCTATCTGCACTTTATTACATGTCAGCGGTGGATCTTGGGATTCAATTCCAATACAAAGGCATTTTATGATGTTTTCGTACAAGGAAAGAGGCCATTTTCGGCAAAGTGAGCTGGGATTCTGGGCCATTGATCGCACACAAAAAAATCAGAACTCAATGGAGTGAGAGGGAATTTACTTTTCCGGTGTCACCTCCCAAACTGGATATTTGAAAGCGCCTTTCCCAAAAAGCGCACGTGTGCAAAGCGCAGTGACGTTAGCTGTTCGCTAATATCTGGGGATGATGGCTCAGAATGATGTTGGAGATTTTTTGATTGGATTCCGTCTCCTTGGAGATGGGTAGGAGGTTCTTTTTGGCAAATTTCCGACCATGAGTCAACAGTTTCCACGCTCTTCCTCGGTTCTTCTTCCTCCTACATCATCCTCACCACCGTTTTATGGCCTCAACTTTGACAGAATGATGAAAAAGGCAAAGGGGGAAAATACTTGAAATACTTGAACAGGGTGATCTTCTGCGTGAGCCGCAAAGTAGATCAGACTTTCATGAAAAGTCCATCTAACCATTTATCAATGGAAAGCTTTTTTGAGGAAGCTCATCGATTTTGCCAGTTCCGTTCATTTTTCACCCTCTACTATCAAACCACCACGAGTCAAGGATGAACCGCTCAGATTACTTTTTCATTTCGAAATTGCCTTTAATGTAATTGGCAGAATTTCCATCCAAACAATTGGGCTTTCTGCCTCGAAGGTTGTCTTTTCATTCTCTTGTGATCCTCTCTGCCAAGTGGAGATTGATGACATGCTCTTGATTGGTTCATGTCGACCACACGCAAAGATCAGTTTGAACAGTTTCAAACGAACTCCTCGCCCTTTTGCGTATTTCTACAAAACACCATTCACATCCACCAAGCACTTTAGCTTAGTAACCATCTTTAGCCCGATATACTCCACGAAGACCAGCACCTTTCTTTGGAACGAAAAGTATCAATACTTTCTAGTCATCTAGCGTAGAAATATGGCCAAGTTCTGCGGATCAAAGGGAGGCATGACCTACCCCTTATTGTGCATCACATCATTTCATGACAGCCCAGGGGGTTGGTGGCAACTGCCCGGAGAGGCTCTTGAAAGGTACCCTGCACGAAGGTTCGGTTTGATTGGAAAAAGTATGAATTTACGACCCCGGCTTAATTGTCTTATTGAATGGTCCCCATTTTGCTATGGATCCATGGCAGGCAGATTAATAGATATCGAAAGAGACTTCGGGAGGAATGTGTACCCGCAAGTCTCAACCCCTTTCCGTCAAGTCGGATTCTTGTGGTCAGTGACCCAATATTTGCCTTGTTAATGATGGTAAAACTGCCTTATTCTTATCACTCGCCACTTTTGAAGGAGGCATCATCAGCCAAGAAGCACCAAGGAGAATTTGAAACCCTGTCAAGCTCTCTCGGAGAATAAAGAACACGAAAAAGAGGAGGAGGAGGAGGAGGAGGAAACGCGGACTCCTTATACTACCTGAGTAGTGGCTGAGCATGGCAGTGAAGCAGCTGTTTGAGAGTTTCGTAGAGTAGTTCAGAACGTTGGACGTCCAATCAACCCCATGCAACACATTCCTCAAAGTTTTCTCGTTCACTATTCAAAGATGATCGGGGTTTGTGAGGGCCAGACTCATCTCCACTTCATTTCAGTCAATTGGGAGACATGCCGAGTTTGTGCGGCCCAAAAGATGGACTTGCTTGTTTTTCGAAGGGGATAATTGCAGCTTGGGCGGGAATGATCCCATGATGATCACCAACCGACAAACGAGACTGCAGATTACTGGTCATGATTCACTCAAGACCTCGGAAATGATGGGCTAGCTCATGTTGAATCGCCTTGTGGATCATGAGAGGGTCAAAAACTGGCAGAGAATTCAAATTGGCACATGCCACGCTTTCGTCTCGATTGGTTAATGAAGGTCCGGAGATCGACGAAAGAATCGCTTCCAATTGGTATGGTAGACAGGCCAAAGTGGAGCTCTGAATTCTAACGTAAATCCGACCATGATGATCTTTTTTGTCTTAGTGATCTCATTTGCATACCATGAGGGAATGCAGAGGATCCTCTCATGTGTATTGCCCATTTTGTGCCCAATGGCTCAGAGCCAAATTCTCTTGTTGTTCGCAGAGTGCATGATTGGACGGATGTACGAACACAAGAACCCACGATGCTTTTAGGCTTAGAGCCTCCTCCTCGAAAGTTACCAATGAATGGCGCTAATAATATTCTGATGCCATGAGAAGAAGAGTTTAAGGAGCCCCAGACCTGATTAGAGCCCGTTTGTTGAAGGCAACAACGCCCCATTGGAAATTGCTACCAGAAAACCCACTTAGTATAGACTCTGAGAGCAATTAACCCGAGCAGCATGGGGTGGTAAAAAACGGGTTCACTTCTTCACTTTCTCAGGCTTTATAAATCAAGCCCCATCTCTCGCTCGCATTGCTATCAGTCGGAACAGTGAAAAGCTTTTAAAAATCATCTGCAGATATTCTCGTGCTGACAGATGCTTTCAATACTCTTCAAATCGAGAAGTCGACGAATGAACAAACGAACGAACGAGCGATCCCGGATTCCAAGTTATGAGGCATCGCTGCAGATTCGCCGAAATAATATGGGGCGTTTTAATCCAAATAATGATAAGCTAAAAGCAAACCCAGAAAGTGTGAACACATGTTCTCTCGATACAACAATTCCATCCCATTTTGCCCCCCTCTCAAAGAGTCGTAACAGCATTTAAGATGAAATTAATGGACTCTCTCTCTCGTTTTCTCCAAGGGGGTTGGATGGCGATTTCAATCTTCGGGGACCACTTTTACAACCCCATAACACTTCATAAACTGCCTTTTTAATGCGCAATGGCCCATGTTACAGTACGTAGTTGTTGCGTTTGGAATGGTTCATTTTGAGGTGGATCGAATTTGAGGCACGTCACCACGACATTTCGGGCTGGTTGGAAGACGGTTTTTTCCTTGGCCAGTGTTGTTTTAGTCGATGATGGATATCTGAATTGGATTATTGGTTGAGAGCCAGCCAAGAAGCCCTTGAATTGATAACACAAACAATGCTTGACGTTTTTCGTGTGGCCCTCACTGCATGTGGGTTTATGCACGGAGTGCTTGCTGCTCTTGTCTGTGATAAGACTTAAGGGGAGGCGACAAAAAACCTCTTTAACATTTGCCTCCTCCATTCACATGTTGGCCCTTATCCATCGTGACCATCAAATTCAATCATCCAATAGTGTCGAATGATAGGCCGTAGAACACCCATGATGAGGATGACAGTGGAGAATGGGAATGCCCGACTAAACCCCTCACCTCTTTTTATTGACATCAAATCAATGTGCCATAAAAACAGTCTCATTTGTGGGTTTGTCTTGTTGGGGGATCCGAGATTAGTCACAAAGCTCTAAGTAGATTGAAAAGGGTGACTGGACGACGCCCTTTTGAAAAGCTCTAGTCATGCAAAGCAAAAAAAGTAACACTTCTACCCACTTTCAAGAATCTGAATTGGTGTTTCCTTGGAGGAGAACAGTAAAATGGGAGAACCCGTGAAACGGTTTGCATGAACTATGAGCCGGCGGTGATTCTTGGGAAAGACGAATTCCTCCTTAGTCTTCGTTTCTCCCTTTATTTCTCGTTTCATTTTTTTCCGAATGGCTTTCAAAGAAATCTCGCCTCTTCTCTTTTGCGTTTTAGAGCTCGGAAATTTACGATCGGTTTTTGCATTCAGACGACCAGACTCTCGTTCCGTCTTTCTGGCTTTCTGTGCCTTCTTTCGTTTATTCGTTGCCAAGCTGAGCCAGAGATGCAAAAAAAATCTCTGAAAGAAATGGCCAGAATGTCAAAGCAATATCACGGATGAAGACAAAATATTGTCAGTGCCCGGGATGCTAATGTAAAGAATGAAGGACGAACAGAGGGACAGAGGGGCGTACGTATTTACAAACAGTGGTGAACTCCCTAGAATACCTTAGATACGGATGGAAAGGTACGTGGAGTAGTTGAATGAAGCCAGCCACTCAGCAAGACAGCCAGCCAGGACTTGGTTGGTCAAGGACGATCCAGAGAGAATCCAATTTTCGTGTTATTTCTTCCTCTCTGTCTCCCAGGCTCTCTCTCCTCGAGTCTAAACGCATAGAATATTCCAAACATGTTCCAACTATTCTCTCGAGAAGATTGATTGTGTGGCCTGGAACAGCTACATTGGAGCTCCTCTCAGACATACAAATACGGCAAACGCCCCCACGCTCACTTATAGAGATCCTCAAAGTCTCCTCAATACATGTTCCCTAATAAGCGGCTAGTGGCTCGGTTCAAACAAACATCTAGAGATTTTTGTCGATAGCACCAGACTCTCGGAACCAGATCCAATGGATTCTTGGTCGTCCTCACCGGATGGCTCTGACCTAAACGCCTTGGAGTGAGAGAAATGAGTAGGCCTTTCCATGTATCTCGCTTTGGAATTTGCATTTCTAGCCTTTGACGACAATCGGTCTACAGAGCTTTATGTCGTCTCTTTCTTTCTTTCTTTCTTTCTTTCTTTCTATAAAGAGTGAGTGTGGCGTCCGATTTCAAAACTCGCCCTACGGACTTGGGAGCAATTTGAGCTCGAGATTGTCTTCAGCCACCTCGAGAGCAATAAGCATTTCACCACAGTCTAGTGTTCTAATGTCTTCATTTGCCATGATTTACTGGGCCTCAAAGTCAGCTGGGGCACCGGGGGGAAAATAGTCGATATTTCCACGGTGAGCTAGCTCACCCTCTCACAAGAGCGCGTTTTTTTCGTCTCGTGGCATTTTGCCACTAGAACGTGGAACGTTTCAATAAAGTGGCCAGGACAGCGACAAGTTTGTTCCAATTTTAGGGGATGCAAAAACAGCAACGCGGAAGGTCTTAGACGTAATAATCGATTTCACAAACACACACAGTTCGTCGAGCTCGGCCGCCCTCTTTGAAATGTCATTCATATTGATCTCGAGTTTGAAGTGAATAACGCGTCCCTTCTCTCGAATTTCAAAGAGCAGAAACAGCCAGACCTCTGGCACTTTAGGGGCCAATTACAACACCGTCTCTCTCTCTCTTTCAGTCACTTCCATTCTTTGACAAAAAGAAGCTCTTTAGACGAGAAGGGATACACACCAACTCCCCCTTGGCCTTCTCAATTTTCAAGCTTTTGTGACAGTTGTCAAAATGTTTTTTAACTCTCTGGAAAATCTCGCCGTTTCTATTCAAAGTCCTTTTTAGTAGCCATCCAAGCTTTTAGCCTTATCTGATTGAGGTAGGTAAAAGGGCTCGGAATAGTGCAGGATTTTGTGGGCAGCACAAATCCACGGTAATAGTACCAACGAAACCGGTGGGAGGAAATATTTTGCGACATTAAAAGTACTCTTGCGTGCCATGTTTTTCTTCCCCAATGCAACGGGGGACCGAATTTCAAACCAGATTTCAAGGTTCAGCATCAAGATCTCATTAAATAGTGGCCGGAATCGGCTCGCGTGACTATCAGGGTCGATTTCATGAACTGAATTCGAGAGACAAAAACACAAATCAGATGTGTCTGCGGAATTAATTGAACCCAATTTAGACATGCCATGGGCCTCGTCGCTATTTTAGGAGTTGAAAAAAGCCACATTCCCAGAGTTGATTGTGCCAGGCATAAAATCGGTGCATTTGCTTTTTTTTCGGAAGCCCCTGTCACATTAAAATACCGCGTATTTATGCGCTCCCAGTTCAAACCATGATGGGTTGGCAATGCATTTCTGGCTCTTGACATTTAGTCCTTTGATACCATCGCCAAATATTTATTTCGGCCGCCTTTTGGAATGAAAGGCATCCGATAAAACATATTTGTCAGGTGAGCTAGATTGGAGGTTGGCCACAAGGCCTAAAAAAGAAAAAAAAAACTGCCACCGAATTGAATATGTATCGAAACTCAAAGATCTCTTTTGAATTTCCCAAACAGCCCACATGCACAGCTGAGATCGAGATTTGGTTCTCAATGGATGCCATTCTCAATGGCCCTTGGTTCAATGAGTCCTTTTTGATGCTAATAAACGCGATATATTTTCCAGCTAAACTGAGGGGTAACACGACATGTCTGTAATTCAGCTTTAATGACCCCGGTCGTGTTAGCTGAACGCACTTCGGGAACATGTACAGCTTCAAATGTCACCTACTACTTTGAATAAAAAAAGTGTTCCAACTTGCATCAGCGTATGACTTTTCAAAAGTTCGGTGGGATGAACTTATACCAATTTGTACCAACCACTAGTTTGCATAAATAGATGGAAACAAATGTTATCGAATGCAAAGACAACCTTTTACGATAACATCGAAAAAGCAAGGGAAAGAAAAGTTGTTTCATTTTGTATTCTTTGCACATCAGGGCAAGCCCGTCGCCAACGTCTCGGGACTTTTTTCTACATTAGTTTCCGGACGTCTCTTTCGTCCTTCCGCGTATTTTTTATCCTGCCTTTTTTTTTAGAACCCTAACCAGAGCGAGAGCGAGGGAAACAGAAAGCAAGATAGAAGTAGGGGGACCACAAAGAGGATTCTCCACGTTTTACGTCGCTTTCCTGTCGTGTACATGCGTATTTCACGGATGGCCACTTCAGATAAGATGACGAACACAGGAGAGAGAGATGAATGAAATTCCAGGGGTGTGGGTCGGTTAGGATGTTGTTGGTGCCTGATTTGCATGATTGGAAAACTTACTTTGGCGCCATAACATGTTTTGGCAGGAGGCAGGCCATGCTGGTATGTACGTACGAGTACATGGTGTGTGCTCTGTTTTAGCATGGCTTGACTGAATAGAATCATGGAGAGCCCCTCTCCAATTTTCATACATATTCACAAATAGTGGTTTGTAGTAGGTCTTTTTCCTTCTTTTCTTTCCATCTTGTTTTTGATCGTGCGTGATACTCATGTGATGATGTTCCGAATATTGGATCTGGGATGGTCGAGTGGTTGGATCAAGCGATCCTGAAGTGTTTAGTTTGGGCGTACTGCAATGCGTTTCCATCCCCAACAATTTTCCACACACTTTCCTGTTGGAAAATAAGCGGCCAGAGGGCTTTGCCGACCATTTCCTGGACGGAGAGTAAGTAAGAAGCACCATTGCTGTCCGTTGGCCCAAGGGCTAAAGTAGAAAGGACACACACACACACACACGAGGACAAGACCCACGAGAAAGAACCAGGACAAGAACCATCCCGAGCAAGTAGCTCTTGCCATTGTGGCTCGTCGTTGCGGATTTTGGGGCGAGTAATCCGATTTTTAAAATGGGCTTTCAAAAGAAGCTTAGAAAAGGGGGGGATCACCTTCCACTACTCTTGGCCCATCTCTTTTGGTTCATGTGTGCGTGAGAGAAAGAATTTGAGGGTGATACTACCATTATGCCAGTCATCTGTTGGCGCTTCTGGATGAGGTGAACCAGAATTGAGAGACTTCCAAAGTTTAGAAATCCCCGGTTGAGGCCCAAAAATCTTCCCTCCAATTTTGCTCGGTCAGTTCAAGACTCATCCATTGGAGTTGGGTCGTTCCATCTGGTGCCAACACCATCTTATCACATCCCAAAAGTTTGGTTTTGTTTGGACCGATCGAGGGAGGATTCTGATTCGAAAAAACGACATGTTCCCTGTTAGGAGCACATGTGGCATGTTCAATGAACTACTACTACTA
>NC_081448.1:11363786-11435360 GCF_007210705.1 Tigriopus californicus
CACTTTTGGACACTTTTGGACACTTTTGGACACTTTTGGACACTTGGTGTCCAAAAGTCACGCTAATTCTCAAAATTGCCCACCCTGACACCAACCCTTGAGCCGATAGGTTACATCGCCGAACAACTGTACATGTGCCTGGGAATAATTAGTTTCTTACTCAAGCATCTCCTCAGACGTCTGGACGTCGTTGCGTATCTTGCAACTCCATCAAAAAAAAATCTCTATCGTCACCTTTTGGGGGATGGAAAGCAAGTACGTTATTGAATCAAAGTGATTAGACCTCAGAGGGCGGGATCGCTTAAAGACCGACTGGAAACCGGCGAGGCATTTTTCGTTGTCAGGGCTCGACAGACGAGAAATTGGAGCTCATGTTTCTGCGCTTAATCTCCATTTCCTTATCAGATATCACCGACAAAACTATCTTGGACAGTCTCACTTAAGAGGTACCGTCGTTGAGTGGGTTCAGTACGGTTCCGATGAGAATCTTCTGGGAACCGAAAATTCCCCGGCAGGGGCCCTTGGCAGGATCGAGTTAATGAAAAATATCAATCGTGAAAGCTTAATTAAGAACCAATTTCCAATGGCCAAGAGCACACATGAGACGGCGAATGTTTTGTGGAGGATAACCCTCGGTTGTTCAAAGATTGCCAATCCAAATCACTGTTTGTCCGGAATCCACTCCCACCCATTGGACACGTGCTGTGACTCCCAGCCAACGCTGAAGTTTCAGCAGTTTCACTTTCTTCCCAAAACAAATAGGTTGAAAGGATTCGAGAACTCTCATCAACAGAAAAGGGTTCTTTTGCAAAGAGTAATTTCACAACCTCGCAGTAATTCAAAGCTCTGGCCATATAGGCTAGGTTACGACCAATTTCCAGGACAAGAGCAGCTGCTAGCCGTAACAAAACCATGCGGCGCCGATTGTATGTTAAATTCAGGAAATCCGGAGATTACGAATCAACTACGTACAAGGGGATGTAAACGGGAAGGCGGGGGGATTCCTCCATCTTCAGTAATGCGCTCGTCCTCATCAGCAAGTCCATCCGGCTATTTTCTTACATTTTTTCCTACCCAGGGCTGCTGATGAGGCAGCTGATTCTGGCCCGAATGAAAACATCAGGTCCCTTGTGCAAACAAAGAATGACTCGGCTTGGAAATGAATGACCCGAACAACTCGAAGTGACACCTTTAATTGACCCCAGGAACACTTCTTTCGACCCCCAAAGAGGCCAAGAGCGACCCCCGATTGTGGACAGCCCAAGCTGTTTTTGTTCTCAACAATCGAGATCAGTGATATGAAGAGCTTTATGAACAACAATTTGAACCTAATGAACTCTGCTTTGTTCGGAAAAAAAGGGAAAGCGAAACTGGCGTGAAAGCATTTGGAGAATGAGAAGAAGTCAACCTTGTGGGAGGGCTAATGGAGTTATTTCAATTTGATCCGGGTCCGTGCGAGGACGGATGAACATACAAGCGATAAATTCGAGGAATGAAGTCCACGACAACATTGGCCAGATTCTTACAAGCAATGAGAGGGTCAGGGTGAGGAGTGAGCTCTTTATCGAAAGTCAATGGGTCGAGGAGGCCAATTTTGGACGCCGTCGCTGCTTTCCAGACTGTCTTTCACACCTGAGAGTTTGAACTCCTGTAAAGAGTTTCCTTTTTGTCGATAGATCTTCCATCCTGGTGGATTTACGTATTGTAATTTTTTGGTGGCTTGGAATTCCTGAAAGATCGTTTCTTCTTAAGGGTTCTCAATCAGTGAGGTTCTTACTTCCGCCCTAAAGAAATGTCTATATATCATCAAGAGCTACTTTCTTGGCTTGAACGTCAGTATGAGTAATGTCTTGGCATTAGGATAATTACCCTTCATTTTAGCTCTGAAAAGAACTTGGACAGGACCAAAATTTGGCCAATTTAAGAAGCAAGGTCCAAAATGTGAAAATGAAAATATTGTTTTCACCCCCACATGAATGAACAGCCCAAAAGCAATCTCGTTGTTGGAGATTTCTGGTATCCATGCCCAAAACGAGAAAGGGGGAAGGGAAATGGAGAGAAAGAGATCTATGTCCATGGCTGAGAAAATTGGGCCTCAATATTTCCTGCATTTCCCTGTGGGGAATTGGGCGAGAGAAACTTTCCCCCCGTCTTCCCATATTTTCACACTTTATCTACCATTTGCACTTGGCTGTTCAATGAACCCGTATGTGTCTGATATCCATCTCTGAAAGAGCGAATAATGACCTCTTGTCTCTGCCACCTAATTCTCGAGTTCAAGTCAACTTTTGGAACAAAGTTAAGATTGGCAGACGTCGGAATATCCGATAAGTTGGTTCGAAATTCCCCTTTTCCTTCAGCTGCCTTTCCTCTTTGGGCAATATCCTCCTGGCCGAATGGAAAAAGTGGAACTGGAGCAAAAAGGATCTAAATCAAACACGGTCCAGGAACATGATGAGGGAAGTCCAGATGATCTACTCGAAAAGGTCCAGGCCAGCCTTAGAAAAGCATTGCTCTTTTTTTTTTATAGCACCAGGGATTTCCTAAGCACCTTAGGAACAAGTCGAACCAACAAATGCTTTCTTCCATTCTGGAAGTAAACCAGAAGGCAGCCAGACGACCAACAGTAGTAGTACGTTTGTTATTCCGCCCATAAAATCGACACCCTTTGAGGTGCTGGAGGAGGATGAAGGGCCAAGATTTATTGTTGAGGCAAGGTACGGCACACTTGGTCATACTGCAAAGTTCTTGTATTCCCACGAAATTTCAATGTGTTTTAACCGTGCCCTGGAAATTTGATGTCTTCCATCTTTGATTTCCGAGGCAGATAACCAAATTGAGGTACGGTATCTCACCTCCTGCTTGACAACTCGAATGTGTATTTTCATTAAACAGCTGCTCCAAGGGATTATTCCGTCGTCTCTGATTCGTTATAGACGCGTCTAAATTCCAAAAGCATTTCCATCAAAATAGAGCGAATCTTTTGAAAACTGGATCTCTACTTTGGTTGGTCGCTTGTTGTGAACTCAGGTACACGTAGGTTCAGATGATCGATCATTTATTTGCTCAACTCTCCTTTCCTTTCAATTTGGCCCAATTGAACTGAATGATAAATGTTATTGGAGAGAACTCCTTTTGAAAAAAAAGAGAAGGATGGGAAAAAATCGGACCGACCAAGTCAGAGCACGCAGCAGCGGTCACAGTAGAGCAACTAAAACCCCGCTCGAACAGTAATAAAGTGCTTTTCAAAGCAAAATGCCGGACTAACAAGCTCAATTTTGTTTTCATAACCAACCAGGTCATGAAGAATTCGCCCCGCCCTTTCTTCGACAGAGATTGGTTCGGACAATGCAACTAACAGCGCCCACCAAATATGCCATTGAAATTATGAAAGGAGAATGGCTCAATTTTCTTACGGACCTCTTTCAATCTGCGTCTTTTTTGTGTCAATTTTAGGGTTGAGAAGTTATTGCGATGTAATCGGAGAAAAGCTAAACGAGGTTCGTGTCTCTCACCTCAACCGTTTCCAAAGGATGGCCATAATCGTCGGTTCGACTCAAGTGGATTCAACCATATTTGGTCAAGACTGAAGTGATTGAAGACATTGATTGGCATTTAACTCGTGAGTTTCAACGGAAAAAAACGACAATCGATTCACTCGAAAGTGAAGGCGAGGCTTGAAATAGTCAGCTGGGACATGGGATCTCATTTTTTGCTCCAGATAAGGTGTATAATTATTGTTCTTAAGCGTGGAAACTCTCAGATGAGAATCGAGGCCAAAAAAAAGTAATTTCATAGTTACCCTTTCCACCTGTCTTCGGTGCTTTTCGGTACGTAATGAGATTATGTTGACGATTGACATGGTAAATATTTTCGATTCAATCCAGTTTTTCTAACTTTGACTCGACTCTTTTTTCCGCTCCCGGAAACCTTTGTAATGCAATTTGAATTGGCATTGCAATGAGACAGGAGTGATTCGACAATATTCAAGGATTATTGCTTTGCCTCAATTGAAAGTGGCACAAAACCAGGTGGTTGTTTGTGTTCATAGGGAAGACTTGGAATGACTTGGAAATGGCAGGGAGTTTATGGTACATAAACGTACTCGTCAGCCATAAACCCATCAACCAGGGAGGTTTCAATTGGAAAAAAATGCAAAACATTCAAATTTGCCAGTAATTTCAATCGATTTTCGTGTTCAGAGGGCTCTTACCTTGAATACAGACAGCGAGAAGGTACTGATTTCCAATCCTCTGATGAAGTACGCAGAGCAAGGAATACACTAGCACATTTTCGTCAAGTGCTTGGAGATCAACACTTCTTGTGTCTTGTGTTTGTTCAGAGATTATCTCCCATCACTTCCCGAAAGTCCGATGTCAAAGTACACAACTATCTGTATCTCTCTCTGTCCAAAGTTCTGCCTTGGTCAGGATCGCACATCCTTGAGAAGCAGACTGGTAATGGCACCACAGGAATCTCTCACTTGGCCACCACTTAAGTATATGCGACTAAAACGAACTTGGTCCACACTCGGGACAACTCTGAAAACCGAGATCACTCTCAACACTCGGCGGGACTCTCATTCAAACTGGACGAAATCCTCGTGCCTTCACAGAACCCCGCTCGGTAATGGAGAGCCCGTCACAATTTCCCCTACCCTTTTCAAAGCACTCTCCTCGGCTCTTCGAGCTTCGGGCTTCGAGCTTGGATGGATGAATCGCGGAAACGACAGTGTGCGAGAGAGTGAGAGAGAGAAACAGAACAAGTACGTTCGTACATACGTACAGGGTGAACAGTAGCTTCGACGAGAAGGTAATCTCATCTAGTGTGTCTCTCTCTTTTTTCTCTCCGCCGTCTCTCTCTTTTACTCTCTCTGCTGGTTTGGTGACTGTACTATGTATTGGTGGGCAGTGCTCGCACTCGGAACATATCCATTCAGTCCGAAGCAAGTCGCGCATCCAACCCAATGTCTGGGGCGGCTTGAGGCTTGAGGCTTGAGGCTTGATACAGGTCGTTTTGTGAGCCGCTTCTGCCTCTCTCCGGGGATTTCTAGGCTTTATGGGATTTTTGAGTGACAGACCGTGGGTACTTTGACAATGAGCAACAGTACCACGAAAGCAAGTGAATGGTGGTATATGTATGTAGGGTTTATCCATCTGTATGTTTGGGTTTCCTGCCAACCCAGGGGAGTCTTTAATTATGAATAATGATTATTAGCATCAGTATATACAGAGAACTTGACAAGTACGAGGGGCTGTATATGTACACTAAAATGTACACGTCGGTTAATGTTGGTTTTGTTCTACGTACCTTGGCAACCCTCACCTTGTTCCCTGCATGGCCATAATTTTGGGCGTGACTCTACCAATGAAAATGCTCGCTGTGTTGAGATGAAGCCAAATTGATTGTTTCATTCAGATCATAAACATTGGCCAGAACCATCTTGTTACTAACCTGACATACAAATTGCCAGTTTTGCTCCGAGAATTAATTGACGTGCGCAATAAAAGTGGGACGTTATTGCTTTGAATTCGTGGAAGTCATGCCCAAATCCCCTTTATAACTATCCATGGAGTCAACTGAAATAAACTTGGTCCGGATCAACCTGGATCATGCAATACTGACTGAGAGTCTGTTTGGATTGCCAGCTAGCTTCACACATGCAGACGAAGACGAAAGGGGTGAGCAAAAATTCATATCCAGAACACGTGCCCCTGACTAATGATGAGTTTATAATTACAAAGGCAGTCGTGACTGTTGTGACTCCAGGCTTCAGTGCTCGTAATGTCGGCCAGACACTCGCCAAGCCTTTTCTCTTACAGCCACACATCCGCATTGTCGTCAATTGACTTCTCCCAAGTTGCTTCCACCACCCCAAACAAACCCTCATTTGGCAGATCATGCAACGTTGCGGCGGAATATTCGGATGAATATGCACATCATCAAGCGTCTGAAACTTTCCTCTCACCCTGTAATTTTGTTGAATTGATCAAATGTGATGGATAATTGGTGTCAAACACAAAAGTCAAGGTGCTGGAAGTTTCTGCCCGTGATATAAGGCTCCCCGACCCCTCGATGATGCCCTCTGATTGATAACAAATGTTATTGATTTTCAAGAGGCACAACATCTGTTCAGCCCATCCCAGTCAGTCTCTTGACGCGATGACGACTAGAAGGGCACCAGCTAAAGGCAAGTTAAGATCGAGCAAGTGTGAGAAACACTCCGAGAGAGCTTGGATGAAAATCTCGCCATCGAATCAGAATATCGAGTGGATGAATTTTACCCGAGGAATCTCATTATAAATCATGACATGGCATATCAATTATGAAACGCCTCCATTGGACTTTGATAGATCACGAGAGAAACCAAATATGTAAAAATAAGTCAACATCACCGATCGAGAATTAAAACTACTCATAATTCCACTCATCCTAAAAGGAACAAGAAGACATCGTTTGATGAATGGAACGTCCGTAATTCAGAATGAGGAATGATCTAGCCATTGTTGCATGTCTAACAAGAAGGCACCCGGTAATAAATCCTACTGCATTTATTCGAACCCAGGAGGGAAATATTCACATGCTGGTGCATACAACCATATTTGATGCCATGACGTCTGGTACTGCATCCTGGAAAAGGCTCCAGACACGCCTTCCTTTTTAGCTCTATGACCATGCTCAAGTATGACATCCAAACTATTGAGGGTGTATCCTATCCGTCCGTTCCTTTGGCTCAAAGGGAAAAGGGGTGCAAGAAAATCGAAGACTAATACCTGCTCCATTATGAATTTTATGCAGATTTATGGCGTGGTAACTGGTTACTGGTTGGTTGGCCAACTCAAGCGGGAATGTTTCGAAGATGAGGTATTGGCAAGGGGATGAACTACAAATCTACATAGAGCTAGTCGAATAAAGGGTCTGTCTCCCTCGTCATTCTACACTGGCAAATTTTCCCGCTTCCTTTATCCAGTAAGCTCTGAAAAGTTCGGTCTTCTCACTCCTTGGTCGATATTCCCCATTGTTATGAATGTTGAATCGGTAATCGGGATGTTCATCTGAGGTTTAATCGAATTCCTGTCACTCGACTGCGATCTTGTCAAGTGTTTTTTCCTTGATATCTCACATACCTAACAAGAGACGACTTTATCTCTGGTTGGAATCGAAAATCGTTCGCCTGTTCATCAAGACTCATCGTGTTTGGTCCCAACTGGAAAGGTTTTTTGGCATTCGATTCAAAATGAAAATGCATCAAAACTTCGTTTGATCTAGAGGGTGATGGCGCTTAAAGAGACGACGGATAAGTGCATAAGCAACCAGGGACTTGTTATACTGTAGTAGTAGAATCCATATCATTCGCTTGATGATCCCAAGCCAACTCTGAACAGTCATATTCCCGAGTGCAATCCTTTTCTTTCCACCCCTTGGAAAGCCCACAAGGGATAGATATTTTCTGGTCCCAGGAAATTCTTATGAGAGGTTTGTTACCTCATTTGTTAGAATAAAGTCCGGAAAATACTGCCAACACGGGTCCTGTGTTCTTACGGCAATTGTTAAACAGGGGAGAAGGAGCAACGTGAGTTCCCGACGTAGTAATGTTTTCTTACTACCGGCTACACACTTTCAACCTTACCTCGTCCACCTCATTATTGAAGGAATGAAAGAGGCTTTTAGAGGCTCGTTCAATGAAGGCCTGAGCGAGTCTCTCTAATGGCACTTGTCTCTATTTGGATAGCAAGCATGGAATCGATTGCTTCCAGTTGTAAAAGCACCCGTCGAGCGTGTCGTTCTTGTGCTCGTCGGTCTAATTCAAATGTTGTAAACCAAGCGGGAGACTCGAACGGCAATGTGTCCCACTTATACACAAAACAAAACAAAAAAAAATATTCTGCACTTTTCGGGATGATGGCTGGGCTGACGTTTTGACATGCTCATCATGAACTGGAGTACGCTGTGTTAGGGCAGCAATTTATGGCCTGCTCAGGCTACTCAGCCTGCTCGGATACTCACTTGTTAGGCACATTTGTTTCGTCAAGACATATCCAAGGCCTTCCAAATCTCATTAGCATTGTAGTCGTTGAGAACCTTTGGATTAGTACTACAACTCCCTGAGGACTCAAGCGACCCTAATTCAAGACAAATCTTGACAAGAAGACAGAATGTGAGGCCAAGTACTACTTGCTATCCGTTGTTCTACTTCAAATAGGCTTTCGAGAGCGTTATTTTCATCTTGTTGTCGGGTACTTAAGTTTATCTTCTAGCTTTTAATGGCTAAAACGGGTTGTCGTATGTAAGCACGTACAAAGCAATTTGAGAAGGAGCTTAACATTATGCTTGTCATCTTGGTCAAGTCGGTTGTAAAAAACCATCTCTGTACCGATTAACAACCAACGAGTGGGCTTGGGATTTCAGTATGTCAATTACATTCACTTGAAGTTGTCTCATCTAGCCCCAAGAAATATATCTATGACTCGGACGACGTCGTGGACGACACAGTATTATAATCCACGCCGTCCTTTACGAGTTCTTTTTTGTGGAAATGCTAAGTAGAAACAAGGACTCGGAGGTCGTAAAAAGCCATCATGCCAAATAAGTCGCCGAAATGTGCGATTATAGCCTGGTTAAAACAACACTGGCGTCGTAAAACATAGTTCTCATAGGCTTTCAAAGGCTGTCCTGCTTAGTTAATCCGTCGAGGGCAGAAATAATCATATTTGGCCATCATTTTTGGCCGCCCAGGTTCCAAATCCTGACGAAAGAAACCAAAGAATGAACTCGAACCTTTAGGAGGCGAATCTCCTAAAACCCACCACTCCTATTTGCTAAATTCATTATGCCCGCAGTAATAAAACTGAGCGAGATTTTCATTATCGATTGCTTTTTATTGTTTCAAACCGAGGGTTTATGCTATTACTGAGGGACCTAATGATTAAGCAATGTTTCATTGTCCGTTTTTTCGATCAAATGAGAAAACGCTTTCAGACGAATGCATTCAGAAGTTAGCTCACGGTGCATAGTTCAAGACAACGATTTATCGGATGTTTTGGTCTAATAGTGATGGTTATTTTGTACCCATTGGAAGGTCGAGACGATGAACCATTCCATATCGTCGTTCCAATTCGATTCCTTCGAACAAAATAATCCTCATCGGACTTTGAAGTGTATGTTGGATCTTGATATAACAAATTCCAAGGATGACGAGTTTTGTGTGTAAATCTTTGATCCTTTTGTTGGGTTGTTGGGGGGCTTTAGATTAGAAACTGTGGAAATCGACCAGCAGCATCCCAGACGAACCAACAACCCACATCCATTTCGCGATGTTCAATTGCATCTGGATGAATAAATCTGTTGTCCGGCGTGTGCCAGACACTTCAGTACTCTCTTGTCCTGTTGAGTCTCGAAATTGATCCATTCCTCATTACAGCATGTGTTCCATCTGGAAGACTCCCACCAAAGTTCCTTTTCTGTTGTTCAGTAGGTTGGTTGGTAATCCACTCACTTTTATGTACTGCTCGTTTGTGCATTGGACCGAGATGGGGGATTTGGGGGAAGATCGCTGGGCAATTACCTAATTGATTGATGGAACTCATTTTGAGATTAGTAGACAACAGGCAGAACTGATTTCCGGTCCCAAAAGTCCAATCAGCCACGAAATGATAAAACTATGTCCAACCAGAGACTGGCCATCTCACTTTCAGACAAGAATGCATGACGCGTCATGTTTGTTTCGTTTGAATAGTTGGTGCCTTGTTCACATTCAGAAATTCAAATTTCAAAAGATAAAGACCTGCTCATCCTTGTTTGATGAAGTTGTTTGAACATGGGGTGAAATTCTCTATGGATGGTGGCCAGGTATGGGGGGGGGCAGTGAGGGGGCGAAAACCTTCAAATTTGCATTGAAACGGACACCCTTTCATTGTAAGCTAATTCCACGGCACATTCAGTATTTGCCTCACTCTTCGTATCATCCACACACACTCCCTCACTCACGCAAGTCGGTATATTGTAGACGCGGACAGATATTCAATCTCGGGAATCCATGTTGAATCAGATTCCATTCGATCTCTTCGATCGTTCATCTCCACCAATCATGTTCCTTGTCAGCACCATCCAATGTTGCTCTTGTTTCTAGTGGGCCCAAGCCAGAGAAGCTTCAAAAGCAAGAATGTTTATAGAAACACATTGAGCCTTGGGGAGAAATCAAAGTTGCTCCTCTACGACCATCTCTCTTGGGCACTCTGCATACCCCGCAGGAGTATTGCTTCTGGTGAAGAACCACTCGATATCCGACACCTCGCATCTCATGCCATTTGCGAACACAATAACGCACTTAATCTCCCACTTGAATTTGATCCCATTTCTCCTCGTGGAACAAGTTCCAAGTTGGCCACTCCTTCGCTCCTTTCTCCCGGATCTGGATAAGTGTTTTCTTCCTTGGAACCACCTTCTTATTTTTCCCTCCTTCAGCCTTCATTTGCTCTGCCCAATGTCCACACGTTCCATCATTCAAGCATGTCGGATCACTTTTCAGAGAACCACTTCAAGTATTCGTCAGAATCAGGGGAATGATTTACCGTTAGATATAGGCGATATTACAACCCTCACAGATTGATGGAAATGGACCCGTTTCAAGTTGTGGCAAGTTTATTTCGATCTTCAGGGATGCTGGGGGGTTTCTCGGATTGGGGACCGAGAACCGTTGGGAGACGCACCCCGCCCGAGGGAGAAATAATTATACAGGGATTATCCGGGGCACTTTTTTGGCAGAGCGAGCCACTAACCCGGTGATATATATTTCGTTTTAAGCTCCTCCAAAGCATCTTTAGGGAGCGCTCGGACTCGCCGTTTCTGACCAGACTAGGTTCGTCCATTAAAAGAACCAAATGGCAATTTTACGTGATTGGAATGATTCTTGAGTACCGTACATCCGCCTTGAGACTAGGTTCGTCCATTAAAAGAACCAAATGGCAATTTTACGTGATTGGAATGATTCTTGAAACGAGCTGACGTTCTACACTCGGCCACAGAGAGTAGTAACCTACAGAACCAGTGACTTTTGGCGGGTTGAAAAAATATGGGCATGATCGCAAAGGAGGTTTTTATTCATCTCGAACGGTCGTGCCTGGCATCTTTGAAAGTCCGCGTTCCTTTTCGTACACACTGAAGAGTTAAAAGCATAAATACGTACAGAAGTATAAGGCTGTTGGAACGTTGCTGCCCAACTGAGACAACATTGTCAGGTTGTCACATAAAGTAGTATTAGAGCTGGCTTCCCAGCCTGATCCAATTGCGTGAATGGTTGGGATTGGGGAGTGACAAGAATTAGTGGAGAAAGAGGGCTTAAGTGTCCTCACCTTACCCCCAAATCTCGTGCCGACTCCGCCCCAATTTGCACATTTGATTTGCCTTCAAGAGTCTCGACCAGACATTCGTCCTTTTTCTGACAAAATAAGGGTTAACGAGGAAATGAAACTAGGTGAAGGCCTGTATTTTTGGGGGTGTTTGGACAATGATAATCTCCCTGTCTTTCTTCGGACTCGAACTCTCGATCCTGCACGTATTATTGCACTGATTTCGAACTGTACTCGACATGCAGTGTACTACACCTTGGCTCGTTGTTGATTTTAGCACACGTGCTCTCAATAAATATTGGCCGAGCCAAACAACTCCTTTCTATTTTCACCCCTCGAAATGCCATCCCTCAGTTTTGTTAACTCACTAACTCTTTCGAATGTCTAATACAATTGTTCAAAGGACGGCCAAGAGTGAAGAAAGAATATCCTACATGGCAAGTCTCCTTAAGCGATGACAAAACTTTTGGCCAATGCTCGTTCGTTATAATGGTGTGTTTGTGTTTTGTCACTTTTCACCCTCACAAAGGGAGCAAACAAACAAGTGGTCTCTCTCACTTTAATGGATAGGGGTGTCTCTTGGCTTCTCGGTGTTGGCTCATTTATCTTCCTTCGATGACGACGTCGAGGATGTTCAACTGGCTCTCCAGATTGTTTTACTTCTTGTCTTCCGAAGCAGATTGAAATTCCAGGGTACTATGCCTTAATAAGGTCAAAATGATGGTTCCCAGTTTCGAATCTCTGGGCCAGATCTATGGACGACTGGCTGTGAGACATGTGAGTGAAACGAGGGCGACTTTAGAGCGCAAAATTCCCTTTCTTTCTCTCTGTGTGGAGTCGCTCGGTGGTTGGCTTATCTCGACTACAAAGGATCGAAAGATCGAATCAAAAGCGACTAATGAGGGACCACCCACCAATGTCTGGATGTCAAAGAGTGGAGATCCGCATTAAAGTCTCTTTTTACAACGACATACATTTCCGCTAGAGCTCTGAAATGCACTTGAAAGTTGTCACGCGTTCTTGGATTTTGGCAGGTAGGGTTGAGGTCTTTCATTAGTTTTCTCTATCATCCTCTCACTTGGAGGATGAAGATTTGACGAGCAGATAAGCCGCACCCGTACAATAACATTCCAAATACTTGAGCGATAAACAGTTTTATGAGAGCTTTGCTGACGTTTATCGAGATGCCTCGATGGAAACCTTCAATTTTTGGCTCTTCCTGACCAAGAGATGCTTTTCCATTTAGCAAGAAGGCCGATATGTTTGTTGTTGTCTTCCTTAGAAACACTCTTCACAGAGGGAGGGGAATTTTTTTTGTCCGAGGGGGGATATCCCGCTATACTACGTAGCCATGTTGCATATGGAATGGAGGGGGCGCCCAAAAATGATGGTGTCCATCAGTCTTTGGAGCTCCGTCAATGCACTGCCAAAAATCCAATACGTTATCCTTACCAATTGAGGACATTCAAGCCATGATGAGAGTCACCATTTGCTTTGGTAGAAACCTCACCTCTTCAAGTTGAGGTTTGAAATTTTGGAAAACATTGTAGAAATTGAATGTGCTCCGTAACTTTTTGAACGGTGCCGTCCCAGCTTTTGGATTTGACCCATATTTTCCAACAGATTTGCTAATATGATCAATAACATCAGAGGGATCAACATCCTCTTCGCCATCTCATGCCAAGATCAAACAGGTTGACACACCAAGACTACATCAACATATAAATGATGCTCCAACCCGTCAACATTTTCATTCCTCCAAGACAGTTTCCGGGTTATTTCCAAGCGCTCGAAATTGAGTAATTGAGTACATAAAGCCAAGGAATGTCTCTTTGGAATGAGCCGTCGTCGTCGTTGTTGTTGTTGAAGTATTTGGAGGGCATATGCGAGAGTCAAAATGAACCCTCGTGCGTTGTCAAAATGTTTCATAGGATCGTTCTCTCCGTCTCTTCTCGAGTCTCTTTGATCTGTTGCATTATCCATGGATTTCTCTTTCTCTCTTACTCTTTGTACCACTTTAGGCTTCCCGTCCATGTGTGTAGAGAATATTCATCTTTGATGCCCTTGTGAATTGTAACGTGGAGTGCATCTAGTCACGGGATATGATATGGAGAACATAGATCAGCCCCTTCGGAAGACCAACCATCGTCGTCGTCGTCGAAAAGAGAAACACAGCACAGCTTGCATCAAATTAATCCGTAAATTGAGAGAAATGACATCTTGATGGAACAAGTTTCCTACTTATTCATGCATGTGTTGTTCTTCTTGTCACACACATGGCCACAGATTAGGCAGAGCTTAATGAATGTAAGTGTACAACAACAACAACAACAACAGTGGTGGCAGGATGTGAGTGCTGCTCATTTGGGGAATCTGGAAATGGTTGGTTGGTTGGTCTCTCCTCAAACAACCACGGGAGTGAGGAAGGCTTGAGATTAAAAACGAAAGAACCAATGCCCAGCAATTCGGGTCTCCAGTTGGCGAGGTCAATTTCTCGACTTCATTCCCAAGATTTTTTGGTCGGATCTCGTCGTCACAAATGTCATCGGTGAATAACATTGTAATTTATTTCCGTCAGATAAAGTCTCACGAACCTGGTCGGTACATGGTCGCTTCAAATAAACGGAATCCTTCAGAAGCGAATTGTAGGGTTAGGCAAACCCGGTTGAAGGAATCATCCGAATTTCGACACATGAGTTTTTAAGAAATGTCTATTCCATCCAGCCCTTTTAGTGCTCATTTCTTAGCGTTAAATCATCCTTGTTAACAAAAATTGCTAAATAAATAGAGTATGTTTTATGATGGCGCTGAGCCAGTTTCTATCATGAGGAGGTTGTTTAAGTGCGCCCAAAATGAAATATCCATCCTGCCTATCTCTAGTTCGTTTATATTTGGACAATTCTTCCCAAGGTCTACATACTTCATGTGTTCTTTCTTTGCTGACGTTTCCAAACCGTGTTGGAGTCTTCTAAATGTGTCTGGCTTCGTTGTAATCAGCATATTTAATCTGGGATGGAAGTCTGTTGACATATTTTGGGGCGCCCGGGTTGCCTCGAATTTATGAGTGAGCTCTCGACTGATAGCCACTCAGAACCCTAGGTGGGTTTCAGATACCAACTTGGTCATATTTCATCTCGAATTTTAGACGAACTATGCCTGGTCACGATCACCATTTTCCCGATGCGATCGAAGCTTTCCTGGTAAGAAAAAGAGCTCACCTGTTCCTGTTAACATTGTTTGCCCACGTTCGTTTCGTTGCAATGAGAGCTGTGGGTAAATGAATGAATTGGAAGTCCAGAGGATCCCTGGCCAATTAAACCGACGTTTCGGATGTCATTAATCAACCAATTAGCCCAAGAAAGGTGAATAATGAGTCACCTCGAGCACTCATGAAATCTCTTTCTAGGAGACAAATGTACGAGCCCAGTACATGCTGTACACTACGCAATCTACTTCTCTTTCAATCTGAAAAGAGTAATGGGACACATTTGTCCGCTAACACCCAGTCATATCCACAAGTACAGTCCTATGATAGTAATAGAAATATACTTCCATTGCCAGGGGAACGTTAGAGACTTAGTAAACTCGTGTGGCGTGTAAGTACTTTCCAGACAATGAAGAAATGACAGGAGCTTCCTTCACCTGGGCTTGTAGTAGCACTCTCTCTGTAAGGCTAAAGGACTGTAGTGAAGCTGATCTTCATCACGTGTTCAAATTCCCAAAACTTTGGCAATGTCTTGTGAGGGTGGCAAGTAATTTCAAGAATTTCTGGAATTTTTCCCCGCCTCGAAGGAATATCCGGTCTCACTCTCTCGAATTTGGAGGCACTTTCATTAAATTCAAACATGGCACAGTGGCTCGCCGTAAAAACCAATGGTTATTTATGGCGCTTTGTCTTGCTGCATTTCACCACAGTTGCACCCAAAAAGCTCCTGAAGACGGGTGCAAGTTCACCCTTGAAACAAATTTGATCATTGTCCATTGATCTGGAACAATGCTTCGACACAGCTCAGCTCAGATGGAGACCCGTCGCTCCCCTCTATCCCATGTTCCACGGTCCATGGGACGAAATTGAAATTCGATCGAGTCTCTCTTGAGAGAATTTTGCTCACTCATTCCGCCCACTGAGCTGGCTCCGTACTCGCAGCTATCTTGGAATTGGATGGAAAAGCGAAAGCGAAGAAGGCTGTGGATTTGTTGGGACGCACTCTGTGGACCAAGTGCGCCAAAATCTGATTACTTTCCTTTTCCGCTTCAATGGATTTTGATATCCGGCCAAAATCCTCCTGCAATTTTCGAACGGAGCTTGGGCTGAAGCTCGAAGCGTTATCGTTAAACGCTTATCATGGGAGTCATAATGTCACGCAGGATGAAAGTTCATGACTGAATACTGGCAGCTGTGCGTAGAATTACAAGGCCACTTTGTTACAAATTGTGGCAAGACGAGACCTAAGGCTAGGGTGGATATTTTGAGGAGCTTAGAATTTGCCTCCAGTAGCCAGTTTCTGCCTTGGACTGGACAGTTGGAACAGGATATGGGGGGGGGGGCTTAATCCCAATAATGCACATAAATGGAAAAAAGATAATCTTGCTCCACCAGGGATTGAAAAATGTTTGTGTTAATGGCATCGAAATGGAAGTTAAGATTACCACAATTTTTGTGCCAAAGCTTAGACTGATCAAAACATTTCAAGGTCTACACGACTTTACTCGAAACATAAGAGTCATAATTCGATGAAAATTGATTCAAATCCCATTTTTTCCCCCATGATATGGGGGGTTATATTTCTTGTATCAACTGGACCAAAAGAAAACTGAATTTATCTCTAGAAGGGCTACACTTTATGAATCTTTAACCCGTTTGTCAAAGCTTAATCCTACAGTTCTACACCACACGGTAATAGAGTAATCAAACAATGTCCAAGCTAAATACACTTTTTCGACTAATTGATTCTACACTTCAGAGTGGACTGCTGTTATCTTTGAAACTAAAATATAGGGTGACATCGGTCTGGATTGAAGTTGCCTTTGCATTTCCTCCCTCAATCTAGTCAAGCCTTATCGGTAACACCGAGATTAATCCTTACTCATTGAACACGAGAAGTTGTGTTCTGAAACGCTTCTCATTCAATCACTTGCTTCCAAAATGCGAGAAATCATTCATTGTCAAGTGGGTCAATGTGGGAACCAAATTGGATCCAGGGTAAGTACTGACCAAATAAACATCAACCCAATGAAAAAACCATAGGAGTCCCATCCTTATCCACGAATTCTAGTTTTGGGAACTGATCGCAGCCGAGCATGGGATCGAGGCCAATGGGAAGTTCGATCCCACTGGAGGAGAGGATCGATTGGGTCGAAGTGAGGTCTATTTCAGCCAGGGCATGGCGGGCAATTATGTTCCAAGAGCCTGCTTGATTGACCTGGAACCTGGAACCATGGATGCCATCCGAAGCAGTCCCTACGGTCAGATGTTCCGCCCGGATAATTTCGTTTTCGGCCAAAACGGTGCAGGTGAGACTCGCACAAATGAGATTGAATTCATGTCCTTGAAGTTGGGTGGATCTAACTCTTATTTCAGGCAACAATTGGGCTAAAGGCCATTATACCGAAGGAGCCGAGTTAGTGGACCAAGTACTAGATGTGGTCCGAAGAGAGGCTGAGTCGTGCGATTCTCTGCAAGGGTTCCAAGTTACCCAATCCTTGGGTAAGTTTATCTATACTGAAACATGCTTCCATTCTTGAAACGAACAAGGGCTTCTTTCATCTTTTTGCAATACAGGGGGAGGAACTGGATCAGGATTGGGAACGTTGTTGCTTTGTAAGATCAAAGAGGAATATCCAGATCGAATTATGAGTACTTACAGTATTGTCCCATCACCCAAGGTACGGCTTCAAACGAATGAAATGTTCTTTACACCCGACTATCATTCTACTCTATAATTCGCCGTGATCCCATTAGGTCTCGGAGGTTGTTGTAGAGCCTTACAATGCGGTTCTGTCGACTCATCAATTGGTCGAGAATTCTGACATGACTTTTTGTTTCGACAATGAGGCACTCTATGACATTTGCTTCAAGACCTTGCGACTCAAATCCCCTAGCTATAACGATTTGAACCATCTTGTATCGGTGAGTAATCCTATCGTGTTCCTATGATTCTCTTTTTTTCTGGACTTTTTTCCGTCCCAATTCCAAATAGTACACCATGTCTGGGGTGACGACTTGTCTTCGTTACCCGGGACAACTCAATGCCGACATGAGAAAATTGGCTGTCAACATGGTTCCATTTCCCAGACTGCACTTTTTTGTTCCTGGATTTGCTCCATTGACCTCAAGAGGCAGCAGTCAATATCGGAGTCTCTCCGTTGCCGATCTTAAAACACAGGTGTCGAATTTTTTTTGCTTGTTGGAAGATTATGGTCAGAATATCGCAACCTTGGATTTTTCTTATCCATCTAGATGTTCTCCCCCTCCAATATGATGACGGCTTGCAATCCGTTTAATGGACGATATCTTACCGTGGCTGCCATCTTTAGAGGCTTGATGTCCATGAAAGAAGTTGAGGACGAGATGTTCCAACATCAAACCAAAACAAGCAGGTATTCTTTTTCCTTTCAACATCTAAAAACCTTATTTCTAATAATAACTATTGACGCCACGATATAATTCTAACACGTGGTTCATCGCCGTGTCCTTGTGAATTTAGCAACTTTGTCGAGTGGATTCCAAACAATGTGAAAACGGCCGTTTGTAATATTCCTCCCAAGGGACTCACAATGTCCGGAACTTTCATTGGCAATACAACGGCCATTCAGGACATCTTCAAGCGAATTTCGGAACAATTTACCGTTATGTTTAGAAGAAGGGCATTTTTGCATTGGTTTACCGGCGAGGGCATGGACGAAATGGAGTTCACAGAGGCCGAATCCAACATGAACGATTTGATTGCCGAGTATCAGCAATATCAGGTAGGAAAACAAGCGGAACGTCATGACTTATGAATAAGCAACCTCGTTTTTGACCCTTTTTGAATTGGTCCACAGGATGCGGAAGCCTATGAGGAAGAGTATTTGGAGGATGTGGAAGAGGATCCTCGAGAAGAATATGCCAGCTCCACCGATCAAGAAGTTTTGCAGCAATAGATCAACGCCATTTGAAGTGATTGGTAAAATAATGCACATAACAAAGGACAAATTGAATGACCATTTAAGAAACATATGTGTAATAAAAAAGTTTATGACACACAATCAAATTGGCCGGTCTTTACAAATACCAAGTATCATCTACATTTGCCATTTTGGTTGTTGACTTGTGATGTCAAGGTCTTTCTTTTTACTTCAATTTCGTATTTTTTTCCCTCAATTTGTCGCATTTATTCCAATCTTCTCAGCATCCAAGAAGTTAATCGAATATTACACACGACACATTATTTTCTAAAATTGGCACAAAACAAGTTTGCCAACGCAAGCCAATTAAGTTCAATTATTTTATGGTCCACTTTCATCTAAAAATGCTGAGCTCAATCATCACTCTAAGCCTGTCACAAAATTGCAATTGTCTTTGAATACTTGCAAAGCGTTTTTTTCCAGCTTCAAGTCTTGACTCCAAAGTAGCCCTTTTTGGTTGCATAACAGAATTAAAAGTCCTTCAAATTCTTCTCCAACAATTTGGGCTTTTTGAATCCGAGTTTTTGTCTCATTGCTCCGTTTTGAACCAATAATTCCCGTTAGTTTAAATGCACCATTAGGAAATATTCAAACCGTATTGTAAATCGATTATCGATTCTCGCTTATTGATTAAGCCATACTCCTTGTTAGCTAAATGATTGATGAATATGTGCATCAAATTTCATCGATTTTTGACATTTGTTTTGAAAATGTCACAACAACGCCGACCTTCTTGATCTTCTAAACACTAATTGAGAAATATGTGCTAAAGCGTCCAGGAACTTGCTCTTGAGGGGCTTCATGATTTCCTGACCTCAGGAATTGGCGGCTTGTTCCAAGGGTGGCCAGGACCCGAAGTTGAAGGGGTTGAGTTCGAGGGACCAAATATTTTTGGATTCTTCTCAGCACTGAAGTATCGAGAACTTTCGCCAGATACCAAGACCTTGTTATTGAGGATGATGCAAAAATCTTAACTTTAGATGGGGTGGGTTCAAATCCACATATGGAAATAACCCTTTCCAGGGGTTACAACAATTTCCGAACATTAGAGAGGTTTCCCTGTGACGCTAGTAAGAATCAATGCTATCGTAGTGTAGTAGTATTAGAGGGGTAAGAACCATCTCCCCAAGTGCCGTGGGTTCAAACCCCGGTGCAGGAAACTAAAAAAAAACGGATATCCATCCTGATATGGAGAGTACATTGCTTAACGGAAATGGGTACCGACGATGTGATGGTTGGCCTCACTTGCAGGGTGAGGTTTAACCCTTCGACCCTAGCACCCCAAAAATACAAAGGAGTAACATAAAATGTATTCCGTTATTGCTAATCATTTGATAAATAACTATGCAGGTATAAAAAAACATCTAAGTTGAGTCAACCATTTGTCTAACTCGTTCGATTTCGTTCATTTCTCCCTTTTTCGTTGCCTCCGTATCAATCAACCTGGATAGAGTTCGTTTTTGTCCCTCTCGGTCTTTTCTAGCATCGCTGCTATTCTCTGGTCACCGTTCTTTTGCACCAAAACCCTCAAAGACCCCCATGACACATTCCATCTCTGAGTTCCATATGAGAAATCAACCTCAGGACACCTAACAATTTCCAACATGCCCGAATCAAGTCCCTCCCGGTTTTGTCATTCAACGTGTGGCCGTCCGTCTCAAAGACCCTTTCCCCGATTCAAGCTTCGTGCGGGTTTTCTCGCCTTCTTCTTCTTCTAGAGTTAGAGCACCTCGTACATTCTTGCGTACAACTCCAAGTAGGTTGAGAGTCAGCCTTTTGAGTCTGTGAATGAGCGAGGGGACTCTTCAGAGTAAAACAGGGAAGACAGGGCAAGAAAGAGAGAGAGAGAGAAGCCCTGCCAGATATTCTTCAGTCACGACTAGGAATTTCAAGAGTGAACCTGTGTTTGTCTTTCTCAACTCCAAGATACAAGTGGATGGTGTAGGCGGTCTGTCAAGTGATCTGAAACACTCCGTGCGTACTAGTACTACGTGTGTGGTTCCCAATGAGATGACCATGGTCCTGTCTGGTTAAGGGGATCGATCTCTTGTTCATAGTGTATGTGTTTTGGCAATATTTGCTCAAATTTGCATGGTTCAAATGGATGAGGCCACCACGAGTAACGGGAATGGAGCTGTAGCGCCAACGACGAATGGTAACAATTCTACCAGTTTATCATCCCTGGACCCAGAAGAGTCACTGGAGTTAAAGATGACCAATCTCATTGACTGTGTGGAAAATGCGGTTTGGCATGCCTTTGACTACTTGGCCTTGGAGGGTGATGGAACAGCTCCCAAGAGTAAATTGAAGGTAAGACCAGTCCAGTCCAATCTGGGAAAATGCCTCCTCTTCGTATTCTAGTTGTGGTTTTTCAAGTACTGTAAGGCAATGTAGTTTTGCACCTGTCCGAAGTTTTCGACGCCTCATCTTATGCAAATGAGTTCCCGTTTATCTTCATTGGATTCTGAAATATTAGTTGCAACCTCGAGGAAACCAGGTATCACGAAAGAGAGTGGGGGAAAACGGTATCCAAGATTTATCTCCCAGTTTGAGGGGATAATCATGTGGGGGGGAAAAGACAGTGATATTTCATGCAGATTGGATGCAATTTGTTCGTATCCATTTGGCTTCGAGTTAACTGAGATATTTCCACAACTCTAGGGTTTAATCTAACTCCCACACGAACTGACGGAGATCTTCAAAGGCGCCAAATATTTCGATAAATTCTCCACTTTTGATCCACACCCTATTGATCAAGCGGTTAACCGAGTTTCTCAGATCAGATCGTTCCTCGTGCCATGGCCTGAGATCTGAAAAGAGTGCCTAACTAGACCTGTCTTGCTCCTGTCATGATGATCTTCATCCTATTTCGTTCTGAACTAATTTAGTTGCAAGGGTGTAACCGTTCTAGGCACTTGAAGCCAACGATGCTCTTAACAACCCAAACTCAGCCAGCGTTCATTCGTTAAGCAGAAATCAAAACTTAGAGTCCTCTCTTGTCGAGCAAAGCGAGCAAAACCCACAGACCCAACCCTTTGCCATCGTCATTTCAATTTCAAGCGGGGAAACTGGTAATCCAGTAAGGTCTTCCAATGTCCACCCACACGTGGATTATATTTCAACCAGGGCTGAAGGCACCACCACGAGCCGATCTTCTCGGCACTTCTCCCGGTTTTAAGCGCCTGAAAACGGCAACCCTTTGGTCTATTGTTATTGTGTAGTCTTGTGCCCAAACTTGGAATGAAAGAGACCCATTTAAGAGGCTCTAGACAAAACGCATCGAGTTTGGAATGGAAATGGCCACAAACCAGATCCCCATGACGTGCTCCAGGTTCTAGTTTTTAGACCTCCAACCCTAAATATCTTGTTTAGGCGCCCTTTTTGTGATTGTTCAAGTCGAACTACTAGGTCCACGAAATGCGTGGGTGAAACACGAAAAAAGCCAGATGATGAAGAAAATGAAGTTAGGTAAACCGAGACGAGTGAATTGAAATGTATGTCTTTTCTGTGTGGGGGGTTCCTCAGGGTCCCACTCCCTCCCCGTGGCTAGAAAAGAGGTCGGGTGAAATTTGAGACGGACTTGGGACGAAGTAAGTTCTGAATTTGAGATTCATACATTCGCCTGGCCGGCCTCAATTTGTTCAAGAACCTGTTTGAGAGACATCAGAAAAGGAAATTCATGTAATGGGCACTTGTTGGATTTGGATCAGTTATCAGGTTTAGATTAGGGTTGTTGGAAGGTAATAAATTTGGCGCCGGGACGATAATTTGTGAGGCGGGCACTCCAAAGCTTGCATGCGATCGCAAATTGTTTGTCCTAATCAACATGAAGATTTTCGATCTTGGAGACCCCTCATGAACAGGAGGAGGAAACGAAAAAGGCATTATTGGCATCTCTGAGCAATGGCCTAATGGACAAGAACAGTGAAGGTTGAGGATAATTTCAAGGTATGGTGCCAAAACCTTCCATTCACTCTCTCCGCCTCTTTGCCATCTTGGTATCTGAAATAGCTTCTCTGTCTTTAACGCTCATACGACAGATCGAACGAATGAAGAACCTTGGTACCTAGAGTACCTACTAGCGAGTGCACTGCACAAGCAGCTTCATCTTTCACAGAGTCGAGTGTGCAATAAAGCAAAGGTCAAAACGAGCCCTTTAGTCTCCCTTTCTTTCTCTCTTTCTCTCTATCTATCTAGAAATACCCTCGAATATTATGGCAATAAATTACACGAAACTCCATTCTAAAAGGTTTGAGAACTCGTTTGAGCAAGATGCCCAGACATACTGTAGTTAATGAAAATTAAAGAATTAGAGCCATGATTTATGGCCTCGAGGATTGCTCTGTCCTTTTCAGACGCGTTTCTTTTTCTCGTCTTCAAATGGCGAAGAAGGGACTTCTTTGAAGACATGAAACGCTCCTCAGTCGTCCCGGGGTTCTGGATCGACCTTGAACATTTCTTGAAGAATGCCCTCCAATTTAAATCTGATCTGCTGGTAAAAGACAGACTCATCCTCCTGCCCCTTCCCCAAAATAACTCCGAATAAATAGCTCATCATCTCATCACCGGCCTGGCAGTTTGTTCAGTTTGCTCATGTGGCATTCCGATCACGGATTCGTAGTTCGTTCTCCCATGATGTGCCATGACAAGATGAGTCAAGCTAGATCAGTCATTCAATTAAATGTTCTCTCCCAGCCCCTGTGAATCTAATGGAAAAATCTCCTTGGAAAACCAGTTTTCCATTGCCTCTTGCTTGCTCTTGCTTGCTCTTGCTGGCTCTTGCCGGCTTGACGCTCGGGAGTCCTCACCTTCATTTGAGTGAAGAGATTCAGATTTCTGGCGTTGCCATCGCGCTTTGCCAGAACTCAACAAGTGCTCAAGATTCTATTCTCGAGTGTGGGGCAGGGCAGATCTGGCCAGAGAGCTAGTTGACCCCGGGAGATGATGATTTATGCCCATATATTGGATTTTCGAGTGTGCCGATACCTGCTTGATAGGTACGAACACAATCCGGATTTGTATCTCGGGAGAAAATCGCCCTTTATTAGCGTTTGAAGCGACCAGCCAATCGGCTTAAATTGGATTTAGGACCCGTGTTTGTAGATTGTTGGGTTGGTTGGTGGTTGCGGTGGTGAGGATACGAAGAAGGAAGAAAAGAGAAAGAGAAGGGACCATTCTCTCGTTGACACCAAGGTCCGATAATGAATTGCATTCCCGGTGAGGCATGAATCAGTCAGTGGACTCACACTGTTCAAGAACACAACTTTGTATACCGACATACAGTGTGTACCCCGAGTATTCAAGAATGTGTACTTGATTTTTGCCTCGCCGGCTCTTGCCCTCCTGAGGTTAGCTTTAGGAGCTTCTTTTGTGGTTGGATGGTTGGTTGCTTGCTTGCTGGCTAGAGTTGGGATGGATGTGGTTGGGATCGGGATGAGGAGAAGCATCATTTTGGTCATGGCGACACCTTGGAGCCGATCTGTCCAACTTTGGCTGGAGATTATGATCAAAATAGCCTCTCTCACTCTCGCTCTGTCCGTCTTTGAGTTGGCGATTGCAATTTGTGAACATTGAACGCCGTGATAATTTGCACTTGGGTCGGTGGGACGGACGGGTTTTCGCTTGATAATGTTTAAACATGGGTTGAAATCCAGATGCATTCAATTCGAGGGAGTTCGAGCCTGCACATCCCCGGGTTGATCTTGAATCTTCCACGATCTAAAGAGCAAAGACACGATTTGAGGGAACCTCCCATCCTTGACGAAGATCATCACACCATTCTCGAACCAAAGATAGGGAATTAGACATAGTAATATGTCATCATTTCTCTCAAGAACAAGCTCAACAACACCCTCATTAAGGGATATCTTCGATTCTAAGGGCTATGTGTATGTGAACTTCAATTTCCGGACTATCATCAAAAAAGCTCAAGCCGCCTCTTGGCAAAGAAGAGATCTGAGATCCAAGATTGCCCAATTTTCTCGATTCGTTCATCAAGACGTGTTACCCTTGGCTTGATCCTTAAGCATCTCGGTACTTGAGATTCGTAAACTCACGTTGAATCAAAGGTTGGGCACATGAGAAACCCATTTGAGGACATGATCCTTCAAGATATTTTATGTATTTTCATCCGATTCTCATTCTTGGAGCGCGCTCACATCGTGCAGGGTTGGCAATCTTTGGGGATGAGACGGCAAAGTTTGTGCACTTGAGAAGAGGGCAAATTTGACTAATGATAGCCTTGGACAGGGAGGAAAGATGAGCCATTATCCATACTCAACACTATCGTACTTTCCCGATGAATAAAGGGACTTTGCGTCCATATGCAAATGTTCATCCCCACCGCTTGTAGCAATCCCAGAATTCTTGAACAGAGATGAGCACCTTCAAGGACAAATACCTACTTGAAGCGCGATGCTCATGAATGAATGCTTGCACTCGCGCACGTGGTCCCTTATTCGCCAAATTTGGCCAGTGTTGTCAAACTGGTTTGGGAGTCGCCTTGGCCATCCCTGAAAAGGTTGAGAAGTCACAGGTGATGAATGGACTTTCAAAGCGAATAAGATTGGGACAGCAAGTCAGTCAGACACAAGGAAGACTACCATGCCTCTTTTGAGGCCCGTTAAAATAGCTAGGGAAATGCTTGGAGGTCACTTTCCGCCTTCGTTGAAGCAATGAAACAATTTCATCTTACGTAGTACTAAAACCACAAAACTCAAACACAGACCGGGATATGCACCAATTAGACCGATTTCTAATAATCATCCCTGATCAACCCAACATTTCCGTGTACACGTAAGGCTGCAAAAGTCAAATCATCAACAAATTAATATTAATCCCATTGGCAGACCTCGTTTCTGAAAATGAGTGGAATCGATGTGGCTTTGGATGCTTGTTGACCCAAACAATTCACAGCCCTTCGTTATACCGCTGACCTTCTCTGTCCAATGAATCCAGGAGGAAATAAAGGTCGACCAATCCTGCAGTTTACAGATCTCCAGAATCATCAAAGGCCTTTCCTTCTGCAGTTATCCACCTTTACCTACCTACCTACCTACCTACGTACGTATTGTAGATCTGTAGATCTGCAGGTCTGCAGGTCTGTCGGCCTATATCATGGCCAAGCACATTTCGTGAGGTTTGAATCTTGAACAACAAGACGAAGTCCCGTGAATGAATGCACTTCGATGCGAATGGGGAGGGATAAAAATTGCATCTGCCATTCACGCCGAGAGCTCATTGATTCATTTGAGGTGATGGTGCTCACTCTTGCTTGCACCTCGGACACTCCGGCAAGTGATGCAAGATCGTGTCCAACCCTTGGACTGACTACCAGGATCAGAGAGATGGTGTTACGGCAGTACCGGACGGTTCTGTGTATTCTAGCTGTTCAAACACCAACTAGCATTAGGCAAATGACTTCCTTTCCATTAGTCTATCTTGAGCTAGCGGTCCTCTGGATATCTGATTTTACGGGGATGTTCTGGGGTTCAAAGGCAGCAGTTCATTTGTTTGAATGAGCCAATGGTATCACTAGCATTCATATCATCTCCAAGCATCCAAGCAGAGCTTGAAGTCTATTACATCGTTGATCATTCGTTCGTTATGTCTCAATGTCATGGCATTTTTTTGCCTTTTGGGATCTCAATCTCATTCTGAGGGCCCTTTTCCAAGTCCAATTTAGAAATGTTCTCCGGTTCACTGTAGAACTCCATAGGGCTCAATCTAATCAGATGGAATACAGGATTAGTGCTACGAGAGCTCCTCGGGCTCGAAAGCGAGCGGGATCTTTGGCAATCTTGACCTTATAGGGATGAATTTCAATTGGCAGCCCTGATAAGATTTATTTCTTCGACTACTTCAGCTTGTACAGGATTACACCGTTCGAAATGGTCTTGATAATTGGCGTTTCTACAATCTGTCAATGATTTGGAGACTTTGTCATGGGAAGGATCCATTAGCATTCCCCATTCATCTTGTGTCATCCAAAAGAAAACAAAGCTAGTTAGAATGAATTGTTACCAATGACACCGACATCAATTTCTATGTAACGAATGTGGGCCAAACAGGTTGGTTCGTTTTGAATTGATCTCCCGAAAGACACTCAAATTGAATAGAGTGCATTTTCTTCCGTGCTTCATGAAAGACGTCCCAGTTTGAAGGAGTATAATCAGTCACGAAAGATGTGCTAGTGAGTGCTAGTGATGACCAGGAATTGCATTTTCCCATGTTTCAGCCTCTCGTTAATGGGTACTAAACCAACAGGATCTTGAAAATCAGTTCCAGAAGTTTGCACGATAGAATGGGCTGCTAATATTAATCTCGTCTCAGAGTGCGAAGAAAACTCCTTGAGGCCATTTTAGAATGAAGGATCCCATCTACCAATCCACATATCTATTGAAGAGGCTTGTGGGAGACCTGGATATATTCTAAGCTAGAATAGGAGGAGTGGAGGGGGAGTGTACCACTTGTAATTATTACGATCTTGAACTTGCCCCCCAGCTCCCGAAGATTGAGTATTTTTCGACTCCTGGAAGATGGGGTGGTAAAATCTGGTTCATTAATTTGGCCTCGTTTCGACTCGGTTTCACTTGTTGAATGTAGGAAGTAGGAGACCGAGATTCAGATAATGCCTCGAAAACATACGACGGGACATGATTATGTGGAGTACCTCTAGTTTCCAGATGATAAAACTGTCTTCATGACATTGTATACTGAACAGTTTTGTCCACATGTCGAATTTTTTTAATGATTTTTCCTGCAAAACACTATGAAACAGGTTTACTGGGAGTGAGCTGTGTTCTTGCCAAACAAGTGTTATATCCATTCTTGAAATAATCCCAAGCTAGTAGATGTAGATGTAAAGAATGAACATTTATCCATCAAATCTTCAGTTTCGAAGGAAAAAACGTTCGTTGGAGAATGATAAAAAGTGAATTCTTTTTGTCAATTCGTAACCAATCACTCGATTCTTATTGGAATGTTTTTTATCTATGTTTTCACTTTTCACTTCTTTCCAGTGATGCCAAATTCGATTTTTGCAAACGGAATAATGCTTGAGTGAATTGAATAAAACGCTTTGTAAGCTTTACAAAATGTTATCCATTTTTTGAGTGGCACTATCTACCACTACAAAAAGAGTTGCTTCTCACAATCTTCTGACGTGGAAGAGTTATAGTAAAATCTGAGATTTTGGACATGAAGCACACTCGGTCAGTTGAAAGGGCCGCGTCGACTCCAAATTTACGGAGGGAGAATCAATTAGACGGACTTGTTTCTAATCATCTTGTCGTGAAGTGCGATCCGCTCCCCAATAAGGCCTAATTACAGCTCCGCTTCCAAGAGATCAAATCGGAGTATTAGAAAATAATTAATCTTCAAACTCGCCGGCCAGAGCCCGGCATTCTATTGATGGATTCGGCGAGAGGTTTTGAGGACTATCGACCGATGTCTGAACGTGAATTGAATTTCTTTCTTGAATCCTGGATTGTTTTTCTTTTCAGGCACTGACATCTCAGCTTGGGAGTGCCTTGGAATTGGAAGACGTGGCCAATGGCCTTGAGGATTATCGGAGTACCCCTAGCTTGTCATTCGATCAATATCGCTACTATCTCTTCAAAGAGGTACGTCAAGAATTTCTCCAGTTCCACTTGAAATGATGTTAATAAAGTTTGTCAGTTTTATGTCTGAACAGTGTTTAAAGATACCCATAAGAGCCTTTATGAGGAGGAATCCCATCCCTACCATTGTATTCTTTTACGTACGTAAAATCAGCTCTAGTTTCCCATCCAATCACAGACGGTAGTTGTGAAATCTTTGACTGGAAGTGGGATGAATACATTCCTGTCGACTTCTCTTGGGGCTCTGGAAGTGAATTCACCTCAAGGAAAAACGGAGACGTGAGGAAATTCAATACCAATGTGTGCGTACTTTGGGGTGACCCTGCTTAGGACTGAAATATCACCCAGAAAATAGGACGACCAAGGAATACGGTTACAAACATACAATACAGAGTCAAGTGAGTTCGACCACGAACCACAAGGACAAGGAAATGTAGGATGATAGTTCGGCCATTACTGCACAAGTGCACATGTCAAGGGTCATGTTACTGTACTGACACACACGTATCGTACTATCTTTTCTGTTTAAAGGACTTCCAACGCAATGTTCACCAGAACCATCGTAGAAGCATGTGCTTAGATTTGAGGCCCCATTTAGTAGTGATCGAATTATCTATATTGTATCAAAAACATTATGTTATTCCCAAACAAAGTCAAAAGATGCCCAGATTAGATTAGACAATGGATTTATGCGACGCGAAGGATGAATGAGAATATGAGCGCAAATTTTTTATAAACAATGCTCGTTGAGGCCAAATCAGATGGTTTGATTGAATTTTATTAACGAGGCAGTCTGTTTATAGATTGCGATACATCCAACGAGATTCGCAGGATCAGGATGAGTTTGTATTGTACACGTTATCTTGAGCATTACCTACTTCGAAAAATGTTTTATTTCGGTAATCCCTGGAGAGAATTAGAGGTGCAACGTCTGACAGGCATAATTTCAAAGCTCCACATGCTAGGTAAAGAACCTGGAGCCACCATTTTCCTTTGCTTTGATGAGATGTCATAGCTCAGATCATTTCCGATTCTATTTTTACGTAAATGGCACATGTATGTATAGTAACACTCGCTAGTCTTGGCAAAGTGCTCGAGACCATATTGATTGTCAGAAGGAGTGGGGAGTCAATTAGAAAAGTGTGCTCCATAGCGGCCAATTCCTTGAGCCTGAGGCCTGATCCAAATGACATCTTTAACTAGATTAATCATGGCTTTATGGCCAGACGAGGCTCGCTTAACTGAGTCTCGCCAGCCAGAACTCACTTTTATCATTAAGCTGCCATCCCAGGATTGATTCTCTCATCTGACGTCTGACCATGATTGCCCTCGTTCACTTGGCTCAAGAATGTAAAAAGAAAAAAAAAAGCTTTGAAAAACCTTGTCTCATTAACGATTTCATCCAGGGTGGGTTTTTTTCCTCCTCCTCCTCCTCCTTGCATCGTTCATGGGAGAGGAAAAACGGCTAATGACGTTTGGCCCTTTGCGAAAGGACTTCCAAAGAATATGACGTTTTCACTCGCCCATCTTGTGAGCACATGTTTTCCATTCAACGAGACCTATTATGGTTGTTGTTCTTTTCCAGATGTTTTCCGCCCTTCCAGAGGATATCAATGTGGAAGATCAACACGATTATGAGTCCAAATTGGATCAGGTCTGTTGGAATCTCTGCTCAGCCAATTATCTCGAGCGAGATAATCCCGTTTTCCCGGATGGATGCGTCTACAAGCTCTTTCGCATATTCTGCATGCTTGGCGATATGGTCGAGAATGACCAAGGACAGATCGAGGTACGCATTTAAAAGCAAACTATGTACAAACGATTAAAAAGAATCTCGTCCGTCCACTCTTGGCATGTACTACGTATATCCATACACACATTGCACGGGGGCCATTAAAATGAGCCAACTTTGAAGGAAGTATTGCTTGCCTGGACTCTTCAATATTGTGATCTTCCCAGAGACAAGAACGAGAAGCTCCAATGGTTCAAGTAGATTGACCATCAAAACAGGCCATCATAAAATGCTTTTTACCTTGGTTGTCTGACATTCCATGGCCACATCCACCTCACAGATGTGGTTGATATGACAAGTTAAACGCTAATATTTGTCGACATTCTATTTGTTTACATTTCTGATTGCCAAGCATTGTCAGCTTCCTTTTTGCCCCGAGATTTTTCGGGTCGACACAACCCACTCAAGTGAATGGAGGGAGGGAAGGAGGAAAGTACCACAAATCGTGAGAACTAACCCCACATTCAAGCCACATTCTCTAGCCCCAAAACGCCCCAAATCATCCCATGAAAATCCCTGATAAGATCATGGTTGGGCCTATTCTCCATAAATATTGATATGACCACGGCCGACGAGAGATCTCTCTCGACCCTTCTCCTTGTGCAAATTCCAGATAGGCATCATCCCACCCTTGGCCAAAGTAGAAGTTAAAGGTAAACCCCGTGGACATTTCACATTCGAATCGCCCGAAATGCGTCAGACAGGCCAGATTTCAAGATCCGCTCTCCAGGAGATCTGGTCGATTTTTACCCACTGGATTGAACGTCAATTGGCGCTCAACTCCGACTCCTCCTCTCTATCTTTGACTTTGTTGCACGAGAAAACCCATGAACATTCACCGATTGGTTCGTGCATGAGGCAAGAGGGTTGGAAATTGTGAATAGAGATCGTGCCTCCATCAGGGGCCTCTTAAGACCGATATTTTTCTACGCATTCTTCGGAGACATGGGGTAAACTGCCTCACTCCTCCATTCATGCGGATGACTATGCTACAGGGTGAGGCAGGGCCATTGTTTCCTTGGCAACCATAAGTTTTGTTCGTTTGTCAATCTTGCCTCTCTACATGAATATCAGGACGATCAGATGACGTTGGATGAGTTGCTATTTTTTTCTGATCAAGGGATTTCAGGACACCCTGTATTAAACTATGTACTCGTACGTACATACACCGTGTGTGAATGCTCATAGCTGGCAAATACCCTTGGTACACATTTATGTACGCACGTTATAATACTTTACCCACGTTTTACTATGTAGAATGCTGACGGAAGAGAAAAGCCACATTTTACCAGGGATTCACGAAACCGCATGTGCCTTATTATCCTCTCATTAGAGCCCTCTAATATATTGAGTAGCCTCCTAGAGCTCCTACTAGAATTCGACGCTTTTGAAAGAGGGCCATATTCCTTCCTACCCCTGTGAGTTGTGATCATGCAACTTTCAAGGCCTCAAGCTCAATATGAGATGATGATGATGATGATGATGATGATGATGATGATGATGAGGCCAACGGTGGTTTTCCTCTGTCATCTTGCATCCTTTGTGTTTGGAAGGGATTGTATGGTGTTTTCCTCTTGCATTTTAACATTGGCGGGCATGACATCAGGGTAAACATGTCTAATTTGGACGTGCTCCAGGTTCAATGAGGAGTGACAAACGATTTCGTCCATTATCCATGCTTATGTCAACCTCAGACGTTGCCTTTGGCTGCTTATTGTACACTCATATGACACACAGTATAGTAATTGGATGTTCGTCAATTTGAAGGTGGCCAATGTGGTGGTAAGATCAAGCTTTTAAGCATCCCTTCACGACAAGAACTGACAAAGTTATAGCATGAGATCTTATCGACCCTTGAAATTCTTAATGACCCGTCCTAAAAAAGAAATGAGCGACCCTTCTTTGGTTGGATGAGGTCTGAATTATCTCTGATGCTCGGGAGATAAAGAAAAGACAATTTCCTGAGAGAATAATTTGAGTGAATTGAAAGTTTTTTTTCTCCTAGCCTTGAAAGCTCAATTCAACTCTGTAATTCCTGGCCATTGAGCAAAGGCGTTCACGCTTTATCGATCAATTGTTCAATCCTGCCAATGGTTTCAAAAGCTTCTGGGCAAATTGGAAGTACTCCTCATTCTGGTTGGTGGTTAATTGGTCTGGCAATTACGTACTTACTCATTAAACACGAGCCATTTCATGTCTTCTTTATTCAACTAATGAGCTTTGCTTTTAGGTCATCATGGCCGCTGGCGAAGTGGAAAATGCGGCCTATCAATTTATGCTGACCTTGGGACGTGGAACGGAATGGGATCCAGAGGAATTTGATTCCATGGCGAATGTGATCCCTGCCTTCAAATTTGGGATTTTCCTCACCGTTTTGGAGAGCAAATATGCCAACGACGTCGACGAAGGATGCATCTTCGAGGCTGTTAGAGATGTTCACGACCACTACCTTCACGACGTGGTCAAAAAGGTACTGCAACTAAATTTTATCACATATCAAAATTGTATTGCTCATTTTATGCCGTCTAGTTCAATGACCAAGATGGGCAACTTCTTTCTTTTTGCTACATCTTGAAGAAAATAAGTCATCGGTTTCATTTCATTTAACTTTTTGTGGCTTAAAAGTCGACTTCCAATCCTAAGCTTGTCACTTCTGTTTTTGCTAGAGACTGGATCCGAGTTTTTTCTATTCGACATTTTGCTGGCAAAAAAAACCCGTCTTTTTTGAGTGATATTTTGCTGATAATTTGGTTTAGTCAGTTTGGCCAAACTTGTAAAAAAGCAGGTCCTTCAAATGCAACGGCAACAACATATTTTGGCCAATAACTAAGGTTTTACCCAAGAAGTCATAAGTAGTCATCAGATGTCAATGGCAGTGACAGGTACCCTTTCGAGGTCATGAATAGACTCGGACCAATAATGTTGTTCGTTTGTCGAGCAAAATCCAAGGGGGTTGAATCATAGAAAGAAGAAACATAGAAGGGCAAAAATCGAGTTTGTTATGGGGATTTTTTTACCGCAGTTCAATCGGTAACTGGAACGGTGCACCCCCAGCCAATTGAAAGCAGCGCCTCTACAATTAGAAACCATACCCTATCAGCCGTTCAGCTGTCACCCATTAGCTCTGAAAACGAGTCCGCCTGGCTAGCTCGCATCGCACTCTCTATCGAGGAGTTGCTTCCTCTATGGTCGAACTAACCGATTTTCTTCCCAATGTCTCAGTTCAGCACTTTCGAACATCCAAACCGTCAAACTTGTGCAATTTCTTTTCGACGAGAAAACAACATATTTTGTCGGAGTCTAGTCATGACCTAGTACTGGTAAATACATTGAAACGTACTATACGGTAAACCTTGGCAATTCAATGTATTAACTTAAGTTTGAACAATTCTGAACATTGCTCTCGTACATTGGAACAACAAAAGCTAAGCAAATGTCTGGACTTAAACCGCAAGCGCAAACCAAGCCATTTACTGTATGTACTCGTACCTCTTTGATGCAATTGCTGTTCTAGGTCACGCAGTTAATGGACTACTTTATATGTTACGTTTATATCTGAACAAACTCGTCTTTCATGCTAAATATTTCAGCATCATTATTGAGATAACCTCTCCTAAAATTACTCTTTGTAAAACTGTCTTCAATATTCTAAAGTTTTTTTTTTTGTCTTTTTACCCATTAGTTCTTCAATATTTTTTTGATTCTAACCTTTTAGAATTGTCACACAATATTTATCAACAAAAAGCAATTTTGGACCAAAATTCATTAATTTTAAATCCGTTCTCTAGTTCTTATTAAGTACTAACAGGTTGAAATAAACAAATTTGAAACAATGGTTAGTTAAATAAATGAATGGAAAGGAGATTTTTCTTCATCTTGGATGACTCTTAGGCATTATTCAAAGCTGTATAATGGATATATGAATCCTTCAATTGAATGGTTGCTAATGATTACAGACCGAATTTGAACTTGAGGCACTTTGAGACAAGAATATGGAAGCAATTGAACGTTTTGCTTCAATTGACACAAGTCATCTTGTTATTCATTCAAATGACCATGCCAATGACTCGCCATCCCTGCGTAAAAAAAGATTGTTGAAACTGAATATTTCACTATTTGACACAAATAAAAAACTCACATGTCATGAAAAGTGCTTGGAAAGAATTGCGAATGAAAAGGACTATCTAGAATCTTTTAGAATTTCTGAAAAAAATGCCAATCAATACAATCCTGATTCAATATTTTATAAATTCAATATCCCTTTGCTTATGTCGACAAGTTTAAAAAGGGCGAAATAGTTTTAATGAAGGTCACGTAACATCTGTTTGCTATCAGCAGGATTTGAATGAAGGATACTTGACTCTTTTTCGTGTTAGTTTCTTAATTTCCTAATTCAATTTCTTAATGCAGCAAAATTTTGCTAATGGGCAAAACACAAAACAAAACAATGTGAGATTTGCTTGAACGTGCTACAACAGAAGGTTGGACTACCTTCCATTTGACTGACATATTTGATCATACATGCATCTACATACTTTGTAGTATGCCAATTTAAAAAACGATCTTTATGGTCGTTCGATTGTGGTAGCACCAACAATGCTGAACCGAATCTTCCCTCCAGGGTCATTTGGGCAAACGAATGGATATTTTGCCAGTTTTCCGCGAACAATTCTTTGTTCTTCAACCCCACAAACTGACATTTTACAACGGAGCTTCGCAGAAGGAGCGGAAAGGGGAAATCAAGATTGACGCTCAATGCAGAGTGGAAGCCGTACCGGATTCCACTTCCAAATCTCCTATCAAGAAACCCGGGAGCAAAAGTCACAGTCGCTTCCAATTGTTTGCTAGTGAGAAGACCTATGATTTCCAAGCCTCCGATCACAGGTACTTTGAAAATGAAACATCCACAATTGCATTTCCACGTATTGCACCGTCTTAGTGTTGTTGGCTTGTCCACAGAACGAGATTGCAGTGGATGTCAGCCTTTCGGGTGGCCTTCGAGTTTGCGGGCGAACCTGTCAGATATCAGAGACAGTTATTGGAAAAGAGGAGAGTGGCTCGGCAAGAGGAGAAAGACCGCGAGGATGAGCACTTCCTCCGGAACACGGACATTGGACAACAATTGGCCGTGGAACGCGAGGCTCGAGCCAATGCCGAGGAGAAGGCCGCCACCCTGGTCTTGCAGAGGGAGGTGGAAGGCAAGAAAATGATGGAGCTGGAAAAGATTCGAGAGCAACTGGAGCACCTTTTGGACGAGGAACGCCAAGCCAAGAAGGACGAGGAGATCGTGAGGACCCTGCAAGCCCGGATTCTGAACGAGGAATGGGCCCGAAGAGAGACCTTGGAACGGTTGCAGGAGGAGCAGAAGACCCTTCTGGAAGCGGAGAGGAAAAAGCGCGAGGAATTCGAACGCCTGCAAAATGATAAGGAACTTCAGCTCCGAGGTAAGACCAAAATCTGTCTGCAGATGCCTGCTCCAATTCAAGAAACTGCTTTGAGTTTCCTCATGGGAATTCCTTTTGGTTACATAAGATATGAAGTTATATCGGATGAAAAAAGTGTTCTGAAAACTTACTCACCAAGTTTCGGGCCATTTTTCTTTCTTCTTGTTTGGTTAGTTATTTCTTGGGCTTTTCGAACCGCTAGAGGGAATGCAATCTCCAGTACTATTAAAAATGCGACGTTATATTTCATTTGTTCACCTGTTTATCTATATATCATATTTGGTCTGACAACGAATTTGAATTAGTAGAGCGAGCTAGTCTTTGAATGTAGGGTTGACCTGGAATGCAAGCTAAATACTTGTCCGAGAAAGAAAAGAAGTAGACTTCATTGGTCTAATTTTCCTGGATTCTCAAAGAGTTGAAGGTGCTCTGCAAAAGCGAGGACTTCTAGAGGTATGGACTGTGAACGAAAACAAAACATTCTTATTTCCCAAATCGTTCACTTTATTCCAAATAAGCGCTTCATACAACTACAAGATCTTGTTGAATAGATGAACTTGGCCAAATTTCAGCCTAAAACTTTGCAAAGTTATGCTGTAAACACGATATAAAATTGCATTTTTATTGAAGAGACCTACATTCCTTTTTTTTGTATTTTCATTCGAGAAATGGCTCAGAGTCGCTATGACCAAGATCAGGCCGATTTGGCGGGAAGCGCGTTCACAGTCCATATTTCTAGAAGTCCGTGGCACTAAAATTGACACTAGAACTTTGGCTTGGACAAAGCCCATGGATGCTCCTGAAAACTTAAATTATCAGATAAATTCGTACTTTCTCTGAACACTACACAAGCCCAAATTGTAATCTATTTACTGAAATCGATTTTCATGGGTAAAATATGACTTTGATCAATGCAAAGGAAATCAAAGGCCATTGCTGGAAACTCTGTTTCATGGCCCTCTGTTCCCGCTTGGCTGAAAAGTATGCTTCCAATCACAAGTGAACAGAAAGTCGATTTCCACGGGTTAACTCTGACTTTAGGTGTTTCAGATTAAGATTATTGGTGATGTGAGAACAAAGAAATTCAAGGAAAAAAGTAGTGTACCACCGTAATCCTGGGCATTCTGTGGAGGGAGAATTTAGACAAACATCAAGACAACGCACAATGAGATGTAAAAGTATGCAGAAAATTTGATTTACAAAAGTCAAACGAGGAAGCAAAACAGTTCTCTTGCTGTACTAAGTTCTTAGCTTAATATCAGAGCAAATTATTATATCTATACACGGTTGCAGGTTGGCTATGTACGTTTTGTTCCGTAGAATAACCTCAGTTGTTTGTTGGCCCTTTCTCAAGAGGAATACGGTCAACCCCGTAAACTTGTTTGTCCTTTCATGTCTTCCTGCTTTAAGAAAATGTATGCACAAGGAAGGCATTGACTATTGAGTAAATAGCTATTCTTCGATTTGAAACCATGAACCTCACTTCAAGGCCCCTACCCGCTCGCAAAGTGAGCAAAATCTATTTTCGAAAAGCAACCTTCTTCTGAACCAATTTAAACCTTTCTTTCATCTGGTTTCCTTTTGTCTGTTGCCTGAGGCATGTTAGTCAAAAAATCTCAACGCCCTTTCGACCAACTTCTCCAACTTCCTTGTCAGAAGATACACCCGTATCAAATGAGGTTGAAGCATCCTCCAATCCTTTCGATAACGTTCCCCTTCATGATTTAATTGACCTCCTCTCTTTTCAGAGGCCCAAGCGCGGGTGGAGGAAATGGAAAAGGAGAGGCGGAAACTAGACAAGCAACTGGATCTCGCTCAAGAGAAGACCAAAAAGGCCAATCTGGGTCAAGAGGTTCTAGAGGCCAAGATCAAGGTACGAAATACATCCTTCTTATTGCCACATAACCCATGAATAACCGGTGGCATTGGTTTTCAGGTGAAAGAGCAACTGCACAGTCAGGAGCGTGACCGAGATACAACCTTGTCCCGGATGACGTCCCTGAACCCGTCGTCGTCGTTCTATGTGAGGAACCGCGACCGATCGGGTTACATGCCCTTGCGAAGTGCCAGCATGCGGGAGACCAGCTACAGTCGGAGCATCCGGCGCAACCGTCAAAAAGCCATTAGGGGTGGGCCAGGGGGTGGACCGGGCAGTCAAGTGGGAAGCACGGCCGACAATCTCAGTGTTCATGAGGCCAACTTAACCTCGACCAGCGAGCAGAATATCAATGCCACAGTCATCCAAGAGGCCACCACCAATGGGAACGGACATAGTGAAGAATAATTATGAACAATTGTACAATCTTTTGAAACTGAACTACCCAGAGTTTACTATCTAACCGTGTTGGAGTCTCCTTTCAAATCATGGATTGAATCTTGGTTGTCCGTCTTTAAAATATGGATGATCCACATTGATCATTCTTGTTAGAAAGCAGGATCTTCGATAGTGTGTGCCTCTTTAACAAATCCTCCAGTATCCTTGAATAAGGCCAATATGTCTAATTCAGTAAAGAGTGCGTTCTCGGTTGGGGACGAAGGCATTTGAGGTAGAAGCTTCCCCAAGAGATCCATTGCTTTTATTCTTGTTGTTCTAGTTCAACCTTGACCATCGTTGTCGTTGAGACTCATGATTTTAGAGTCTCTAATCAGAATACTAGAATACTAGCTGAAAGTCGATAAAAGAGTATGGGTTGAGTTTTTATTGAATGGATATCGAATAGAAATGGAATACAACAACAGTTAATCTTTTCTCAAGCCAATAGTCCGCTCTTCAATCCCATTCTTAGTCACGATTTTGAAGTGGATCGAATCTCCGGTATTGATCTCGCGCTCGGTGGCCGACACAAAAAGATCGTGGATGAGGTTCAAGGCCTCCTCCATGTCCATCTGGGCCTCCGGATTGCCATGGGCCAAGTTCATCTTGCCCACCTGGTTGTCCAACATGGGCTGAAGTAGGGAGCAGGCCGTACCGGCCGCACCAAATTTGAACTTCTCGACACACCCCACAGGGTCGTAGGAGTACACCACGCCCTCGCCATTCTCATCCAAACCAGCCTAGAAGTAGAAGCATGCCATTGAACCATTACGCACTAGTCGCTTGTATGATTTAAATTCCATAACAACGGTGGAAGGGCCTGGATTATGATTTGTAGGAAACTTATCAAAACGGCATTTTTGTTCCAGACATAAAATGGTACTCGTGCAAAAGGGCTCTCACGTCAAGAAAATGGGTTTTATGACCGGTTTGCCTCATTGAGGGGATTCAAGGTCCATTACGAATGATATTTCATTCGAATCATGTCCATGTTTCAAGAACAACTCCTAAGTAACTTCCGTGAACGTTAATACAACTTGGAAAAAGGGGAAGGCTACATTGTGAATATGCGAACGACTCCTGAAATGATTTTTCGCACTCTTGTCCAAGATATCGTACACGACTACTAAGCCATACATCGAGATAAGTGCGTGCCATTGCATATCCGTTTTTGCTCCTTTCAAAATGATAACTTAATGATCCCAAAGTTGCATTGGCTCTTCAAAAAAAGAGTTTCATACACTGATAGAGCTAATTTGAGGTAGTTCGATCTATGGCTTGATTTCATAGAACAATTGAGACCACCCCGGATGGCCCCTCAAATGCAACATGGGCAATATTTTGGTATAACGGACATGAAATTGAGCGAGCTTGGACTACTTCGAAAGGGATGGTTGGGATGTTGTGCAACTAGACAAAACTTGGGAGAAGACGCACTCAAGCCCACCAAACAGAGAGAGCATTTATCAGATAGGCATGAAGGGAAATCTCATTTAGACTTGCAAAACCATATTGGTTTAAGGCCCAAAAATCCAGGAAACTTTAACGGCTGGTTTTCGTGTCTTTCCTTATACCAATCTGCATTTCCAAGTCAAACAAAAACGGAAGTAAGTGAACGTTTCAATCTTCTTTCTTGATCAAGTTGTGGAGAGTTAATCCTTGTGGGAAATGTATTGAACTATTGAACATGAAAAATCTGGGTAGACGGTACTTTGAGTCGTCGTCAATTACGCGAACGCATCATAAGATGCTAATAAATTTCTGTATTTTCAACGCCAAATGCCTTTCGACCTATTATAAGGCACTATCCCTGGAATTTGTCCCTTCCCCTTCGGCTGGCTTGGCGGGAGTGATCTATCTATATATATATGACAATGTTTGGAGACGGCTAACAAAAGTATCAAGTACGCCCTTTAATGCACTAAAACAGGCATGAAAGCCAGTCAAGACATGCTTTACATTCCCCCCCCAAAAAACAAATAACGCCTATCTCCCACTTATATTGATCACTTTTCAAGCCTACTCTGACCTGACCCCATTTGCCGTTCTCCATTCCTCTTCGGAGAGATGTCCGACTCTGTCATATCCGTAATTATTCTCATAACGGAGAGGCAAAAAGTGCCGACCAGCTGTTAGTAAGTAGCCGGATGAAGGGCACACTTTTCCGATGAGCCAAGGAACAACACAATTTTGGCGCCCAGTCAAAGCGGTCTGAACCAACCCATAATCTTGCCATAAAAATGGTCTATTTTCCACGGAACACAAGGAACATGGTTCCAATCATTTCACCCCCCCCTCACACATGCCACCTTTCCGAGTCGACTGACCGTGTCTGGCGTGTTCTCCACCCACTAGACTAATTTCAGGCCCTGCCTCCCCCCCCGCCTAGCGGTGGATAAGGAGGCGTGTCGCCCACCCGGCGGTTGGGCCGCACTCACCAGAATGTTGTGGGTGTAATAGGGAAAGAATCGCTTGGAGTACAAGATGGTGGCCAGCATTTGGGCCAGGGCGCCCGTGCTCATGGGCTTGGCGTGCTCGTGCCAGTACATCTTGGCCCGGGTCTCCAACAGGCGGGTCAAGGTCAGGATGTCGGCCCAACAGCCCGACGAGCCCAACACGCTCCGCCCGCCCTCGCCCAAGGGAAACAACTTGGACTGGGTCCGGCTCATGATGGAGTAGCCCGAAGGCAGGCGCGTGTCCGACGCGATCACCACGTAGTCCGACCCGCCGATGGCCACCACCGAGCCGTGATTGTTCGAGTACGGGTTGAAGCGGTGCTCCACCGGGCCCGCACCCGCCGAATAGTCGGGCAAGGCCGGCTTAGCCGGCATCAATGGCGACGACAGACCCAACATGATCCGGGTAAGACAAATTTGGGACGGATTTCCAGCACAAAAAATGACCACTCACTCAGAGAACAAGCACAGATCAAATGAGAGAAAGAAGAGAGATGGCCCGGAAGAACAGCGTTGCCATGATTTCGAGCTCGAAAGTGGCCATGGGAGGTTCCTTTGAGCGCCTAGTTGGCCTGAGTAGGACGTAATTCGGGCAGAAATGAGGGTCTGGAGCTCACAAATTAGTTAAGGCTGGGATTCGAGCCAAAAGACAGAGCCAAGTCTCGCAACATCTCATACATGATTTTGTCATGTCGTGGGCCATCTATGTTATTCCACGTCGTTGAGCTTGAAAAAATTGCCACTTTGGGCAATACTGGCTTGTGGGAAAGACCATTTGGCTACGCTGATTTGGCTAGTCTCTCCAAATAAGTGAAAGACTAAAATAGCTGGGAAAACGCGTAAAGGCGCAAAGTTTACAAAATTGGAAACCGTTGACCTGACTTTGTGATTGCTTTTGCATTTGAAGTTGACTAGCACGCTGACTTTCAGACCCCCTAGGCCTGTTAGTTTAATATGAGATATACCACCAAACTACATATGACCACGAAGTTATTGGCTTGGTTTCAATCGCATACAATAGATTTAAAGAATCTTAAAAAGAGCGGCTTAAATTTCAGATTCGTATTGCCCATTTCCAAACCGCCAAAAATTTCAGAAAAAGCGCCAAGCGCCTGTCAATATTCCTCCTCGTCAGGTGTAAACAAAAAGCGCAAAACTCAAGCAAAGTCGCAAGATTTGGAGACTTTAAAAAGCATAATGACTCGGTGAAAATATCGCCGCAATCATCAGGGCTGCTGGATTAGCCACACTTGAGTAGGCCAGAATTGATCAAGATTTAAGGTGGGAAATGGGGCTGAGATTGAGCTTGGGCCTAAAGGTCGATAGCGAAGGGCTTTGCTATTTTTTGATAAAATCACATTCTGCATCGGCCCATCTGAACACTAAAGATAAAAGTGTTGAGTATCTAAAATTTGATATAAAATAAGGATTGGGCAAAGGTCGGAAAATTGCTTGTTCTTTATTCAATATGCGATGAGAGGTGGAGGTCACCTCTTAGAACAAGCGATGGTGGCCCATCAATCCATGGTACAAGCGATCCCTTCGATGAAACAATAAATATGCCAATATCATTCACCCTAATGTCATTACTCATTAGCGTCACTGTAAGAGAAATAAGTAGGCCATGAGATATTTTCCAAGTCATTGTTAACAGAAAAAAACAAGGAAAACTTGTCATTAGAGAAAACCAACAGCTAAAGGAGCCAACACCCTCAAAAACACGTACAATATCTAAAAGCATTGTCCTCTAATATTCGCGGATAAGACATAGAGGATGAAAAAGCATTATCATTCCCCCCAACACCCACAGCTGATGCGACTTGCTGGACAAAAATCAACCAACCATAACCAAAAGCTTAAAACATTCAGAAAAAGAATATATTAAGTCTAGAAGGCCATTGTGAAACTATTAAAGTCAATAGATTACACTTTAGGAGGTTTTTGGCAATCCAAGTGGTAAGCAACGAATGAAAATTTTAGCGTTTGGTTGAAGAAAAATGCTTTTCATGGTTTAGTTCAGGGGGCTTCCGCAATGGAGCAGTAGTAATCTGGCTATTTTAGCGGGACTTCCAGCCATGGAATTGGGTTTATGTTTCAAGAACAAGAAAGGAATTATAGCCACATCGCCGTAGCTTTTCGCCAAAATACTCTCAGACAAAAATGCTTCGCGCGAAACATGTTTTCGACATCTTTTTTATGCTCTTAGTTATCCACGTAGTTCCTTTCTTCGACTTTCGACTTTTAATCGGCAATCTTGTTTGTTATGGGCATAGAAAACCATAACTAGAATGCTTAAGTTCAACAGGAGCTGTACCGCATGAGCATGTTTTCAGGTCAGCTGACGCTGGTGGAAAAGGGACACAGATATTTCGTGAAATCTCACATCAGGCAAGTTGAATTATTCTCATGAAACGTTGGTTATTCCTCTTTAATCTTAATTTCTTTTGAATCTTACAAATATACAGGTAGAAAGAGCGGTAAAATAATAAAAAAGCATCCTTTTTTGTCAGAATACATGTAACATGTCAAAGAAAGATTCCGACATAAGTAGACCAAATCACGTACTCTATTGATTGCCCTTGTGTTGCTAAAACACATCTCGAAAATCTCGAAAGTGTAACAAAATGTATCCGAAATTGCAACGCAATGATGAGGCATTCTGAATTTAGTTTCAATCTCCCAACAATGAGCTTGAATGTGGGAGACATGATTGCGCCTTTACGTGATCTAGGTAATTCCGACACCTCTGGAGGTGAGCCTAAACCCAGGCTTGTTCCTTGGGTTTCAATTAAGTGTTTCCACCACATAGATGAAAACTTTAACTTAAGCCCCATTTTAACCTCTTCAATATTTAGTTCCAAAAAATGTGTTTGGACAACTTACTCAAACCCGCTTTATGAAGCGTGCTGAACGAGAGTAATTCCTTGGCAAGGAGTCGTATTAGGGGTTTCTACTCTGAATTTGGACGAGCCGTCAACGATTCAAATTTGTACCATAGTTGTCCTAAGTAGGTTGACTACGAATGAAACATTTTTTCCACCAGCGACAGCTGAGACGAAAACATGCGATCGCAGCGCCCTTGATCGATCTATATATGAAGTTATCTATGGTTATGGGCCAAATAACCCTAGTCGAGGATTTTGGCAAACTGACCTTTAGTCACGCTGATTGTTTGTTCACCAATAATGTTTTTGGGTCTCTCGGCCGTGATCAGTGCCACCACATCTGGGAGCTTGACGCCCATTTGGCGCTTTTGGCCCAAACATTCCGCGGACTCCGTGTGACTGGCGCTTTAGGTTGTTCCCTGAAAATCCTTCCGCTTTGAATGCATAAAACCAGGCCAAAAATAGGGGATGAAAAATCATGGCCAGCATTGAAAACAGGAGAAATGAAACATTCATACCATTCATACTCAAGTCAGCAGGAGTTGTTACCGGGTGATAGGTTCCATTTCATGTTCTCGCCGTCAAGAAGTATGATCTTGGTTCGGGTATGGTTGTAATGAACCTGGTGTTGTAATCTAGGGCATGAAGTCAGCGCCAAAGCTACTCTTCATCCGGCCCAGGGGACTGTCTTGGCTCTTTTAGTTGACCATCAATTTGAAGTCAATGGTCTTTTCAAAAATCTTGCGCTTTTGGGTCCCAGGTTTTGGCGTTTTTTCCCGCCAGTTTTCCGGAAGCACTGTCTGTTGTGGAGGGCATCCAAGCTAGAAAGAGAGAGAGAGGGCCTTCTAATCCAAGTTTCCATCCAAGTTTCCATCCCTCAATCCGGTTGAAGACTGGAGACATCCATCCTTGAAAGCCGCATTGCCCTGCTTGAACTGGACCCATGAGCCAATCCCAGTGAATGGACCGAGCCAAGCCCTAAAGTCCTAATCAGGCCGTGCTAGTATGTCGGACCCGGGACCACAGCCACAGCCACCTCCGGCCGCCACGCCCACCTCGACCACCTCGACCACCCCCGCCCCCTGGTTTGCCGATTGGAAGTTCTTTGTGTCGGGTCAAATCCAGGAGACCGTCTTGTCCATCCTAGAAAAAGGCGGGGCCGTGCAGAAATCATACTTGACGCCGGGCGTGACGCACTGCTTGGTGGGCGGGGAGGCCGATTTGGACGGGGAGGTCTCGGAGGCCGCGGATATTTATGAAATTCCGGTTTTGAGTCAAGATTATGTGCTGGACACGCATCGGACGGGTCGGTGGCCGCCTCAACCGCCTTATAACCCGTTGACGGCCGGTCAGGTCTTAGGGGCGTGTCGCTTGTGTTTGAGTGGGTTAGGTCCGGAAGATAGCCGCAGCCTGTGGGCCTTGATCCGGGCCCATGGTGGACAAGTGGTGCGGGAATTGAACGCTAAGGTCACGCATCTGATTGCGCGGGATGGTTTGGGCCCGAAATATGCGGCCGCTGCCCGCCACGGCATTCCCGTGGTCACGCCCGATTGGGTCTTGGACGGGATTCGGGCGGGTCAGTTGCGCGATCCGGCCGTGTATCACCCGCGATTGTTACTTTTGCCGGGTCAAGTCCCGCCCCCGGTCAAGAAAATGCGCAAGAAGCGTGTGCCAACCGTGGTGGCCCCACCCCCACCTCCGATTCCCCCCGTGTCTCGTGTCCCCCGACCCGTGATGACGGATATGGTCACATCCACTCCGGTGGCCATGCCCATTGCCTCGGTACCTGTCGCCAGCCCAATGGTCACCGCCCCGCCCACTCATACTAACACTGACGCCCATCGGGATCTGAAGCCCCCGGTATGCACTCCGCTTCCGGTGATGACCGAGCCCACTATCTCGTCGATCTCGAAGGCTGAAACCGGCCTCACCCCGTCCACACCGGTTCACCCCAATCCTCCCGTGTCAGCCTCACCCGCCCTGCCGGTGTCCAGTGCCCCCGCTACTGCTATGGCACCGCCAGCCGTATCGATGGCAGAAACTCATCCGCTGCCGTCAATTCCTCCGCCCCAAGCTCCGGTCATCCCACCCTCAGCCCCGACTCCCACCTCGATCCCGCCTGCAGCCGTATCGGCGCCCCCGCCTACAAGCACCACCTCAACCTCCGAAGGGTTAAAAGTCAGTGCCGGTTCAATACCCCGCCCTGCCCCCGGTGTCATTCAGTCTCAAGCACCCGTGGTCCATGCTCACCCCACCAATAACCCCTCAATGGAAGTTGGATCGGTTCGACCACCCCTCTCCCAACCCATGGGCTCCACTCCCATATCCTCCGCTGGACAAGTTAACATGATGCCGCAGGCCGGCCCGCCTCCGCAGTCCGTTCCATCGGCCATGGCCCAGCAGCCGCGCATGCCTCAACCCCCGTGGCCCCCTCAAACTACGCAACAGCCGGCGGGGCATTGGAATCAGTCCCAGCCTCAATTCCGCCCCCCAGCGGGTCCTCAGCCGCCTGGCATGCCTCAACCTCAACCCGGTTGGAATAACGGACCGCCCGAAGGTGCGCCACAGCAACTGATTATCCGTCAACCGCATCGAAGTCACCAACAACAAATCATTCAACGGCATATCGCGTCACTCTCAGTGGAGCAAAGGAACAGTTTCACACAGATGAATCCGAGAGAAAAACAGCATTATTTGGCCCAACGAGGCTTGCTTTTGTCCAACCCGCAAATGCAGCAACAACAGCAGCAGCAGCAGCAGCAGCAGCAGATGATGCAAAAAACCATCACTTTAACGGACCAACAACGGGAAATGCTTCAGACTATGGATCCGCCTCAAAGGAACTTGTTCCTGCAAAAGATTCAGAGGGAACAGCAAATGCGTCAGCAACAACAAATCCTGCAACAACGCCAACAACAACAGCAGCAACAACAACAGCAACAGCAACATCAGATGGTACCTCAATCTCAAGGAGGTATGCCACCACAAGGCCCTTCGCAAGTAATGGTCCAACAAGGTGGTCCTCAGGGCCAACTTCAATGGCAGCAACAAGGCCAAGGCTTCCCTCCAGGCCAGGGTGGTCCCATGCCCGGTCAACAAGTCATCCGCGTGCCTCATTCGTCCCCCAATGCCTCCATTATGTCCCCGGGTGCTGGGCCCAATAACCGAATGCCAGTTCCTCAAAGTGTAGCTGGTCAACCGAGACCCACTTGGTCGGGGGAAACCCACCCAGCATTAGCTCAGGTCCCAAGGACCCCTCAGCAGTTGCAGCACCTCCAACGCCTCCAGATGCAAAGAGAGCAGCAGCAACAGATGGATCAAACCGGCGCCATGATTTCCGGTCCCCCGGGACCCCGACCCGCCATGGGTCCTCAAGCCATTATGGGCCAACCTCAAGTACAAATGGGCGGCGTTCCGATCTCACAGCAACAGCAACAGCAAGCTCAATTTCTTCAACAACAGGCTGCCATGCAGAATGGCTCCAATCAAAAAACGAAAGTGGCTCTCGCCAACATGATCAACAACCGTTTAGGACAACCACCCACGTCTGGCGGGATGCCCATGGGAAGTCCACAAGGCATGTCACCCCAACAACCTATGCCAAATCAAGCTCCCAATCCTATGGGAGGTCCACCCATGAGTGGTCCAATGGGACCCGATGGAAGTGCCGCAGCCCGATTGCAAATGATGAATCAGCAATTGCACCCACATCAAGGTGGGCCACACCCGCACATGATTCAACCGGGTACAATGTATAGAGCCCCCGGGGCTCCTCCCCAGGGACCTAGATTCATGTCAATGCAGCAACAGCAACAACAACGTATGGAGATGGCCGGCCATCCCGTTGGACATGTAATGGGACCGGGTGTTCCACCTCGTTTTCCAGGTGCCCGGATGGGAATGCCACCTCAACCTCAGCAACAGCAGCCGCCGCAACAACAACAACAACCACAACCGCAACAACGCCCTATGGCTCCAGGACAACCACAGGGTCCGAGAATTCAATTCCACGGCCATGATCCAAATACCCGACGTAAGTTATTTAAACCAAACCCAGTCCAATTGGGCATTGAAATAAGCGATCTGTTTCTCCTTAGTTCCCCCCGATTTGTGTCTACTGGGCTGCATTTTTTACATTATTGATTACACTGAAGATCCGGATAAAGCTAAATATGTACCCGACTGGAAAAAGGTTATAAAACAGTTCGGGGGCGAAGTGGAAGAAGAATACCATCCCCGACTGACACACATTCTCTGTATGACTCAAGACAATCCAATTGTGCAACAAGCGGTCCGAGAAGGCAAACGTCTGGTTACCACCTACTGGTTGAACGATACCGTGGTTCGGAAAAAAGTCGGACCCCCTTGGAAAGCAATTCACTTTCCATTACCTCCCAAGTAAGATTGAATCGGTCTAATTCCTTCTTCAAGTGTGTTCAGTGTTTCCAAATCAGATATTTGGATAAATCAAATATTTGCTGTTATTGATTTGATTTAATTTGAGGTTTTTTTTCGAAAAAAATCTAGCTTTTAAAAATTCAATTGAGAATATGAAGAGTAGTGAAAAAAAAGAAAAGTCACTCATGTAAATGTTCCTTTGAATCTTTAGTTAGTTTTGTCAAAACAGTAAGCAAAGCTATCAAAGTTTGTTTTGAGTAGTTATAAAAGAATCAGTCACAAATGGACAAAGAAAGTTGCACCTTGCACATTGTAAAACTTACCTATGTCAGAAGGTGTTCTTACATCTTAGCTTGGGAAATTTTTACCAGGCATTTCTTTTGAAAATCGTGCTACTATTAGACAAGAACCGTCACATTTTGCAACTAGACTTATGCAAATGAAAGAAAATGATCGATCACAAAAACTTGAAGACTGAATAGTTCATTGTCCTCAACACCTGATTGCCCGCTAAAAAGATTTATAACTTAGAAACAAAATTGGGTAACTGTTTGTCTTTTAAGCTGTTGATTTAGTTCACGGAAAAAAACACAAATATTCTAGAAGCACTAGTTGCAATCCAAACGTTGCTTGTTTCAGTTTTACTCCACCCTGTGAGAATATGATTCTCACTCTGACCGGATTTGTGGACCGAAATCGCGACTGGGTCAAAGACATGATCGCCATGACGGGTGCCAAGTACACATCGTACTTTTCTCGTCACAACCACGTCATCGTTTGTCAGAGGTAGATAATCTGATCACTCGATCGTCTGAGGGGCGCATTTTATGTGTTTTCTTCTCTTTTCCTATTTTTAAAGTGCCACTGGTGAGAAGTATAACAAATCGAAAGAGTGGAATGTTCCTGCCGTCTCTGTCCAATGGTTGAACGACGTCCTTTTCGGAAACGGCAATGCTGAGCAATGTATGCAAAATCCCAAATATCACAACTTCAAGATGGAAGACCCGTTTCGCATGGATTACACCTTGGTGCCCCACTTGATTGCTGCATGGAAGAACCCGATCCGTGTGACTCCGGAGACGTACAACAAATTCAAGGCCAATCCACCTGCTCGAATAAAGAGGAAGGCTGAGCGTCAAAGGCTCGAAAAGGAAGAGGCCAAACGTTTGAGAGAAGCCGAGGAGATGCGGGGTGGGATGCCTCCTAACCAAGGCTATCCAGGTCAAATGATGCCCAATGGCATGGGCGCACAACAGCACCAAAATCCCATGATGATGCAACAACAGCAACAGCATCATCAACAGCAACAACAAATGTCCATGGGAGGTGTGCCGCCACAAATGGATCCAAATGGGTTTAATCGGGACCAAAACCATAGTGGTCCTGGACAACAAAGTGCCAATCCTGGCAATCCTCAGTCTGGAGAGCCCTCAAAGACCGGTGAAGATCTCAACCCAAATGCGCTCACCGACAAGCAATCAAAGCAGCCAATCAAGGCTGAGGGCAATGAAACGTCCGAAAACAAAGAGAATGACGCTTCCAACAAGTTCAAAGTGGTCTTAACGGGCTTTGGCCCCACTGAAAATGACGAACTGAAAGCCCTGGTTCGCGAGCTCGGAGGTCAAGTGCTTATGTCCCAACACGCCCAAATGGCCAGCCACTTAGTGATGCATCATCTCGGCCGATCAGTGACCTTCTTTTGTGCTTTACCTCACGTTCAGTGGATCTTGTCTTCGAAATGGATCAAGGATTCTAAGAAGGAGGGCAAATTCTTAGGTAAAGTGCCAACGCCCATATGGTTTGGTCGGGTTTAGGTGATTCCATTATTTTCTTCCCGCCAACAGCAAAAAGCGTGTCATGGGCAGTCTTTGGCGTCCAGGAATGGTCGGGGCCTTAAGATTTATTTTTTTAATTGATATTTTTGCCTTTTTAGCACTACCATGGCCTGAATCATGAAACTCAAAGTTTTGAATCGAAACGTAGACGCCCAAGTGCATATTTCTTTCAAAACCATCAATTACTTGCCTGAAACAATTATCTGCTTCAAGTACTTGAAACTTGATCATTTTAGTTGATCTGAAGACTTTAAACTTGAGATGCAAATATTTGGCTGGGGGAGAGGTGATTGATATCTTTTTAATGAAATGTGTGCCTAGGTACCTATTTTTTGATTGAAAACTATAGCACTCATTTTGCTAAAAAAGCTTTTAAAAAAAAACACGGAAAAGCCCAAACTAGTTCCAGTCGCCTAAGGCTACCCAAACTGCCCATGCCACTGTTTTCCCTCTGGCAGTAAGAAAATAATGGAATCAGCACCTAAAATAAACCCTTGAAGGCCACTCCTTATTAAGGTCGTACCCTTATCAAAAATTAACCTATTCCTTCTATACATTAGCCGAAGCCCCGTACAAACTCAAAGACGAGTCCTTTGAAAAGCAATTCAATTTCTCTCTTGAAAAAGTCCTGAGTTCCTCCACCCGAAGTAAACTTCTAGAGGTAAGTAATCCTATTCAACAGCAACCAAAAAACATTCTCATCAACACCTTTTTTTTGCTCAATCTCAGGGCAGGGTGTTTTATCTGACACCGAGTATTAAGCCCGCCATGCAAAAGGTTCAGTGGATCATTGAAGCGTCGGGGGGCGTGGTAGAGAACCGTCGAAGACGAGACATTGCCCAAATCAAAGAAGCCAATCCTCCGGACAAGGACCCTTCCTACATCATCATCTGCTGTGAACACGACCTTCATTTGGTGGCCGATGTGTTGAAGGCCAAGTTGTGGATCTTCAACGTGGAACTCGTGCTCTCGTCCGTCATTCGACAACAACTAGACTTTGACCCAAGTAAATATCTCACCACCACACCCGTAACTTCTTCCACTTGAGAAAGCGAGAACCATGGCCCGTGATTCCACGACCAATATTCCAGCACTCAATAATTGGAAATGTTATAAAGTTTATCGCCCATTGTTGCTCTCGATCTGACCCCTGTGTCCAATAAAACCGCCAAAGTATTCCATGTGCAGGAGGTCGACTCAAAGTGTGAGGTGGTTTTCAACCCTCGAACCATCTCGAAGGTAGATGCACCATATACGTACGTATATAGAGTACAGTACGTGTAGTGTGTACGGTAGTGCTGTGTGCATACAATGTCCATACTAGGAAGGGGAAGAAGGAGAGAGTGGATTTCGGTGAAATTGAGATGAGCTAGCCAAAGCCGATCGTCATTGTGCGATGGCTACGGTTGTCAATAAACATTACGCATTGGCTTCCAAGAGATTCTGAATATCCAATGGATTCCCTCGGCGTTGCCCAGTCGAGCACAGACTGATTGGCATTTCATTGGGACACGAGGAATGTTCCGTTGGCCGTTGGTTGGTCGTGGTGGACCTCGAATCTCCGATTCTTCAATGAATTCAATGCCTATCGAAGCTTCAGAGATGAACGAGGTGGAAACAAAGGGACGGACGTGGACGGACGTGGACGTGTTGCATTTAATGTGACAGAACATTGACATTCCTCTGCATCCAGTGCTTGCACTCGTTCAATTAATCCTGCTTGAAACCAAACAAGGCGGTGACTCCCACTTCTGCCTGTAGCACAATGCCCATCGAAATCCCCGAGTTCTTGCATGAAGATCGAAGAGTAGCTCTGGTGCAATCTTTGGCGCGGCCAAGCTCATTCGCCCTCTCGTTCATGATGGCCTCATTATCCGACCATAAAGTTTATCGACTGGACATTTTGATTTTATCACTTGTCAAAACGCAAGCTTCAAGTTGGCTATCACCTCAGGATCTTGATCCGGATCCACCTTTTTCCAACGACGGACGAGCAGCCATGAGTGAGTCGAGTGTCTTGTAAGGGATAAGTGCATGATCCAGACTAATATCTCGAGAATGACCTGAGTAATGACGGGGCTGTAAATTGGCTAAAGGCTTCTCCTTCTTCTTTTTCTTCATTGGACAACGGCTTGGTGGGGCTAATTCGATTTTCAATTGCGATATAATAAAGGCCACCTCTCTGAGCTCTGGATCATCCACCTCCTCATGGCGGTTCATGGTCATATTTGTGGCTTGCTAATGGCAGTGGGCCAGTGGCAATCCTAGTTGATCATACCATAAATTTTTGATTACCATCGATACCTTCTTGACACGTAACAAATGATGGTTGTTGCTCTTCAAGTACAAAGTAAAACTTGGTTTGTGCTCCAAGCTCATCTTGCTTTTGTAATTGCAAATCCCCAGCTACACCAAGACAGAGCGATCCGCGTTATTTATGCCACAAGATTAGCTCACAATATGACCATGTTAACTCACGTCCACTACCTGTGGAATGTGTTGTCTCGTTGCATGCACATGTGAGAAATGTTCATGGATGCAGTGGAATAAACACAATAAGACATGGTGTAGCCGAAGTGCCCAAGGACCCACAAACTAGGGATTCTTCTCCAATTATCTTTGTAATTAGCCCTGCAGAAAATGGCTATGCTTCTTGAATCTAATTGGAGAGTGAGTTTGGCACCACGAAAGAGCCGCCACCCAGAATGAACGTCCTCTAAAAGCAACACAGCATTTTGGGCATTACTAGAATCAGACAAATCACCACGTTTTCAAACCTCACACCTGATCTGGAAGAAATACGCTTTCTTTTCCTTCAATGGCGATCATCTCAAGCTCTTTCTCTGTGAATCATGCGAGTGCTAAACCTCCGTCCATCTTTCCACTTGTGTTGGTATTCAAATAAAAACGTGTCCAAGGCAGTTCACCATTCGGCATTCAAGCCACCATTCCGTTGAGCTCTCTGGACTTTGACACATCTTTTTTCTAATGGACTTTAAGCTACCCAAAATGTTTCTTAGTTCTTCAGCTGATGGTTTGGTTGACCATCTTTCAATTTCCATCCATCGAAGATTGATTTAAGCTCAGCATCATTATGGAGGTTGGGCGGGAATATTGATTTGATGGAATGTTACCATGTACGGACATGGGTCTCCGTCCAGCGCTATCAAGACGTTCTCTGTTCAACCAACCAACCAATGAATGTGGTGGGTGCTAGTGCTATGTGTACTCTGTCGCACACTAACTAATCCTCCGTCCAAGCTCTTAACGAAGCCAGAAGGCTGTACTCGAAATGGTTTTCTCTTGTCCAGCCGCACTTCTTATTCTAATGATGCCATGTGCGAGGGGCTTGTCGGCGTAAATAGGACCGTGTTTTTTTTATTCAACATAGCATGTTTCTATTAGAAATTGGCATCTCTTATTAATAGCTTGTATTATGAGCAAGAAAGTTGAAGGAAATGAAATCAAAAGTTAGTATTCATTACGAAATAAATAAACTGATTAAAGAAGCATTGATCGCATTCATGGGATAAGTTAATGATTGTCCTAAAAGACCCCTCGCTGAAGGGGTTCATGAGTATAAGGTCGTTGTGGAATGTACTTGCGGATAGAGCTTGTGGACCATATTAATGCAACCCGTTCAAAGAAACATGATTGAAGGAGCCTCTTTGGCAGTCTCCTCACGGAATGTCAATGTTGAAGCCTTCGAAAGACTTGGTAGCTTTTCAATGAAACTGCATGAAGATTAAAGTCTTGCTTTTTGATTTTGGCAAATTCATGGACCATATCTTGGCAAAGCTCGTCAATTACGAATGACGATAGACCTGTCTGAACTTCGCAGCCTTGAAAGGCAAACATCGAGTCAAATATCTGCCCTCATTTAAAACGCTACTACTACATTCCGCAAATGACGAATATATTCGTGACAAATACCAACGCCATTAACAGTAAGCAAAAATTGGTGGATCAATTGGACAACTGAAATTGCAAATGGGCCGTGAATGGAAAAGGTAAAATGAATCCGAGGACATAATGGGCACAGATCAAACGACAATTTCGACTCAATTGGACATGGTTGACCTCGTTGAACTTCAAAAAGTTCCCAAAATACTAATTGGCGTGACTTTATCCTGAGTTAAACTGCGAATATGAACCTTGAGTTGCCAACTGTTGTGCTTAGCTATTCATTGGGAAGTGCTGCATTAAAAGCCCCCCTTGAACAAGTTCAAGATCGAATAGGCCAATTCTTGGCCCAGGCATCATCATCATGATCATGATCATGATCTCATCTAGAGACTGACTTCCTCTGCAAAATGGCGAACACGAAGAAGTCACTATCGAAGCCAAAGAGGAAGTGCAAGATTTACGGCAATATTTTTCAGCTCATCTCTTCTGGGGTTTCCTAGTCTCATTAGTTGAAAGAGCTTCTCTCTCATTCATTTCGTCACTCGAGAGCATCACTAAAATAAAGTGGGCCCATCGAGAGGGAAAAAAGCATCATGTTCATATAAACTATGTTCAAAGCTGGAATCAAATTCGACGGCTTGAGTACTGACTAGTGTGTACGTAATATGTAACAAGACTGATGCCATCGGGGCTTCTTCACGAGCGTTAGATTCACCAAATTGCCGGCTTTATTGCCAATATCCTCGGGCAACAGGTCACTCCCAATATTTATTGGCTTTTCTCCCTTCAGTGGACTCAATTCTCCAGAAACCATCAAATGTTTTTCCCAATCTTTCTCTTTTCTGAAGCTCTGAAATATTCACCCATTCGCATTTTGTTCCTCATCTCAACGTAAAGTGTGGCAGTCCCTATTTGTACTCTATTTATTGCAGGGTTTAGACTTGTGTTCAATGTCGGTTTCTCGGAGCCGTGAAATTGACGCGTTAAAAATGCCCGATATCGTGGAAATCAATCTCTGTCATTATCCAATAGAAAAAGGTTCATTGGACGTGATTTGAAGGGACTTTTTTGGTCAAAACTTGTTGAATTCCAGTTGCTTGGCGGGCAACCACAAACACGACTTGGGGTGAATTTCATTTTTAGAAAATTTGGCTTTGACTTCAACGGAATCTTTCAGATTTTCACTCTTTGCGGTCGTGATCGATGGGACAGAGGGGTTTCTCTGTGTACTGACTATGTACACCCAGCTCTTTGTACGTGATTCGATCTCTTCACAGAGCTGGGAGAGATTCTCCAATTCTGGAAGGGAAGTGATCCATTTGCCTAATTTCGTGTCTCTTCCCGCCATATTGTGCAAAAAAAAAGAGCGCCGAGCCAAAAAACTGTCCATGGTAATAAATAATTACTTGTCATCGTCAGTGGGTTTTTTGGGTGGACAAGAATAAATGCGTACGTACTCGTGCATTGGAACGGTATTTGGCGATTCGTCGTGCACAAATGCTAGACATTTTTGCATTGGATAGATTAATGCCCGCTATGCTAAATGACTTCAACGCCCGAACAGAATTGGTCGTAATTTTTCTGGTGGCTAAATGAGTCTGTTTTAGATAGAATTTTGAGACTCATGAGTGTTTCATTAGTGGAAGAATAGATAGTCGAGCTAAAACTGGGGTTTTAAGCCAAGTCACGTATCTATCTTTGGGACATCTCAATTCTCCCGCCAGGATAAAGCTCGAGCTTTGTGCTTGAAGCAAAAAAAATATCACCTACCCTGCCAATGAGTTCGATGAGCATGGTTCACAGTGCATCATTCAGAGGAAGACACAATATCCGGGCCCAAATGATCCACCCATAGAACCAAGATCGGAGGAGATCGGAGGAGCTACAAAGAGTTCGTGCGCCAGAACTTTTCCTTCCAACCTGACACGACTAATGACTTTATTGATTGAGTTCCAATAAATCCCAAATGACTGGTGCACAACGAGAGACTGACACGCCATTCTTTTAACCCAAGCACTATTGCATTTTTGGGATCTTCACCATCCACTTTCAAGCCCAAGGCAAGATATAAACCGGTGGTCAAGCCTCTTCTCCTTCAACAAGAAGAAGCGAGAGAAAATAAAAAAAGACCATAAACCAACTCCCGGACGAACCGCCCGTTTCTCGCCTGGCTTCTTTATGGAGCTAGTACTCACTTTACTTACTGTATATATTCCACCAATCCAAGATAACCCACACCGACTCAAACCGGTGCCAAAGCACCTCCAACGGAATCAGCGACAAATTGGCTCCATCTAGGAAAGAGTGACACCATCAGATGAACCCTTTGGAAGAGATTGGCTCGATCATCGGCCACAATACCTGCCATTTGCACGTGGTCTTCCGGGGACAGATATTCATATTTGAGACCCAGACCTTGTGATAGATGCTGTCGAGTTGGGGGTCACTTTTTCTCGCTCGTCGACCAAGCTTGATTGGGTGGTGGTTGACTGGTACGTGTGTGCAGCTCTGTACTCATGCATGGAAATGGAAATATGCCTGTCGTCCAAGTTGGATCTAATCATGGGAAGAAATCTTGTGAGGTCACACTGTGCGAACAGCCGCAGTGCTAGTAATAATGGTGACATTTAAATTCCTGACTCCACCCGCCACTTTTAATGTTCAAGCTCTTCAGCTCTTCAGCTCTTCAGACGCTTGGTCACATTGACTTGGGAGCCCATTATGTGGGCTGGCTTGATCCCAATGGAGGAAAACCAAGCTTGGAGAAACTTGTGTGAGCATAAAGAGAATTTCAATGATTTTGAACATGAAAAATTGAAGAAAAGGTGCTGGAGAGGTGGGAATACAGGACCTCTTGGTCGATTCATTAGACAGTTGTCGGCGCACATTTGGAACCTAGTGTGGTGTATTCGCAACAGACTTGTTTTTTTTTTTAATGTGAAGCCATCCTCATAACAAACACGACAAATGTTGTGCATTTGAAAGCTTCTTAAATCAATGATGTGTAAAATGAGGTTTACACATTAGATTTCGCTTCGATTCATTAAGTGCGTCTGGCCTTCTATTCGGTCGTCTCTTTCTTTTCGAACGAACATCCCATCTCGTTTGAACATGAGGTTTGACAATGGACAAAGGTGCCATCGTGAGGAAGAATTGCTAAATTGTCACCAAAGGAAATTAGTCATGACTTGTCGGATTATAATGAGTAAAATATGCAAAAAGAGAGTTGGTCTCTAATGAAGCTCACGGTTGGGTTTTTGTCCATTCAAGCGACACAAATCAAATTCTAGCATTTTTTCTTTCTAACCGCCCAACTCCAACCAACCACGATCGAAAAGCTCAAGAACGAACGAACAAACTAGCACATGGAGCTCGGGTACACACGTATCTGCAGAGCTCTCTAATCAAACATAGGCACTCCCGAATGTCTGTCTTTTCCAGCGAACTTGCAATTTCAATGCACTTCATAACGAAGCTGGAAAGTTCAAAATTGGGCCCCATTTTTGACAGCTCGAATACATGTTTTTGGGGGTATGTTCTTCGACGAATGTGTGGCCAATCTCGTTCTGTGGAAATGGCTTGCAATTAACGCTCAACTCGCTTCTGAGCTCCCCAAGTGCATGAAGGGCTTCTCAGAGGCTAGAAAAAGAGAGAGGGGGTTCGATTGATTTATGCCTAAAGAGAGAGATTATCACGTTTTATCAGATAAAACCTGTCTTGGAGCGACACAACCACAATCAAGCTCTTTCCTTTAATCTTCAAATTTCGCCATTTGTCAGGGATCACAACCATTCAAAACGGGGATTTAAATCTCGTAAGCACTCGAAAATACTCGTTTTATCGGGTTTTGAAGAGACTTAGGTGCGCAAATCCCGATCATAAATCACCAACAATAACAACAGTAATGAATGATAGTAGTAATAGAAAAGAAATAGAAACCCGAAAGGGTCAGTGCCACTAGACTTTCTCAAGTGGCATTCGGGTCTTGGAAATTGTTTCCATCTCCGAGCCAATCTCGTATCGGGCGGGTTTTCTCGGCATTTCGCATTTTTAAAGAGAAAATAATTCAAAAGTGGACTCCAACCATGCCTCCTTGAGATTCCACCTTCAACCCATGGTAAATCATCTGGAATCACACGAACTTGATCCGCTGATCCAAAGCCGATCATCTGTTTCTGGGGAGTACCTGCTCAGCAACTCAAGAACTAACGAGATGCCCTAATTCCACAAATTACGACTAAATTCACCGGAAAGATTAGATAGATAGATCTTGGAATCTATTGATAGAGCTTCCAAACACTGTGTGCTCAGCTCTGACTGAATGCCAAGCATTGTGGTCGGATTGAGATTTTACGAGCAGATCAAGTCTCCGCCTTCTCTTGGCATTTTGGTCAAATCTAGAGAAGAACAACAAGAGAAGGTCCAACTCGACTGATCTATTACAGTTTCACCATTACACTTTGCAAATGAAGTAACAACCTGGGTGAATGAAAGGAATAGGGTTACTCTTCTCCCATTTTCTTTGCCACTGAAAACGATTTATTTTTGAAAATGAACATTTTTTGCAGTATTTTTTCCCCCATCCGTCCCCAAATTGAATCTTGACAGATTAGTTCAAGTACTGAAATGTTTCCTTCAACATATTTCGCTCTTAATCCATGAATGAAAACCCTGCGAAAAAGTCATCTCCTAGTTATTGTCAACGGCCATTTTTACAGAGGAACCCGACGGTTGTTCCCTTACCGAACAAACTCTTTCTAATGGTGTTCTGTCCTACAGCATTTGGCTATTTTGTTCAGGTCACCCTGGCACCAGTCCTAAGAGAAAGCAATGGGGAGGAGAAGGAAGTTCCAATCCAAACAAATCATGGTGAGTCATTGAACCTTATGGAAACATCAGTTGATATTTCACTGGGGGAAGTTGCGGTGTTTAGTGCCTGGGATTTTGGATTGAGGAAAACATATTCTAAATAGGAAAGACGAGAGGCCTTAGACGTGTTAAGGCAAGTAATATTTCAGGAGATGTTGGTTCAGTTTCAAAGGAGATGATGCAACAACACCTGTGGATCTTGGAATTTGTTTATGATGAAAGAGGTTGGGTGAGGTTTTCACTTTCACATATCTTGATTATCCGTTCAAGGCTTATTTTATCAGTTTCCTGATAATTGAATTAAATTATGTTCATTAAAGCCGCTGTTAGGACATCAATTTTGATCGCAAAGAACTAAAAAGAAGACAAATAGCTAGTCCAAGGTCACTTCTCTTCATGGATACCTCTACTTTTTTTTACCAAACCACTCGAAGCTGTTGTGGGTAGAAGATCGAGCTTCTTGGTCAGTCCGTTTCTATCTACATATCTATCGGGTGATGCACCTACTGCATCGAAGCTGCCTAAGTAATGTAGTGGTGGTTGTGGCCGTGGTTGCGTTGTAACTTGAACAGCTCAGAAGTATGTAGAGAAGACGACAAGTAGTAGCTGATTCGAGATTCCCCATGACCAAAACAGAAGAGGGTCAACCAAAGAAGGAAGGCTTGCAAGTCTTGGAAGAAACCGGTCAGGCTCTGGAGACAGAAAGAGAGATGGAGAAATTCTAATACCTTAATGGCTCGTACATCCAATTCATAGCAATTGATGAAACATCAAAACAAACGGAGTGTGGTCCAACTGGCTTATGTCAGTCCATGTACAACTGTACATGCACTCGTACGTTTAAAGTAGAGGGAAAACACTTTCACACTTGACGGTGCTCAATGGCAAAGGATGCTTTTATGGACGGTTATTTAGCTCTTACTTCGGAAGTCATTAGCATCTCGGGTTCGTAAACGGTCGAGCAATTACAATTCAATCGCTACCGAGAACATCACGCAAGTTAGACTGTTTACTCGAGGACTCGACAATTTACGGAACAAGTTGAAAGTTTTAAAACAATGGACGACTCTAGACGAGCCAAGATTATTGAACTCGGAAGGTACGTACTACCTAGGCTGGCAGTTTGCCGCTCGGGAAAACAATGGGGAAATTTAGCCAGGAGGTTGCTCAATCCTCGAAACACTGAAGAAAGATCGACAGGGAAAAAAGAGGTGTTCGCTACTTCTCCACTCTTTGCATTTTCACCTCTTTATTTTCATTCCAAGCTGGTTTGACCGTTTCCGCCACTTTCACTTTCGGCAAATACACTTCCAAATTCCGACGTCAAGTGGTGGACGGGTTTTGCAAATAGTACCAGTGCGGCTAAACCAACACTCACTCGCTGGTCCGAGTTAGTAATGGTTGTTGTGGTAGTGTTAGCTACTCGGTTGGTTTATGTTCAATATTCATTTGAAACTGGCTGTGATTCTCTTTGACAGGGTTGGCTGAATGAATGAGTGAGTGGAGCTCCATTTTTTTATCACACCATGAAAGCAAAGGCCTTAGGATTCAAAACTGGGCGGAGTTGGCCATAGAGTTAACATGCGGCAGTAAAAAATCAATCCTGTCATGTGGATTGAGGATGAAATGTTAGGCACGCCTGTTGCACAAATGTCAGGTCTCCGGCATTTTGAACCCAAGACTCATCGCCTTGCATTTTCTGTTCTCCATCAGGAATTCAAATATGGATGTGAGTGCGTGAGTACTCCTTATGTCCACACGTAGTAGGTACTAGGTACTACATCTATACTCCATGTATAACGAGACGAGAGGGCCCCCAAAATGCTAGCTCGCACACCCAACTTTACGTATTACCTTGTGTATGTGGTACCAGTGGTACTCGTCAAGGCCCTTGAAGCATAACATGCCCGAAACATTTGCTCCCTCACAAACCCGTCCACAGTCGTTAAAATGCCCTATTAAGTTTGGCAGAAATGCCCAAAACACATCTTGGCCTTTTTCTAGCCCGCACAACCATAAGAAGAAATTGTGATTTTATCGTTTTATGAATTCTTGCCCAGCAATAAGTGTATTTTTTTTTAAGTGTGTTTTGCAAGAATCACTAATGTCCTTAGTTATGAAAGTACTTGGTAATGCATTCACTTGAAATACTCAAGAAATTATGTTCAAGGGTCTGCCTTATGGATTTGGGGTTCTCTTGAAGATCCTGATAAAACTATATAAAGCCTCGTTGATTTTCTTCCAATATTCATAGATTGTTTTATTAGACGTAATTTTGATAGTTTCAAATTGGTTTGAAAGATATATGCAATAAGTGTTTCTTTGGAATGGCGCACAGGGTTTTGACCTATTTTGGGGATCACGTAAGAAAGGCGATTTTATTTCCCCGGTGTGTATATTGAAAATGCTTATTAATTGTTTGGGCATTTGAGTTTAGGCATTACGAAAAACCTCTTCAAAAGAGCATATTTTGAATTAGAGTAATTGTTCCTTAAGATTTTGTGAGCTGGGAAAATAGTCAGGATGTGTTTGGGTATTTCCCTTCAAACTTGATAAGGCGTTTTAACTACCGTGCGTCGCCATTGAAAACTTTCTCTTCAATGAGAAGAAGAAAAAAACTTGGACTGCCCGGAGCAATGGAGTGGTAGTAGAACTAGTAAGAAAAGGCGTCTTTGGAGTCGCTCAAGGTACCAAGACAGCACCTCTCGAGGATCCCTTTGAGCTATCATCAATGATCCTGCTGCCATTCTTCTTCATCATCTTTCATCTCCATGCCCACGAGAAATGTGTGAAGGGGTCAAGCCGAGGACTGAACGCAGTGCAGACCTCTAAAGAGTGATAGACCAGCGAGCAAGGCTCTTGTATTTGTGCTTGAAAAGCCGGTATTCGCAGAACACATGCCACCTTGTGCATACGGTTAGAATACGACGTGAACCCGCACACTGTACATGTGAATGAATCCATGGACAGTGTGTACTATCGGGACTTTGGGTGTACTCTGGGATGAAAAATGAGAGAAAATGAACAGACGAGGATATTTCTTCATTGTCGGTGGACCCCCAGAAATGCACGAGAAAAGCATTCCTCGGAGTTTCTATCTGAGAGAACAAAATTACGGGTTGAGCAGATTCTCCTGTTTTAGGCCTGCAATTAAGTGAGAAATGTCTTAATCCGTAACCTCGCAAACCACTGTGTCACGGTTGATATATGGGATGTATAAAAAACCAACGTGAAGTCCATAGCTATTGCATTCCAACGGATTGTGCAAAAAGATCGGATTTGCAAGAGGTTGGTCGTCCATTATCTGGTTTTTGACAACAGCAAAAGAAAAACGTTATCAGCATATATTTGTCAAATTGAAACAACAATTTAATATTGATCTATAAGATGCTTGTTACTTGTTTACTTAAATAAACGTCTGAAAACTCGCTCCAAGAACGGTAGGACAAGAGAAAATACCGCAATATCATTGTTATTAATCTAGAGATTCCCAAAACGAGACCAATTTCATGGATATCCCGACGAATATGTTCCAATTTCTTGAGTCATCTAATGACCAATGTAAGATCCAATCGCCGATCTTTTTCTGAATGTATCCGTATTTGGCTAAAATGTGAAAGACAAGATTTGAAGATATTTAGCAGTTGGTTGATAGAGACAGGATGACAAAATAAAAACATTTGGGTACTTTGTTAGGTTTGCTGGATGAATGTGATAATTGGGTTCGTGTAGAGAGTAATCAAGGTAACGGGAAGTAGGTTGGCTTTTGTTTCTCTATTCAACATGAACTGAGACAATTACAGTTGCAGGAACCTTTTCGAAATGAAAACCTCATCCTTAATGATTAGGTCCACCTAATAAGGTATAGTTCTATAATTCCAGTACATATATAAAACAACTAATCCATCGTCGGTTTGAAAACAAAGACGCTTCTCACTTTAGTGAAGGGTAATGATAAATCTAAGCCTTATCATATCTATATTTTACTTTTTCCATCGTCAAATTGAACCCCTAAAATTTTCGTTGTGCGCATTTTTAGAGTGAATATGATGAACACTGAGCTACAGCTTCTGTCAAATTGTATTTTTCATTGTTGAGACGATTCAATGGGATTTGAACAAGATGGGAATGTGGTAAAAAAAATGACGACTCCATTCTCATTTACGAGGATCTATCTTCTTGAATCCAATGGCCAGAAGAAAAAAAAGTATGACGTAAGGGATATGCAAATAATACCAGTGGTTCGTAGCAATAACTACGCCGTATTCTCTGTTATATTGGTTTGGACTTGGTACCGGATACCAAAACCGGCAAGACAAAGTAATACTATTCTTGGAATGTTGGAGTTCATCATAATGAGGTGGTTTTTTTAACAAGTGTCCCAAGGGGCTTGATGGCAATCATCAGTCAAAGGTGAGCAGAATGATAATCCCCAAAAGGGATCATTCTACGGGAAGAAGTGATTGAACATTGGAAGTGGCATATTGAATAGGGATGCAATTTGGACATTCCAAGGGAAAGAAGTGACACCTTTAAAAATGCTCATCAAACTACAAGAGATCGGGAAAAAATGATTTAAAGCTTTTGACATGACTGTTTCTCAAAAGCATTCTATAACATTTGAATTTTATTTGAAATGATGGTGAAATATTTTGATCATGGCAACAAGATTTAAAATGAAAAATGCGTTTATCTACTGTAGCATTTCTTGCAAAAACAGGTAAGTTCCTTCGGTCGGCATAATTTGAGGAAAAGTTTTGGCTGGTTTTGGCAAAAAAATGACAAGCATTTGAATCTGCCTCAGAAATTTAATGACAAAGTATAGATATATCGCCGATGCGTTACTATTTGTCATGGCTGCGTAGATTTGCTGTTTCAAGAATTACAAATGAATGGCGTAAGATGATTGTACCACACAAAAAAATACGGGAGTTTCCCCAATGTAATCAAGAGAGGACAAGAACAACATTTCGATTCAAATATCCCGAGGTCTTCTATGTGACCTTAGTCGCTTAACCGTTCAATTACAAATCGTCAGGTAATATTTGTCACATTGACTCGCTTCTAACCGATTTCTTTATTATAAAGAGAACGCCATTTAGTACATATTGACCAAGACGAACCTTGACAAATTGCTTAGCAAATGAGATAACAATGAAAACGACTCTCATTGACATGGCTCTTGAAAGGAGGCAACAATCTGTTGTCTTGTTCTTTGTATAATACTTGCTCTATTTCTGGACTGCAATTCATTCATATTCAGTAAGTTCAGTGTAGGATGTAGTAGTGAGCCGTTGACAGTGGATTCAGAACCATTGACTCTCATGACTTCATGGCAACTTCAAGAGAAAGCTCTCTTCGAAGCCAGGGTAAGAAGCACGAACAGCGTGAAACTACCTGTTCGTCAGGCATTCCTCATGGCGTACTTGCATGTTAATAGCCTTTCGTGACCCTCTAATATGACGAGAGAGGCCTTTTCAGACTCCAAGTACGACAACCCTGATCCATCCGCCATCCCACTTTGGAGTCATCCGGATCCCAGATTTGCCTTTCCAATGGTTGATATGGATCCTGAAGGCATTGTGGCTGAGACCGAATACAAGCATCGGGGCCGGATCGAAACGGCCTTTCATCAAACACAAACCAAGCTGGTTATTGGTGGCGGATTGGCCCTGGTTGTGTTGATCTTTGGGATTGTTTTGATTGCGTCATCGGTCCACACGATTGAAGAGGGCAATGTGGGTATCTACTATCGATTGGGGTCGCTTCAAGAGTTCCACTCGTTACCGGGTGTCAATTGGAAGGCCCCGTTCATCACCACCATGGAAGAGGTCATGGTGAGGCCAGCCACGGATGAGATCGAATCTGTGAGTGCGGTCACCAAGGACGGCATTCAAATCTCGTTCTTCAAGATCCAGGTGATCTCCAATGTCGAGATTGACTTATTGATCACACTGATCAAGAAATTCGGCATCGACTTCAAGCGTGCTCTGATTTTCGATCGTATCTCGGAGGAGTTGCGAACCTCGTGTGCCTCTCAAAACATTGACGAGGTCTACAACTCGGAGTTTCTCAAAATAGCTCCCACCGTAAAGACCAATGTCGAGACGAGCATCAAGCGACTCGGTCTGGATGGAATTCGCATACTCAATCTGGTCATCCCCAAGCCGGACATTCCCTCCGACATCGCTCAGAATTACAAACAGGTAGAGTTTTCTAGAATTATAACTCTGACCCCCCCTTGCCTGCCTGCCTGCCTTGGCTTCAAGGGCTCTGACGAGTATCGAGCCTGAACTGGTCAGAACTGATCCCAAGCTGCTTGTTCTATTCTTAGGTGAAAGTCCAGTGGACCGAGCAATTGGTGGCCACGCAACAACAAAAGACGGAATCGATCAAGAAGGAGACCGAAGCCCTGAAAGCTGTGGCGGATGCAGAGCGACAAAAACGAGTTCTGACCATTGATCTGGAGAAAAAGATTCTACAAAAGGAGACGGAAAGAAACGTGAGCAAGATCAACAACGAGATCCTCAAGGAGCAAGAGGAAAACGTGGCTCGAGTGGAAAATTTCAAGAAGAAGCAGGCGGCTGAGGCTAATCAAGTCTTGTACTCGGACAATTACGTGAAGCTAGAAATGGCCAAGGCCATCAGTAACAACACCAAGTTCTATTTCTCGGGTGATCAAAGTGCCCTGGGAGCGATATTCAACAAGATCTTCGCCTTGGCCGTACAGCAGGTGATCAAAGTGCCCTGGGAGCGATATTCAACAAGATCTTGTCAAATTGAGTCGGACCAAATATATTTGTGTTTTTATCCAAACTATGATAACAGTCTACGTACCCTATACCTACCTACCCTTTCTCTCTCTTTCTTTTGAAGTCTTGTCGAAAGGGATCAATATTTTGTTAAGTTCAAGTTTGGAAATCTTCGACAAACAAAAGGAAATTTGCTCAAGATGCAGCGTGGCCACCGATCGACCACCCACGTGGCATTTAGAATCATCATCATCCTCATCATCGCCGTCATCATCATCGTCGACGTCGTGGTCGTCGGCGAGATATGAGCAACAAATCTCGTTCCTGTTTCTTGTCAGCGCCTTTGGAATTTTTCCTCGCCGTCATCATCCCGGTAATCAAAGTGTCCGTCATCAATGTGCAAGTAACTCGCCATATTCACCCGAAATCGCATCCAAAACCACATATGGTCCACATTCATGAAGAACTTGGGTCGCCACAAATGTCTACTTGACGCCTCAATTTCACTTAAACATTCCGAATTTCATGATCCATCTAAGGGAACACATTGAAGAACCTATTCGTGAAGAGGATTCTCGTCATGAAGTGTATTTAGAACGAGCGTCACAGGATGCCCTACCATTTCCTCCAGTTCTTCCCCATTTCTCAATGCGACCTTTAATTGTTTCGAATAGAGGGAAAAAACGGAGTGACGAGGCTCTTCTTCTTCATCTTCGGTAGCGGCTTTTTTTACTCGCACATCGTACTTCTTATTTCCAAGCCGAAATTGAGAATGTCAGGGTTGAATGAGGGAGCTGTTGAGCAATCTCCTTCTCATCAAAGAATGGGTCGAACGGATGGACCAATACTCATACTTTTGAAGGAAAAGAAAGAGGATAAGGAGGAGAAGAAGGAGGAGGAGGAGGAGGAGGCCACCATTAGGTTCCAAACACTTGGATAAGAGCCCCCTCGTCATATCTTGGCGTCGTATCATCGGAAGATGCGAAAACCACAGAATTTCTTTCAATTTAAGTGGCGTTGAGGTTTCTTTCTCACGAGATTTCTCTCCCTTGTTGAATTCTTTTATGGTGCTCAAAGAGGAGCTCTAGCCACTTTATTGGCCCCATCGAGTCAAAGATGTTGTTCGAAGGGAGAGCCATTCCGAGTTTTAAATTCCATGGCAAATGGGAGACAATTCCACCGAGACACACCGCTTAGGAGAGCTCTCAAAAGAATAAGTCCTGTTAAGAGATGAAACGCTCTTTGGTAATCCAAGGCCCGATGCATTCATGGCACCAGAAAGACATGTGTGTGTGTGTGTGTGTACGGTATGTGTGTGTTTGTGTGTTCGTGCGTGTGTGTACACTCAATCTGTATGTGGCTCATTAGAGTTGGTAAGACTTGCCATCAATTAGGCGGACCAATCCATGATGGCTTGGGCGTGTTTGCACATAGACATACACTCACATGGACATGGACATTCCTAGGCATGTGGATTGATGATGATGATATCCAGCAGATCAACGGCAAAACACATGACGAGGCTAAATGACCACAAACACACTGAATGGCGTACACTGCTCATAGTACACTTTACACACTCGAGATGCTGTGGCGGAAAATTAATTGATCTGTGGGCCGGGCACTCGACTTGAGCCGAGGAAATTCATGTGGAGAGGCCTGATGAGCGGGGAAATCGGCTCAAAACCTCAAAATCCCTTGGACACACTTACACTCGCTTCCGCACGATCCACTAGTAAGAACATTTTGGTCAGAAGCCAGAACGATCCAAATGCGAAAGATAATTGCAATGAATAGGAAGAAACTAAACGTCAAAAGGTGTGCCGCCATTGGTTACTGCTTTAGTCATACACCGTATTGTAATACTCTCAGCCATAAAGACATTCAGAAGCCATTCAGACGGATCTCAACTTCACATTGGAACGAGCATAAAGCCAATATTTATTGGCTGCCCCGCCCTCTTTGGCAACTTCTGGCATCGTTAATTAAATGAGCCAGAGCCCAGCCAACGGCATTCGGTGGATGTGCTTTTTCGGCCAAGCAAATGACTGAACAAAATCCAACCTGACTTTGCAATGGAGGATGGAAGTCGGTTCCAAGTCCTTCATAATCAAGGAATGATCTTCCATTTCAAAGCATTGCAGAAGGGGGTACACGCTTATGCGGCAAATTGGCATGAAATTGTTTTTGCCCATTTCCAAAGTTGGACTCAAATGAGAGATGATTATCACGTGTTACCAACCTTGGTCCGCTCTCGAAGAGAGGGGTGATTTTGAATACTTTTCGAGCAATTATTTGTAAGATCAACCAAACCGTATCTTTGCTCTCAACTAAAGCTCTTCAATTGGCAGTATTTCCACAAGATGCTAAGTTCTTCAAAGCCTCAAAAGTGACTTCATGGTTTTTGTCCACTCTCTTAGCCCCCATCAATTGACGAGACTGAAGAAGGAGAGTGTGTTACTTGAATATTATTCCAAGTCGAGTCTCGAAATGGCCATGACCCGTCTGTTTTAAGCATCATTCGCCGTGGTTGGAAGGTTCTCATTATCAATCTAAAAGAGCACCTTAGAGGCTCGTCTTTACCATCAGGTACAAGAAACTGGATCCGTTTGCAAAGTCTCATCCAACACCCTTCCGGCTCCCTAACCACCTCAAATATACTAGGTATACCAGTCCGTGTGCGTACCTCTCCCATGCACCATGAGCCTCATCTCATCTGGGTCTACTACGATTTATCATTACTTGTTGGCTGGAAACTTTGCCACGTCATGCTTCGATTTCAAACTTGACCCCGAGATCCAGACGATCTCGAACCGGGTCTGACGGCCATTTTGGCCTCTTCAAATTGAGTGATTGATAGGCCGATCGGATTTCTTGATATTGAAATATATTTCGTTCTCTATTGTTTTGAGATATTTAACATTACTGAGAGTCCATTCAAAGAAACACGAGTGGGAGAAAGCGTCCCTAAGTTGTCGCAAATGTCGGATTTAAAAGGGTGGCCGTTTTCTGTGGACAGTGTCGTGTCTGGAAACGTAAGTAAGTGTAGCTAAGATTGTAGATTTCTAGTGTTTGGAAAGGAACTTCGGCGGAGAGTCCATGACTGGACCGGAGATTGTCGTCTAGCGTAGATTCAGAAGTCAAAATGTCTACAGATTAACGCACAAGGGGGATTTCATTTTCTAAGGGAAAATGTCTCACGATCCATTTTAAAATGAGAATCTTTTTTTTTTCTTCAGGGAAATACGTTGCAAGGAGAGTGTGTCCGTTCTGGTCGTGATTTGTCGGGGAGTGAATGAGTGAGCGAGTGCTCTCTGGATTGTGGGCTGTATGTAGCTTGGAAACGATAGGGGGGAGCGTCAATCATTCACTAGTAATAACATAAGTCACAACATCATTAGATAGGAATCTGGTCCTCGGGATTTTGATATCGAGTTGTTGCGGGAATTGGTTGTACGTGACCTAGAAAAGAGAACGTACGTTTCAATGTCATGGAGTGGTAGCAGGAGTAGTATTGCTAGTGGTAGGAGTAATAATTTCACGGTGGCGGGCGAGTGTTCACAAGGAATTTAATCGAGTGATGGATTTGACTCCGGGCAAAAATGTAAGTGGGAGTTTAATGTGCCGGGAAGAATGTCTGGGGAATGTTTTAAAAAATCATGTGGGGAGAAATCTTGTCATGGTCACACACACACATATCTTTGAAGTTCAGGGCAAGTGCGAGTTGGCGAAAGGTGTGGAAATCATCATTTTTGTGTGTTTCAGATCCCGAGATTGAATCATAGATTTAGACTCAATGACTTGCAAACTCTTTCTCACTTCACTTATCTCATGGAGCATCTAACCAGATTTCATTTATCGCAAAATTCAAGTGTTCTCAGACCGGATTGCTTTGGTTCCAAGTGGTCCGAAAAAAAAATGAACATCCTTGGTAGTTTCCCTGTAAATTGCGTACCAATCCAGGGAAGAGAGAAAATATTGACTAAACCACTGGCTCAGTCATTTTACACAAACTGCGAGACAAGGTGTCAAAGTGGGTGTAAATTGCAAAATGAGCTGAAGTGCGAAGTGCGAAAATATTGAGAAAATTCCTCAGCTCCCAGTGGAAAGTGCCTTCAAGTTTATGACTCCGAGAATTGTTCACCGAAGGACTTTTCAGAAGCCTGGCCCATAAGTTGGAAAATCTCCTGGGGTCTTGTGACACTCTTCGAAATGAAGTGCAGTCAGCAAACGAACAAATAACTGTCATTCTCAAAGCCAGCGGTTAAATATCAGCACCCCACGAGGTCGAGTCGACATGGATTGCCGTTAAAACTGAGATATTTCATCGTGCCTCGACTCAAAACAGAACAAATCGTCAAGCCCTATAACATGCGGAGATCCTTATCAGGCGGATCGTGAACTCCTTGCAATTAAACTGCATTCACATCAAAGCAAATTTGGGGCATCCTGGATTATGCGTATTCGACATGTGCACTTTGGCATTTCCCTGCCTCTCTTGGATGGAAACATGTTCATTTCAGTTTTTTTTTCCATCCTCCGAGTTGAAATGTGGATGTGTGCTTTTTGCACGTTGCCAAACAGATCTTTTGTGTTCAAGGCCGTTGAATTAGATTGGAAGTATCACGAGAGGCTTTTTTGCTGTTTATCTCGTACACACGTCAGTGTTTCAAAATCATGTTCAGCCAGATAAACGAATGGATTGAGGACCGGTTGGAGGTGGTTTTACTAGTACAAGAGATCTCTGAGACATGCAAGTTTGGCCATCTTCACCCATGGTTGTTCAATGTGCCAACAAACCACTGAGCTGGCTCAGTGAGGGTCCATTTGGCCATGGAGCAATCAAACTTACTCGTTCTTGGGGCTTTGCTCGTGACCGACTGGCAATCACGATGAAAAAGGAATAGATAGATCCATATATTCAATTTTCGGCCACCCTGAAAGTCCATTTCAGCCATATTTTACGGCGTCGTAGGAGCTCTCATAACCCTGATATTGGGTGGATTCAGGAGTAGTTTCCATTCGGCTTAGATTCCGTTGAAAAGGAGACGACTAACCCACTTTAGTCAAGTGACAGGCTATCATTGGCTTTTTTATCCGTATTAGCAATTGTGATTGTGCTCGCAAGATGAACGAACGACTCTGAAGTGGGCCACATTCTCGGGAAAAATTGTCGATTTCAAGTCTGCAGCCGTTTCCTATTTCATGGTTTCATGAAGACGGTGAAGCTGGATTCCAACTCCAACAAAGCTGTTGTTGTGGTCCAAGTTATGTAGTTTGTTCGTTATTCACCTCCTCCTCCTCCGTCTTCAATCTTCCCCTTCAGAGTCCAGATCGTCGTCCAGATGGACGAGAGGAGGTGTTCTTATCTTCAAATGGAAGCTCAGGAAGACGAGCATTGACAGGAAGAAAAAAGCATCTCGTTCTCGGAATCAAGTCTAATTGCATTGGGCACTTTTGTGCTCTAAAGGTACTTGTCATCTTTGCCAAAGCATTTTTTTTTTCAATTCGATCTTAATCGCCATCCAAGATCCGAGCTCGGAAACCATGCCATGAAATGTGGCAGAGGCAATTCCAATGTTAATAGACGCCAAAGTACTCAAAGTGCTGATATCGTGCACGACTAACGCCCCCCCCCTTTTCCTCCGATAGATGTACACTCTGCCTGGGATTTTTTTCCCAGGACTTATGATGACCTTAATTTCTGGGAAGGCAACAGCCATCACATATCACACAAATGAATGAATTGCCACTCCGACACATTTTGCCTCGCCGAGCCTCGACATTCAACATCATCCCTACTTTGCTAGGGATGCACGGTGCTTGCATTAGAAAAGGGAAATAGAGAAATCATGATGATTTGAACTTGAGGAGCCAAGCCATGAACAAATTTGGTCTCATAATCGAAACAAGGGGTAAGATATTCCATTTACCTGTGATGGATCAACGCTTTTTTCTCCCTCCGTTAGCTGCGTGAATGGGATCAGGCATCATCATCATCTGGGGATGAGGGGGTGGGCCATACATGTTTCCGAACCCATGGGGTCGGCCACCTCCTCCTCCTCCTCCTCCTCCTCCAACACCACCACCACCACCACCGCCCTCCATGGGTGGATGGTAGAGGCCTGGCGGCACTTCACTGCGCTCTAGACGGTCTTCGCCGAGCTCTAAATCTGACATCATATGCACATAGTCTTTGCCTCGAGGACCGTGTCCATTGGGTGGTCCATGACCATTCATGTCAGGAGGGCCCCCGCCATTGGTGTGCGGGATGGGAGGCAATGGATCCCCGTTAGGACCAAACTGAATATTGGAGAGCGAGCCAAAAGAGCGAGAACGATGCTCATTGCGGATCGAATAGGAAAAGGCTCTTTCATTGATATGTCCTTTCTTGTAGATGCCGGCGGCAAACTCGGAGTCGTCGGCATTGCTATCAGATGACACTTGTTTGCTGTTGCCCTTGTTCTTCTTTTGCTTTCTGTATTTGTTGGCCTTGTCAATTGTGGCGTACTGCTGCTGATTGTAATAGGCCTCGTGAGGAAAATGGCCGGGTTGATAGCTCGCAGTAGGGGACAATGGTCGAGTATTATGAGGCATATAAATAGGCTCCTCGTGATATCCCTGAGGCGGAAGACCTTGCATGCCATAAATAGGATGGCCAGGGGGAGGCATCAAATGCGGAGGGAGTCCGTATGGTGGAGGAGCGTGAGGAGGCATCATCATAAATGGCGGAGGTGCTCCTCGTGAGTGTTTTCCTCTTGCCGAAAAAGTACCGGCCTTTTTCATCT
>NC_081448.1:11435391-11446855 GCF_007210705.1 Tigriopus californicus
AATGGCGGAGGTGCTCCTCGTGAGTGTTTTCCTCTTGCCGAAAAAGTACCGGCCTTTTTCATCTTGGGAGGCAACGTTCCCATCATCATATGAGGTGGTGGCATGCCCCCTCGCCCCGGAGGAGGCGGTCCATGTCCGTTCATGCGCATATTGGGAGGCACATGAGGACCTCCATTCCCATTAGGTAGGGTATTGGCACTTTGCTTACTGTGGTTTCGAGGAACATGCCCGCCCATGACAGAGGCCGAACCTTGCCTGGGCACATCACCATTCATGAACGTGGATAAGGACGTGGAATGGCCGCCGTCGATTGTGTCTCTACTTTTGGAACGGCGTTTCTTACGCTGTTTCTCTTTGCGTTTCTCTTCTTTCATCGTGGATTGGAGTTCCTCTGGAATAGGGGGTGGGGGCGGTGACGAGGGCATCATCATCTGACGAGGCCGATTACGATGTGACAATCCTGACGCTGAGCTCCTGAAACTTCTCATGGTTGAGCCGTAATCGTAAATGGCTTCTGGGGGCTCGGGGGTCTTGCCTGACCAGACCTTGTGATTATCATCCAGAACCCCATTGATCTCTGATGAGTCATCCGGACTGCTCCTGTTTCCTAGAAGAAGATAGAACACTTTGAATGAGTTTGCTCAAACAGGATACCTAGACAGAAATGATGAGTAGGGCATTTTGATGCTTACCATTTTCGCGAGGACTTGGCGCACCGTTCACCATCCTTTTCTTGAGGGCACCGTTGCTATTGCCGTTGCCGTTGGCATGAGGAGGAGAGGCATGTCCATTGCCCATGCGGTTCCAATCCTCCATCTTGTTAATCGAGTCTATGGAATCCTCGGAAACTTCCAAAACTGATTGCTGGTAGTCTCGCGGGTTCTCGGAGATGTTCATGGCACCTGTGGAAAATTGACCTCCATTCGGCGTTGGGGTAGACATTGGGATTGGTGTGGGAGCACCAATGGTTCCATAGAGGGATTGACCTCCATTTTCCAGATGTTTAGCATAGGTCGAATCGGCATAAGCATGAAAAGCACATCTGCAAACAAAGGCCAAGACGCTCTAAAGCAATTGATTTCAAAGAATTCATGCCAAATTTGGTCACCCCCAAGGAAACCGCAGCATCTCGAAATGAGTCGAGCCCTTTGAACTGACGTGTGTCAACTGTCTCTATGCAAAGATTGCTTTTCCGATTAGACCATCGGCATTCGTCAGAACAGACGACGGTATTATTTGCTGACTATTTTGGTTCACTTTGGTCCCGGAGAGAAGCTGAACTTTTTGTTCGTCCACATTTGGTTACCGTTCGTACCAGCACAATGGACTGGCGCACTACCTGGCCGGTCCTACAAAACTTCATATTTGTAAGCATTACGTACAAAATAGAAGGTGCCGTGCATGCATGTTTGTCCACGATACAAAGCATATATTTATGGTCACGTTTGGAACTCAATACCAATCAAGTCAGGCAAAGTTTGCATTTAAATTGAATTCCATGATTGTGTGCTGCTTGGAGTCTCTCTTGGTCTCCGACACGCATTAAGACCCTCTGCATATGTAAATTCCACATCTCGCCATGAAACACGAGCTAATTTCAAGTCTTGGACACATTTCTATCCGTTCGCATGAAGGTTTCTACTGTTCGTGCTTCGCCTTCACTTGCCTCCTAATCAAAACAGAGTGAATTCCCGTTCAAGAGGAAGTGGAATCAAGGGAGGCACAGCGGATATGGATGCTAAGCCATTCAAAGTCCCCTGGATTCAAGATCTGATTTCGTGGAAAATTATCATGAGTCAATCATTCTTACGGAGCGACTTCAAAGTTCCTTGCCATTCATCCAGGATATGCTGTGCGGGAGTGAGCCTGTGTACAACAAAAGGCCTTACAGCTCCCTACAGTCAACGGCAAGAATAATGCAAGTCAAGCCGGAATTTGCAAGCCATGATGTCCTGAGAAGTAACTTCCCCCCCCCGCCCCCCCCCAATCAAAATCTGCACGAGGAAGTCTCGGGAATTTCAATTCGGGCTTATTTAAATGTGTGTACTGATTCTACTGATTCAGGCCAGCAAGTTGGCCAAGCTTGTTGGATTGGCCAGAAGAAAATGCCACTTAGAGCAATTTGGAAATGGCCTTTGGGCATAACTGGAAGCCGTATCTAAAAAAGACCCCTAGCAGTCGTCCAGTACTTTCTCGCTCTCTTCATTAAGCCACCATTACTAAATCGAGTGGTCATAAAGGAGACTGGTTCTCATTGAGATACAATTCCCTAGTGCTCGAGGAAAACAGTTTCTCGAACAAGATTATAGTGCATTTCAATGCACCAACTGACTAGACCAATAGCACTGTTCAGTGCAATGAATCTTTTGGATGGCTTAGACACATTCGAGTTGATCCAGTATCCTTCGAGCCTCTTAGGACTTCCCTATAATTTCAAGCAAACTGGAGCGCCGTGCTGACCACCCTTGAAATGGCAAGTAGAATCATAAAGAAATCATGGATACACTTTGAAAGACCTCTAATGAATGTGACCTTCTGGAGGTCGAGTGCTGCGCATACCTGACTAGTGCATTGGCCGCAGTTTCCCTCTTGCAGATGAAAACATGACATTCTAACACCTTGATCCCTGTGGTACGCCTCAGAATGGCAGCAAATAAAGGCGGGTGATTGATGTTTGGATTGCGGGCGAATGGCGAGTCTAAGGGTAGGAACCGTTGCACGTGTTCATCGCCAGCGGGTGATGAGCCAGGCACTAACACATAACGAACAGCCGCACAATAATGTAGGGCCTCAATTGGGAAGAACCGAGTCACTTTCTTGCGGTTCTCGTCCACATTCTCGAGGAGAAACCCGTTGGACCACACACTCAGCCAAGAATCGATCCCCTTTGCCCCATGGGCGCCTTCTTCAGGATAGAGCTCCTTGAGCGGTTCCTGGATGCCTTGAAGGCCGTCTTTTGTGATGTGAGGCACGGCTGACCCGAGATATAACACTCGGCACCGGCAAATGGGCGTGGCTTCGCCCATGCCGCCTCCACGTGGTGGACTCCCACGCGGTGGTGGTCCATGGTGGTGTGGGTGATGATGGTTTGACATACGAGATCGTCGGCTGGGACTTGGTCTCCGTCGTTCTGGACTGGGCCTTCGTCTCTCAGGACTACTCTGATGTCGAGGACGCATCGTGTTGGTGGTGGTTAAGGTGAGAATTTTGAATGCAAGTTAGATCTGGTATCACAAGAAGGAGTAGAAATGGTAGAAGTAGTAGTACACTTTCAAAGTTTTGGTGGTTGAGTGCACTAAGGAAGTCGTGGCGTTTCACCTCGACTCACGACACCTGTTCAAGGTTAGGCCCAAATCTTGGCACCATGACATACTGGAGACTCAGCATTGGACACACACGCTCCCAAAGGAGTTCTGGTCAATCCATTACCACGATCCACTTGCGTTCAGATCACTAATTTTGCACAATTTAGTACCCCCAAAGTGGATGGATGGCTTGGCCCCAAAATCGTAGAAGGAAAACAGAGAGACCGACAGCACTACTACTACTTGGATAAAAGTCTTACTAGCACTCACTCTCCTGGATGGAGGAAATGATCGCGGCACCCAGAACACGTTGAGGTGACTTCGTATCAAACTGTACTGAGGAGGGAGCAGAGGAGAGGGAACGTACAAGCCAGGGCTTTGGTCCATTCCATCCATCCATCCGTCCATCCATCCATCCACTCCAGCAAGCTCCAAGCTCCAAGCCCCACCTCAGGCTCGCCAAGACGACGGAGACGACAGCGATGAGGACGGTCTCCTACTCGTAGTATCACTACTATACCTACTATATACATAGGGCTCCTATCTCACCAGCCCCAGCACAACTACCATTCGCCATTCCCGTATCGGACTGGCCGTGAGGGAGGAAGGATCGAGCTACGTCGTCGCTCTCAGGTGCTCATGGCTCTCAATTCGTCTTCTCTCAAGTCCCAACATCTCAAGACCAATCTGAACCGCTGGTGGCCACCACGTCCCAAGCAATTGGGATTCTTGTATTGCTCAGAAGGAGACCGGCGCCGACGACATTCTTGGCCGTCGAGGAGTGGATGGTTTTCGGTCCTTCGGCCAGCGTCCGCCTTCTTGCTTCTTCTCCGTTGCTTGTGGCTACACACCCGAACCAGCCAACCAACCATCCCGGCTGGTTCATCCGTTAGAAGACACCTTCCAACCTCCAAGGAAGTCTTGGAGGTTTCATTTCAGGTAGACGTTGGTTGGCTGATGCCCGTATATACTTATGATTGAGCCCCTCGCGTAGGGAAGTGGTTCCACGAAGCCCCATGGACATGGGAAGATTGGTCGGGGTCGTCACCGATTGAGATGAGAGCGCGCGAGAAAAGCCTCGTTATCGAACTGCGCTGAGTGTGCTGGTTTTCTCGCTCGCTTGCTTGATGGCTGCCTGGTTGGCTGCTTGATGTTGGAATGGCAGTATACGTACGCACACAGGTAGAAATTGGCTACATGCTTTTCGGACTTGTATCAGCGATTTTACGGGTAACTGACATTTCGCGGCAACAGGTTTGTGAACAGGGTAGTCATCATCGAACGAACGAACTGGTGGCCACGTCAGGGACAAAAAAATGAGCCTGGTTGAAACCTTGCCCCCTCGACTCCCTTGGCCTCCCGCTTTCCGCTTTCCGCTTTGGCAGACCTAGTACTACCAAAAATGACTTTTGAAATGTCAAGCTCGACAATTAAGAGACCAAAGGATCATAGAAGACCACTCAAGCGAGAGTCATTTTGAACTATGTTAAGGGCCAAGGTACATACAGGTAAGGCCATGTGTGATGGCTGATCGCGACGACATAGAAAGGAATGGCAAAAGATTCCAAATGTTCAAGAGAAACTCCAATCAATCGGAACTATTGCGGTATTTTCCAATCGTCAAAATACGTCTTCAGTCTCTACTAGGTCGTCATCGCCGTCGTCGCCGTTGTCGACGAGAAGTGAGTGGGCCGGGTCTCTGCCTCTGCCTCTCCCTGGAATCCAAAGTAGTTAGTTACGTTTTTACTTTTTTCCTTACGTCCCTACAGTACTACTACGTACGTCCATTGAAGGTGGCTTGGACACACGTTCGACAAGTTCAAGTTTTTCCCACCGCTTTCAGTTCGAATTCTTCTCGAGTCTCTCTCTCTCTCTCTCTTTTTCGCTCACTCTCTCACCCAACTTACTGCTAAATACTTTTATGCCCCACTATCCTACACCATATCTTCATGTTGTGGCCAAGCAAGCAAAGGAGGCCCTCTGAGCAAGCACCAACCTGTTCCGACTTGGTCTACCAAGATGTCTTCCACCTGTTATAGGTACGTTTAGACAATCTACACACACAACCTACGTACCTACGTACATGGAGGCACTCTTTACGGAAAGGCACGGTTCGACCATCTTTGGCCAGGTAAGCCGAATGCTATCATAACATATTGGGGGCTCAAGAAATCCAGAAAAACCGGCTGGTTGGTTAGTTGGCTGGTTGGCATGCTGGCTGGCTGGTGGGTAATAATCAAGTCGACGTCTTAGAAGGTTGGTTGGATTGAGCTGCTTCTAAAGGAGTTCTGTGGTCGATTTCGGGTCCTTGGCAGCTGTACCGTTGAACAGCCTCGAAGCAGTCAAATTAAGCATGATGATCATCCACGTTTTGAGACCAAAGGAACCCCCTGCTGACATTAAAGAACCTGTCTCCCGAGATGTTCGGAGGACCTCTATGACCTTAGCCCATTTATAAGTCGTTAAATCTGACCGCTCTGAAGATTCTACGACGCGCTCTCCATTCAGCTCAGAAGGTCGGCCCATCTTTAAAGGCCCATCTTTTCACTCACTGATTTGGAGCCAAATTTCGAATGCTGGAGAATGAAAATGGCGAACCAACCTTCACTTGAACAGATCACCAGAACACTGGGAGAAATGAACGTATCAGTAAAAACTGTTAGGCAAATTTGTAGTTGTGATTTATGTACCCTCGTACGTCAACGTACATGACTTGTTGACAACGCATTAAGAAATGCATTGAGATCTCCACTGCAACTCGCATGGTCACCTTTTGGCAGCATTCAAGTGTAAATTGCTCAAACTTGATCTCTAAAGCAGACATCTAGAAAACAATCAAAGCTATTTGACTTTACCTACATCACCTTGAGAGTTGTTTCATGTTCTCATTGGATCTCACATGTTGTCAATTGATAACTCGACCGCTTGTGGGCTCATCCATGACATTTGATTGATGATGAAATAGCTCAAAAACTGGCAGAACTTGTAATTCCTGCAGTTTGCTGCATTCACTCTAAGTTTAAAAAGGAATGCTTAGAAAAAGGTTTTTTTTACAATATTTGTAGATTTTTATGTTCTATTAGTCTTTGTATTTTTAGATATTCTGCAAACTAAATTGTAGAAAATAGATCAGTTTTCAATAAAACTTAGCATAGCACATGTCACAAATAAAAAAACTGACTCACAACATTGAACAATTCAGTTATTAGGAAAAAGATCAAGATCAAAGAGAACGGAAAAATGCGTCAATAACTTAAATAATTCTATGCAAATGAAGCAATTGGCTTTTCTTAAAATTTTTTTAGAGGAAGTCTTAAATTGCAAGTTTTGATCCAAGTTCAGTTTTCCCACTTCAAACTTGGCAAATAAACAACCATATGAGTTGTTCGTAAAGTGGACAAGGACGATGAAATGCCATTATGGGTGATTAACAGATCCCATCAAACAATTTGTGGTGCAAATCGAGCTAACTTTCGTAAACCGTTTGTACTGAAAGGAACAAATCATCCCACCGAAACCGTTCATTTCCATCTGGTCAGATCTTTGCTCGAGAAATTTCAACCTTTTTTCAGTCATCCAAACTAGAACTACTTTGATACCGTATTTAACAAATATAATAATGTCCTTGAAGTGAGATTGATGAGAATCAAAAAAGGGAGATGATCGACTTAATTGAGATACGGAATAACAATGGTATCGTTTATCTTAATCATGGGAAGAATGATATGCTTGCATCAGTTTGCTTGCGCAACCACAAACGTGAAAGGTATGAGCACAAAGCTTGCTCGTGTTTTATCAAATAGCCGTATAATAGGTACTGTGTCTGTGTTTTGTGTGTGTGTATCAAAGTTGCTCGGCCTGATGTTCCTTGGACAAGATCGACAGTCTGGTGCCAATTGTTCTTTTTTCGAACGCAATCCAAGGCTGTTTTGGCTCCTGACAGGGTGGTGATTGATCCTACGTGGAATGGCTCATTGAAATGTATGAGGCTACTGCCTTATCAGACAAGAATGCAGGGATGTTGATGATTCATAATGAGAATTCAAAGTTCTCCCCTCACGTCTCCCTTTGCCCAAAACGGTGATTTTTTTTTTCATTCTTCGTCTTAAAGAAGACTTGAAGATCGGGACAATGGACCATTGTCTGGACAGACTGACACAACCTGTTAATTGACAGCTAAACTTTTTTCTGGTGTCTAAGATTTCTTCTGGTCGAAGGCTCCACCTAAACCACGCCGGGGGATTTTGTAATCAAGAGAATTGGGCATTGTCAGATGTTCAAGTATGACGTCGCCAAAGCTTTTTTTTCTCTTCCAAGGAAACGACCGTGATCTTTGATTCTAAATCGTTTGTTCCACTTCCAAACCAACCCCAGAATTTATGTTGTAAGTCCTTGAAGACTTTCCGACTTAATTGCCCCCCTCTCCGCCCTAAACTCAATAAACCGATTCAAAACCGCCTATCTGTCTGTTCGGATCGATAATATCGCATTGTTGTTCAGAGTCGACCACATTTCATGCCACATTTTTGCTCGAAACGATGACTTGGAACCGATTTGGAATGCAATCAAAGCTCGATCGTACTCAAGATATTCGGAGAATTAAATTTGAATGGGTCGTTTAAGCAGTCTGATTCGTCAGCATCCAACGGGAGAGCGCTTCCCGAATGGGCATACCATCATCTAAAGGGCTTTGAATTCACTCAGGCCCGCAATAAAGTCACCGGGATATTGCGGTACATACAGTACGTATGTACTCTTTCATTCGTTGGCTCATCTACACACAGCTCAGTACAGTAGGAACTCTGATGTGTGGAGAATAGATGGATGGATGGATGAATGGAGAGTTGGAATGAAACCTGATTGTCTCTTGAAACGACGGCAGAATAATTGATGGACGACCAAGATAGAGATGTTCCTTGGCATTTGGTTTCTTTCTCCGCCGTCTCTAGCAGACCAGGAGACCAGGTTGCACGGCCCAGTTCGAGGCCTGCTGCCTCCACCCGAGAGCCTCAATCTACAAATCATATTCAATCTTGCTTCGGCGAGTTGCCACGCTTCACTTGAATGCACATGATACACATTCAGAAACTGATGATCGTTCAGACGTCTCCACCTTCTCGTTCTTTTCTCTCTGGCTTCCTGCGGTACAAGTTTGTTCACTAATGAAGCCGTTGATAAAGGTGAACACATGGTTAGCAAAACCGACCAATAAATGATCATCCAATACATTATGACGAGACCATCTACTCGTATGATTACGTGCTGGAGCTCACGCCGTACATAGTAAAGTAGTAATACTAATAACAGCCCAACTGGGGCCGAATCAACAAAGGAGCCTCTCATCACTGAACAATACAAAATTGGCAGTTCAGGAAAATAGATGGCATACAGAATTTGTCAAAGTCATTGTAGATAAAAATCAGGAGAGCCCTCGTCGTGCATCTACGTTTAGAAGCCACTTGGCGGGGGTTGGACCTCGGGGCCATCCATTTCTTTGGATTCATGGAGAGCCCCGAGATCAAGAGAATCATTCATAAAGAGCAATTCACAGACCCGTGAGATTCTTCCGGACAAGGTGTTTATTTGTATTGCTTCGTGCCACTCATCTCAAGTTTGAGACCAAACACTCTGCTGGTCTACGTATGTGTGTATGTATATGTACGTCCTTACTTGTTTTTTGTTGCTTCGCCTTCTTCACTTCGCTCGACGACCTATTCAAAAACTTGTTGGCTATTGGATTTCAAACAAGTTTTTTTCCAATCTTTTGTTTGCCATGGGAAACTGTAATTGAGAAGTCGAGAGCCACAAGAACAACAAAAGGCCGTGTTTTTTTGCACATATCATCGCAAAACGCCGTGGGCCGAATCAGTGGCGAGGAGGTTCTTGCCAAAGAACGTGAGCATATATTGAGGGAGAAAATTTGCATGAATCCGTATTATGGCCCAATGACATGCAACCAAGTTCCCTTGCGCCATAACATAACCAGCGCCATTTTCTACTCAAGCAGTCGCAACTTTTGACACGTTTCAGTTTAGATAAGTGGATGTCTCCATTTTTTGGCCATCACTTAGCCAATTGCCAAGTGTTAACTGGATGCCAGATTGTTTTTGTCAAGTGGCCTTTTTCGACGTTTAGCAATGACCAACCAATAAGAAAATGGTCGAGAGGCATATTGACATTTCTGAAGAACAATCATGACTCATGACCCATGTCATGTGTGCATATTGTGAATTGTGATGCGATGCAAAGTGAGGATGATTGAATATTGTTCGAACAACACAAAGACACAAGATAATGATTCTCTTGATCCGCTGTTTCAAATCCTTTAGTATGACACCGGAATTTTGGGGCTCTTCTATGTACGTAAGTCTGTCGATGGTGGTGTCTCGGTCGTAAAAGATGGCTTTGGGCCTCAAAGAGCTGGTAATGATAATGATAGAGAAGCAGCCAACCAAGTGTGTTGAAGAAGCTCCTTCCCCCGTTTTTTTAATTATAATTCTCCCTTACCATCAGGGGTCCAGCTATTATCTAAAGCCCAGTGAATCTGGGTGTACGTACAAACTCGTACGAACACCAGTCGATTGAGTTGGGCGAGGGTTCACCATTAAAAAGAGCCCGCTCAATTAGATAATTTAAATCAGAATTCTCCGGGGGGACAACCGCACTTTTGGCTTGAGCAGAAGTACTATTTTACACGTATCCCTCACTTATCCGCACTCTCATCGCATCACACTATCGGACTCTTGGGCGCTGAAACGCCAAGGAGAAACCATTAGGAGGGCTCGAAGAGGTAAAATCTTTCTTGAGTCGGTGAGCTTGGATAAAAAAGAGTTGCTGGGTTGGGTCGGCATAGGTATTCAATGGTCCTCTCATCCCTCGCCCAGAGCCATTAAGAATTGGTTAGGTCAGCCGAATGACCTCAATATGACAAGTTCGCTTAAGGCTCGTTCTCAATTCTGCCACCCAAAACACAGGCTCTGCGCAGGAGAAACGTTTCCCCGAGATTCGGAATGTAGTATGTAATGTACTAAGGGTCTAAGACCAGATACAAGAGGTATAGAGTGACGCCCCTCAGCAACTGTCCATCCATGATGTGGCCCATTGTCCAATGCTGGAGGTTCAGATTCGCTTCAAGTCTCCAACGGGGAGGGTGAAGAGAAAATCATGGGGTTGCTTGCGATCCGAGATGAATTATGAGTTGGATTGCTGGGATTACGATTGGATTTTTGTATACAGAGATGGGCCATGTAATGCATGCAGGAAGTCGTTAACTGCGTTCTTTCATTACGAATGTGTCACCAGTTTGTTGGCTTTGGAGATGGGAAGAGTTTGCTTTCATGATTGTAATTGATTACACTCTTTTGGCCATTTGCTCGTAATCAATTGCATTTCTGGCCATGTGCAGTAATTGACCCATTATCAAATTACCTGCAAATAACTTTCCAGCAATACAACCAATGATTACCTAATTCATGGGCTACTAGAATTTACTTGGACTTTTAACGGGCTTGCCGTCAAAATCGGCCCACTTTGGGTCCGAGCAATTACGAGTCCCTCATCAGAAGACATGAATAAAATAAGAATCAGGACCATTTATTCGCATTTATACTTGTTTTCTTGTCACATCATGTGCAATGGCCAAGAAAATATGCAGAAAATGGCCCTTGCCTGACCTTTACGTTGGTGACAATTCGCTACTGCAACTCATTTATTGTACTTTGTTGTAGATATCGAAAGTAACGTTGAGGAATGAAGTTTGATGATCAATAACTTTCAGACTGGCTATGCCCACCTCTGGACCTCAATTTCTTTTTGGGTGTGGAAAAGGTGGATTGGTTCTTTCACCGCGTTTATCCTTGTCGCTAGGGGAGACCAAAGCACTGGTTTATGAAGATGCGACACCCTCTCTGCCATTTTAGCCTCATTCGGCCAATTTGACCCAAAACAACATATTGGGGCCAGATACTCCATATTTCGCTCTAATTTTGCTCCGTAGCCATAAATCATAAAAGACTGAAAAACCTCTAGGCTGGGGTTATTTTGGGGCTAAAAACCAAGGCTGGCGTTTTAAAAAATCTAGAAAATATCGCAATGCTAAATTACGGGTAAATAATGTTCTTTTCACTCATGAAAACGAAGAAATGCGCATTTGGTACACT
>NC_081448.1:11446895-11454773 GCF_007210705.1 Tigriopus californicus
TTCTTTTCACTCATGAAAACGAAGAAATGCACATTTGGTACACTTGGTTTGGGACTTGTTTGATTCAAAACATATTTTGATAAGTTTGTCAAATTGGAGAAAATCCCGGTTTTTTTTTTTTCAGATCTTAGCGAAAATAATCCTAGAAATTTTGAACTTTTGGAAGGAAAAAAAACCCAACGGATTTCCTTTTATCAGGCAACTTCGAGATTTTTGCCGAAAGGTTGCCAAATCTAAGACTGTTTTTCTAAACCTGCTCATCCTAGCCGAAGCGGCCTGGCACCCGAAAATACTAGGTTTAGCGGTCACATATGCTAAACTTGCGCGGTTTTAATGCCTATTTCATTGCTGTCATTTCACTCTCGTGTTTATTTGTTTGGATCAGATTCTTGGCTTTCTTGGCTTCTCTCGGTCACAATACAGTAGAGCCCGACTCAGACTCTCAAAATGCCGCTTCCACCGGCCTTGGCCGCTCGATTAGCCAAGCGAGGTCTCCTCCGACCGGATCAAGCCTCCGGCAAACCCGGGAAACCCGGCAAACCCTCCGAAGCCCATGCTCATAAGAAAGGTAACTTTTCCACCATTCTCACTGGTCGATCCTCTTCATATAAGATTGATTCTCAATGGATTTGGTGGGGGGAATGTAGGCGAAGAGGAAGAGGTTTTTGCTGAAAGCTACGATGATCACGATGAGGGTGGATCCACCCAGAATATCACCCCTCAAACCGGCGAAGACGACAAGGCCAAACTCTTGGTACGTATTCATCCAAGACCAAGCCTGAAATCATGAATCCGAGGCGAACTCTTCTGTTCAACAGGGATATCCCGGTTGTCCGAACAAATGGAACCCATATCACGAATGTCAGCCCTTCTGTTCGGATCATTGGGGATCGGGTCACAAAGAGCCCTCGCTGGAGTATCTCAAGCTCTTTCAAAGCATGATGAAGGACTACCAACCTCTGCCCGAAGAATGGGAGGAGCAATATGATCCGGGCAGTGGGCGGCACTTCTTTTGGAACCGTCGAACGGATCGGGTCTCGTGGTTCCCCCCAGGTCATCCCAAGGCTCGGATCATGGAGGCCGCCAGTCAAGTGCGGGAATTGCTCCAGAGCCAGTTGTCCAATATGGATGAGGACGACGAGGACGACGACGATGAGGACGATGATCAGGCCATGGATCTAGATTCGGATATGGTAATTCCCATGCTCAATACTATTTCATCTCGTACTACATTTAGTCTAGACTCGGGATTGCAGGGATGTTAGTTAGGCCAGTGTTAAGAAGATGCATCGATGGTCACGCTATTCTTACTTGCACAAAACATTTTAATAGAGAAAATATGGTCATAATTAATGCATATTGATATCATAGAGGAAGTAAGTCCACGAGAGTGCAAGCGATGCAAATCCCTTTAGAGAGCGAATGAGTGACAACTAAATGACTGTTAGGGTATGGTTTCTGAATGTAGAGGCGCTGTCTTCGATTGGCTGGAGTAGCGCTGATTCATCGTTACCGATTCAGCGGAATAGAAAATCACAACAGACTCGTTCTTACCCTTCTTTGTTTCATCTTCGATGGTGATAAGTGCCAGAGCCAGGAAGCCAAATCCGTTAACAGTCAATTCAACTCAGATTTTGTGGGGGTTTGCGTATGAGTTTTGCAACTCGTACTAATTTTTGTTTTGATGAATTTAGAGCGAGGGTGGTCAAGATGAGGACGAGGAAGATCGACAAATCGAGGATAAGCACCGCCGAGAGAAAGAGCAACGCCGTGAGCAAGAAGAGTTCTACAAACGAAAAGATGGGAAACGGAAAAAGGCACCGCCGGGTATCGATCCTATGGATCCATCCAGTTATTCAGATGCACCTCTAGGTACCTGGGCGTCAGGTTTGGATAAGGACAAAGACGAATAAAGGGATTAATCATAATAATGTAAAAGACAAAGTGAGTCGGAACGATCATTTGAACCTTGTGTTTATTACTGGGGGGAGGGGAAGTAGATGGCGGTATTCGGGCAGTTACTTAAAAACGGTATTGACAATGGTGGCGATGAACTTCATGAAATCCTCGTCCGATTTGGACAAACGTAGATGACCATCTCCGCCACCCGAAGTTTTTCCCCCGGGACTTTTGTCTCCACTTTGAGGCGATTTGGCGCCTCTATGAACATAGCGTCGAATACTTTCCGTGAATGATCCCAATTCAGCTCCCAGTTCACGCCGAACTAGTTGCTGATCCCGACTTGAATGACGAGGATCGGATAAGAACAATAAGGCTTGGGACACCATCACCGACATGGATTGTTCCAATATGATGATCACTCGTTTTCGGTCCAATTGCGATTCTCCTGTACTTGACGGAGATCCTCGCGAAGGCGAGGGAGATCGATCGACTCTGGTAATGTTGCGGATGCAAAGATTAGAAATAGAGATCAACGTCCCGAAAGTGAGTCCGTCGTTCTGCTCGAAAGTAGGCGACGAGAATCCAATGCCCAAAAGCTGTTCCCATTCCCCGTAATCCTCGACATTGTCCGAGAGAAGAGCTACCAAATCCGGACACAGGGCTCGAAGCATGGTAAGACCGCCACAAATGCACTCCAACAGGAGATTTTGAATGGCCACAGTTTGGTGGTTGGAAGGTGGCTCGATGTCTTGATCCGTGGAGGAGATTCTTCGGACGCGCCGCAGATCTTCATCGTCTTGGGTGGAGGCATTGATCCCGTGATTGTGACGGTGAATGAGCATGCCCAAGAGCGAGGGTCGAATCAGGAGGCAAATGCTTGTATGCAGCAAAGAGCAAACGCTTTGGTAGAAGTGGACGAGTGACGGTGAGTGTAAGAGATGCCACTGAAAGATGTCAATGGAATCAAATGAAAACACCAAGGTAATGGCTTAGCGGATCCGTGGTTTGGCATTTAGCGAGCAAAATAAAGGGCTAAAATGACAATAATTTGCTTTGCTTTGCTCTACAAACACAGATGAAACCCCTTTTTTTTAAGCAATTTGCGCTTTCATTTCGGAAAGACGTCCTTCTCGGTAGGGAGAAGAGAGAATAATGTTCTCCGCATTTGTTTTATTAAAGACAAGATAGTTCTTTTGGTTTGGGTATCGCACGTTAGGTAATGCTGTAGCATCGTTTTGACTCACACAAAAGAATTGATCTTAAAAAAAAAGCTGAGAAGTCGAGTTGCGTGGTGTTATTATATTTAAAAGTTTCTTCGATAATTTTTCAAAACTGACATTAATTTAATGTGATAAAAGTTTCTTGAATTTTTGCTAACACTCACTAAAGTATTTCGCCTTTTTTGGAGGAAATATCATGAAATATACATGTATAATATTTACGTCGTATAAAACACCAAAAACACCTTTGAGAGTCTCTACTGATAAGTGATGGCTCAACAACTCCTTGTTCCCTCAAAAATCAAAGCCAACATAATCCATTACTTGTAAATGTTTGCAACATATGAAGTAAGGGCTTAGTCATTTGTTACCTGCTTGTAGTGATTCATGAGCAAGCTAATCACGGATGTAGCAGTGACGGTCAATTCGATATGTTCCTCCTGAATCGAGAGATTCGGGGCCATCAGAAACGTGCTGAGTTGTTCCTGCAGCAAAGTGACCACAGTCACGCCGTTCTCGACTGCACGATGCTCACCCACCCGGATGAGGGTCACCAGGAATTGGAGACTGATCTGAAACACTGGGACCCACTCGTTATTGGCCTGTTTCACCTCCGACAAAGGCAACCATATCATTTGAGCCAGATCGGAGGACAGCAAGGCTTGACAGCCTTGCTCGGATTTGGCCATCACCGAGAGCAGTCCCAAGAGAGCCAAGATCACATTGGTATCTCGTTGGCGATGCAGACAGTGGTGGACTTGACTCAGAAGCGCTTGAAGGATGACTTGCTTATGGAAGAGATCGAACCAAAGGCTGGGATCGTCCAACCGATGGATAAGGTTGCGCAAAAGACTCACAGCCAACACGGGGACATGAGCGAGTTCCTTGTGGGGCTCCAATCCTTTCTTGGACTGATTCAACTCGAACATTTGTAAACTTTTAAGCGTGATTGAGGCGGTTGGTTCCAACCAAGATAGAAGACTTTTCTCGCCTCGCTCCAATTTAAACGAGCTCGTCTTCAAAGCCGTACTGGCGATGGCCAAAACTGCCGATTGTGAGCGAGGGTGCAATTGATCAAATTTGCCAGACATGTGTTCCAGTAATGCGGCATGCTTGGCCATCCATGCTTCCATGTTATCAGCGCATTTGGTCTGCCACTTTTGCATCAAAACTAGACAGACCTCACTCAAAGATGTAATAATCCGCAAGTTCAACTCGTTGTGGTCTAGTTGAGCTCGGATGGCTTGGATGAACTTGGAAGCGATCAAGTGGCATTGACTTGGGGTGAGTGTGACAGGTTGGTCATTGGAGAATACGATCAAAAAGGTCTTCCAAGCCCCTAACAAATCCATGGTGGCGGAATTGTTGGCGCTGGGTGACGTTGCAGATGAGGGCATGAACGTATCGTTCACGATCATCTCTTGATGATTCAGGGCGGGCAATCCGTCCAAGACACAATCGCACCATTGTTCCAAGACATTGGAGTTTTTGGCCACCAATTTCTCCAGGACCGCCTTTAATCCATCATCGACCTTAGCGCCGAAGGCGAAAATTTCGGCGGAGATCACGCGGAAGATGGTGGCATTGATCTTGGCATTGCTATTGTCGCCACTCTGATCCGTTTCGAACAGGATCCAGGTGAGGTCATCCCAAAAAGAGGGTTGCTTTTTCAAGTGCTCAACGGCAGAGAGCATTTGCTGGTTCCACAATCGAAAGATGAACGTGATCACGGCGATATGCAGGTCTTGCTTGGACTTCATTTCTGTTTGTCGCATCCGCTTCAAGAGGTCCACCACCAAAGTCAAACAACCCGTCTCGTTGTCTTGGCCTTGACCGATCAGATGCTGGATGAATCCGGGTTGAGTCTCGACGCAATCTGAGAACAGATCCAAAATGGAAATCTTTAACTTGATGTCCTCCGTTTGTGATTCCAACCGATAGATGAGAATCTCCTTCACGGCATCCGCATCATTTCCGAAGCAAGCCAAAAGAGACATGGGGAATGTCCGCGCAATCGTTCCGAGCAGCTTCATGGCCGAAATCGGGATGTCACAGCTTTGCAAATGATAAATGTAGTGAGCCAGAGTGAGACTGAAGTGAAGACGATTGCCCAAAGCCGGAGCGCACAAATGAGCCGAAAGATCTTGGAGAGCTCGATCCGGGGCCTTGATCAATAAGGCATTGAAAGCCAACATGGCTAAGTCGATGAGAGCGGACAGTTCAACGCCCGCTCCGGCTTCCCAGGAGGATTGAGCTTCGATTAAGCTCTGCACCATGCGATCCCCGGTTTGTATCAAGTTCAACATGGTCTCAAGCGGGGCGGGCTTGAGGAGCAACGCACACACGAGGCCATTGAGCTCTTTCAAATGTGGCGAATCTGATTCAAGAACCATCTTGGTCAAACACAAGAGCTTTTGACCGAAGATCTCTCGATCCCCTGGTTCTGAGAAGCGCCAATTTGAGAACGACGGGATCAGATCTTGAGCCACAAACACCAACGAGGGCGTGGCATTGATCTCTGGACTCTGAAGACACACGGCCAGAAGTTCCAAATAGGCCAAAGTCAGGGGAAACTCTCCATTGACGCACTCTTGTTGAGCCAAGAGATGCCCAATCACTCCCGAGTTAATATCCTCCACACTCTGAGATTCGCCTAGACCTGATTTGAGTTGATGCGGAAACACGGAGAACTCCTCCAATTTCTGCCAGATTCGAACAGGATTCCTCTGGCACAAGAAGGCAAATGTTTCCATGCAATACGTGAGTAATTCTAAGGGTGGATTGTTGATTTGAACCACTTTCTCTGTAAGACAAATCAACGATTTCTCGGCTCGGAGACCAATCTGAGACCACACTTTGGGACTGGCCTTGACGATGGTTCGAATGAGCTTGGTGATGATGGTCACGTTGGAAAGGGTCTCGGAATGGATCTTACTCATCCCCGAGGAAATTTGCTTGATCAAGCGATCCACTTCCGCGAATAAATAGTTCCACGCGTTGTATTGACCCCGCCATTTGAACGTGGACCCATCTAGAATACCGATGGTGCCCGCCGGAATTTTCACATCAACGTCTTCACCACAAGGAAATCGATGCATCAAAGAGACCCACGTCTCCGTGTCTCGAGCCTTGATGTGTTGAGAAGATACAGATTCAACGGGTTCACAGAACTGCTGCATATTTTCCAAGTAATCCAGGACGTACTCGGAACTTTTCTCACTAGCGCCGGCGATCTTCTCGGCCAAGTCGCAGAACGGTTTGAGACTGGCGGGAAAACTCGATGCCAACTGAGTGAAATGAGTACCTAGTCCTAACTCAGAGCCTTGACGCCAAAAATCCAAGGCTACAGCCTCGTTCTTGAGCAATACTAAGGCCAACGAGTGGATATCTGTGGAGAGGCCCATCCTGGCCGGCTCAAAGGCTGACACTAAAGCGGACACAATCGAGTAGCAAACCCCATTTGCGATACCTCTCATTGTCGTATTGGACACAATCACGGGGTTCTTCAGGATTCGCTCTAGTTGATGAACCACCCGCAGTTGGACGGCCCGTGAACCGAGATATTGATATTTGGCCAGACTCGATTCGCCATCAACGAGAAAACGAGCTAACATCCACCCAATCATGATGGGTCCATGACAGGGTGAGCCTCCTAAACTGGTGATCAGTTTCTCGACTTCGGTGAAATCACTCACTTGCCATTGAGTGGATTGAGTATCGCCTTCGTGGTCGGTGAGACTGGGCAAATCGATGAGATAAACCATGATCAGGGCCTCCAATTGCCCAATGGCTTGCACCAAGTCTTCGGAAACGTCGTTGATTAGGTGGGAAAAGTTCTGCTTGCTTCCGAATCCGTGTTCGAGGAACAATTGGTAGAGCTTACAGAACAACTCTTTTCTGGCTTGCGTTTGTTGGACCTGGTCATATCGGGTGGCCAGCAGTAAGATAATTTCAACCAATTCGGCTTGCTCTCGGAGGGAGAAATGAACCCAAGATTGGAGGTTGGTGGCATTGAAGTATTTGCCTCGGGTTTGAATCGAGGGCACGGACTCATGGATGACAGATTTGAGTTGAGCTTGAAGATTCTTCATGAACTTGTCGTCTTCCAACCAGTGATCGACTTCCTTTTGGAACTGCTCTTGGTGGGGATGACCCGGATTGGAGGAGTGACAGAGGATCTCTTTGATGACCTGCAAGAGATAGAGTCGCTCGGCACGGTAGAATTGCCAAATGTCGTTCATCAAGGGACCCTGGTAGCGTTCATCGTCGATGAGCTTCTTCAACGAGGCCTTCGTACCCCGAAACTCACCTGCAAATATATATCAAGGTCACAAATCGGATTCTTTGGGGCATCAACTCCAATCTCAAGCGAGATAACTTTTAGTTCACGGTAAAAGTTCAATTTTTATTACGTACATATCTAGTACGGTTTGAAGGTGAATCCCGGTTTGTTCTTCAACAGAAATTGCAAATATTTGAAGTGTATCGAAGAGTGCTCTGAAATCAGTCTAAAAAGCCATTTTTAGAGCATTAATTGAAGTCTGTGTAGTAGCATAACCCCTGGTTAGTTTTTAGCGGCTAAAATGTGGCCAACACCAATTGAGCCAAAATGTATCGAAGATGTTTATTTGGGTCAGCATCGATGCTGCTGGGCGTTAGGATGACACAACCCTCACATGTTAAAAGGTCCTTTTCAGTACCCCAATTCACATTCAATCTTCGAACGTATTAGCCACCTAACTTTCAGCGGAAATCA
>NC_081448.1:11455773-11455856 GCF_007210705.1 Tigriopus californicus
TTTCCGTTGAAAGTCCACTTCTAGAGCAGTCCATGATAGGGTGAACCAGGCATCAATGTCCCCATGGGGCTAACGAGGGACAA
>NC_081448.1:11455892-11457357 GCF_007210705.1 Tigriopus californicus
TCCTATCGTGATGACGTCAATGTGTCCTTTCTGGTATGTTGGTGAAACCAATGGCCTGGATCTGAACGAACAAGTCCTTCAAACCCTCCCAACTTCGTCAATTTAGGGGACAGCATAGGCTTTGGGGCTGTGAAAACAGCTTCTCCTCATTTCGAGAGCCAAAAGGTAAACAAAACAAGGCTCAGCCCGCTCAGCCAGCTAGCGAGAATTCATGGCTGGCCTGGCCAAGATTTCAGGGAAATGAAAAATGAGAAAAGAAAATTGATCTTAGGTGGCTGGAAATCATGAAATTAGGACCAGTGCATTATGTTCTAGAGAAAACAAGCAGCTAGGGTTGAGCAATTTTCACTTACAAGAGGTAGACCGATTCCGTTTCTATAATAAATTTGTGTTTTAAGATATTGTTCAATCGGCTGCCAAGCCAGCTTTAGCCTGGCCCAGTCCCGTTAAAGCCCATGAATGTCCACTTAAAATCCCATAGCCCTATATCCATCCATCACAATATGATTTCATATGGCGTAACATCCTTCTGCTCTCCGCTTACGTCAATGTATTTATTTTTCGTTTCCCTATCACGCTTCCTTTTCCGTCCTTTTTCAGTGAGCGATTCAAGAGAACAGACCAGGTGAGTGAATTCCTTCACCATTTAGCCCCCCCGTGGACCCCTTTGAACCCCATTCAACCCGCGCTCTGGCTGGGCCTAGCTCTGGCCCTGGCTGTTCCAATGGTCTTGGGCTCGAAACCCGCATCAGGCGGTTGTTACGTCTGAGAACGGATCTGGTCGTCCGGGTGTTGTGAAAAAGGATCTGTTAGTTTGAGTGGGTCAGTCCAGAAAATGGGATCCTCGGGGGACCTGTGAAATGCGATGAATGGACGGTCTGAAGTCCGCCTTGGCCGTACAGCAGACAACCTTTGTGCTACATCGGACCCAACGAACTGAACTTTTGACCCATTATCAAGCATATAAATTGTCTTGTCCTCTCAAACACATTATTTTGGAAATCAAAAAGCCAGTCAATGCCAACGTGGTGGGTGGGTGGCCCGCCCTTGAGGTGGTCCTTACCGGCTAAGTAGGTGTAGAGTAAATTCTTGGTCTCTTTCTCCTCAACTTGGATCAATTCCGACAAATGGACCAGGAACTGCGTCAGTTTGCCGGATTTCTCCAGTTTGCCGCCCCATTTCTGCAGAAAAGCGGCCCGAGAGCTCGAAGTGGGCGGGGGAAAGGCCAACAAGCCTTGGGCGATCAGAGCACGGTGATCGGACAACTCCTTGCTTAAGACTGAATCTGAGATGAGCACGCCTTGCTCCGTGACCAAACGTGACAATTGTTTCAGCGACGACGTTGTCGTGGCACTCATGGTCCCAATCCGGAGGGTGGGCTCGATCACAATAGCGCTGGACTCATTCAACGGACAGGGTAGGGTGGGCGAGAAGCAACTTCTCAACTGATCTCTTCAGAGTCTCA
>NC_081448.1:11457393-11473234 GCF_007210705.1 Tigriopus californicus
TTGCAAATATTTGAAGTGTATCGAAGAGTGCTCTGAAATCAGTCTAAAAAGCCATTTTTAGAGCATTAATTGAAGTCTGTGTAGTAGCATAACCCCTGGTTAGTTTTTAGCGGCTAAAATGTGGCCAACACCAATTGAGCCAAAATGTATCGAAGATGTTTATTTGGGTCAGCATCGATGCTGCTGGGCGTTAGGATGACACAACCCTCACATGTTAAAAGGTCCTTTTCAGTACCCCAATTCACATTCAATCTTCGAACGTATTAGCCACCTAACTTTCAGCGGAAATCAAAGTTCATAAACGCTGTCCTGAAACTTGGCAAACCAAAACAGTCCCCCGACCATAAGCCNAGGCAGTGTCATGTCTGGTATCAAGGTGAGCCCAGATTGCCCAGCCGTGGGTGTGGTTTTAGCGATTAGCGTTGAAAGGGCGGGGAGGAGAATCGAACCGGAACCTCTCTCATGCATAGAAATGCTAACCAATACGCCACGTCTCCTCCCCCTCCTTCAAGGGTTTAACTCAAAGTCGCTTTCTTCGTCCCCATGAATTATCCTTTGCTTCTATCCGAGCGTGGCCTTATTGGCTAAGGTCGATCAAGCCTGTCGGCCTGACCCGTTTCATTGATTATTCCAGATTTGATCTTGGATTCGCCCCTCCCCATTGTTCATCATGAGTTCGCTCAAGCTGCAAAAGCGCTTGGCCGCCAGCGTCATGAAGTGCGGCAAGAACAAGGTGTGGTTGGACCCCAACGAGATCTCCGAGATCGGTAACGCCAACTCCCGACAAAACATCCGCAAGCTCATCAAAGACGGTCTCGTCATCAAGAAGCCCGTGGCTGTTCACTCGCGGTCCCGTGTCCGTGAGAACACCGAGGCCCGACGCAAAGGCCGTCACACCGGTCATGGTAAGCGGAAAGGTACCAAGGATGCCCGTACGCCCCAGAAGTCCCTGTGGATGAAGCGGATGCGCGTCTTGCGTCGTCTGCTCAGACGTTATCGTGAGGCCAAGAAGATCGACCGACACATGTACCACGAGCTCTATCTGAAGGCTAAGGGTAACGTGTTCAAGAATAAGCGAGTCCTCATGGAATTCATCCACAAGAAGAAGGCCGAGAAGACCCGTTCCAAGATGTTGAGCGACCAGGCCGAGGCCCGCCGGACCAAGGTCAAGGAGGCACGCAAGCGCCGCGACGAAAGGATCGCCCAGAAGAAGCAAGAGATGCTCTTGGCTTTCCAGAAGGAGGAAGAGAGCTCTGGAGGCAAGAAGTAAACGGCGCCACGATATGTTCGTGTCCTAAAACTAACTGGGGTTTCGTGATCAGTGGCGAGCATCGTCCGGACTTGAACATCTTACGGCCGGACGTTGCTCTTGAATGCTTTCCTTATTCGTCTGTCATCCGATGGAACAATACACTTCCTTATAAATTGAGTCCGTTATTTTTATCGATTTGATGTTGCCATCAGCTTGAGGACGAACTCAGACGTATCGAAATTCACAGGAAGGCATGTGAAGTAACAAAGTCAAGGAAAAATATAGTCCGGGACCTGGAGTTTAGGTATTTTGTGGAGGAAGAACTTGCACAAATATCAGAGCCAACTCTCAGTGATACAACTGAGTTTTTAGTAATCGAGTGAAGTTTGTTATAACAAGTAAAAATTTCATTATTCGGTGTAATTCTGTTGTCACGCAAACATCTTGCCTCAGGATCAGAATCATAGATTTTTACATTTTCTTATGTATTCTATGTTCAGAATACTAATCGCTTCAACAAGCCTACAAATTGACACATGACAAATCAAGTATATGCGCGATATAGGTTAGCTGGGCATGTCTCTTTCCACAGAATGACGTCAGCTGCTTGTTTTCCCTTCACTTCTCAAGCGTAATACGTTGTTTTTAATTATTGAGGCACCAACTTTCAATTATTGATGTAGACGAGCTGTAGAGTGTACATTCATTCATTGCTCTGAAGAATTTCTTGCGACATGGTTCAAGTAAGGCTACCACATGAACACCTGGCATCTGGGCGGGGATACTCGTGTTGAGAATTCAGTACTCTGATTAAAGCCAATGTAATGAAGTCGTCCTCAAATAGGACTTCTTCAAATGGGATTGGTCCTAGGTCGCTAGAACTGCGTGCCTCAATTTTTAGCGTGGTCGAATGACTGGGTCAAAAGTTATGCTCTCTCAGAGTATAACGAAGCGCAGATTGAATAAGGTAGCCTTCTTCAGATAATTGATTACCACAAGAGGGCTAGGTCCATAGAAAACAAACGAACATATAGTTTCTATGGCTAGGTCATTTATTCCATCCAGTTATGTTGTGAGGTATGAGAGATTATAACTTTTGATCCAGCTGTTCGATCGAGCTGAAAATTGAAATTGACTGGCTACTGCCAGTCTCATTTGTATGTAATTGTTTGAGTATTAGTTAATTCTCGACCACAGCCTCCCCCGTTCAAGGCTTTCATCGTAAACACTACAGAGGAAGTCGATCAGAAGGTGTAAGTGCCAGAGTGAGTGTAGGGCCCTGGAAAAAGCACGGCAGAAATTAAGAGGTTTGTGCACAAAGCTGACTCATTTTCTTCACATGGCTAAGGCTTGAAAAAATAATCCAAGCATGTATTCGAAAATTATGATTTATTTTTTTTGCGAACGAACTTCCTCACCGCTACTGGGAATGGGATGCCCGGCAGTTCAAAATGAAACAGTTATATTTAGTAATTTTCAATCAATTTGTATAATGTCTGATCCACCAACGACTCAGCCCTTGAGTGTAGGGTTGATCAGGTATTTGGATCAAAAACTTGTTCAAATCTGACTCAAATCCTGTTACAGGATTAGCACCTAGATATTCCCTGCGAATATTATAGGGAAGCAAATCAAACAATGAAGGAGCCCGAGAAAGAAGAGAAGAGAACTGGATTCCCGAAGGCTTGAAGGTGCTCTCAAAACGCACGTCAAGCCTCTACGGTCACTAGAATTTTACCCTAAATCATATGCCAGATCTGCTGAGATGTGACCATGATTGGGAAAAAAGTAGCTGCATTCAACGATATTTTTAACAAGAGGATCGGACATGGCAATTGGCGAACCTAAGCCACTTTGTAATAACAATAGTTCAGCTCCCAAAAGGTCACAAGGGATACTACCATATATTATGGCAAAGCGATTTAGCAGAAAAAAATCATGTTTTTATGACAAGATGTTGAGTTATCTTACTTTGAATGAAAGTATCGAAAGTTTCTGGTTTATGTAGTAAAAAGTCTAGAGTTTTAAGAATAGGGAATTATGACTATAGTAAAAGATGTGCAGTTTGGTCTCATATGCCAGTACCGTACTGCCTGTTTCTATTTATGACTCGGTCAAAGAGCTGTGACAAAAAGAAATTCGGCCTAGCCTCGCAGATGTCTACTCCTCCAGTTAAAGGTCTCTCTCTGTCGCATTACATTTTTGCGGGTAGGGGTTGCGTTATTCATTAATTAAGTACTCACTTTTCTTTTCTTTGATAAAGACCGAGGCCCTGTTAAGTATGCTTTACTCACTTTATGGCCATAGAAGTTTTTTGCGGAAACTTAGTCGATCTTAGTTTGCATTCGTTTGCCTCCTTTTTTTAAAGTTTTTTTGCCCTTTTTACTTACATTTAAAAGCTACTGACTAATGGACATATTAGGCTAAATTTTCCTTCTGAGACATTACCTGCGATCATTGACCGGCCTCTACAGTCACTGCAATTGACCCTAAAACCCGAGCTAGGATAAAGGTCATGACTGCTTTTGAAAACGTACAGTATCAAGTATCTTTCGCACCTTCTTTCAATACTGTTCATACAGCTCCGACCTCTCTAGCCTCTCCCAATACGACTACAAGAGCTTGGACTTGCTCGAACTTTTTTAAACCTGCTGAACTCATTGGAGCCCAAATTGGTGAAGCATATTCAAGATGTGGCTGAACATTCGACTTGTACAGAGTTAACATCGTGATGCTATCTCTGGACTTAGACATGCAATATATCCAACCACATGTTTGAAAAGCCTTACCCACCTTCAACTGGATATGCTCATCGAACTTTCCATTATTTTGGAGGACTACTACACCAATCCTTCATAGATGAGACCTGCTCAATATCTTTGCCTCCATTATCTACGAGTGGAGTATTCACCGGAGTTGACCCGAAGGTCATTGTGTGGAATTTCATTCCGTTCAGGGCCATATTACTCTCAATAACTCAAGAGTAGATTATTCTTGCTAGGTCCTTTGCAAGGCTAGTAGAATCTTGGCCATTCCTACCAGAAACTAACTTTGTATCGTCAGCATAAGAAGAGAGACTGGTAGTAATTCTAAGCTTTTGAAGCTGGGCAACGAATACTATAAAAAGGAGGGGGGCCTAAAGTGGAGCCCTCGGGAACACCTGATTTGACATCATGTATGTCACTAAGGGACACCTTCACAATATTCGAAAAGAGAAAAATCGGCCTATAATTACTTGGGAGCGATTTATCTCCCCCTTTAAAAAATTGGAACAACGTGAGCTATCTTGAGTGAAGATGTAAACTTGCCCTGATCCAAGATGCAACGCTTCAAGTTCGAGAAAACAGGAACAAGAACCAGTGAACATCTCATCAGAAGTTGAGATGTCACACCAGCTATCTAAAAAATTGTCCAAGTCTGACTTGAAAGATACTACCGGATCAACGAGGCTTACGTATACTCTACGAATATTAGAGGGAAGCAAATTAAACAATGAAGGAGCCCGAGAAAGAAGAGATGTGGACTTCATTGTTCGAACTAGCCTGGATTCTCGAAGGCTTGAAGCTGCTCTGAAAATGCATATTAAGCCTCTACGGTCACTAGCATTGACCCTAAATCCTGGATTGGGACAAAGCTCATGGATGCGTTTGAAGACGTACAGTATCAGATACCTTTCGTACCTTCTCTGAACACTGTACAGGCCCAACTTTTTTAGCCTCTCCCAATATGAGTGCTCGCTCATATCCTCAATGTTCCTAGTAAGACAACTTTGGACCTGCTTGAGCTTTTGCAAACCTGCTGAACTAATTGGAGCCCAAATGGGAGAAACATATTCAAGATGAGGCTGAAAAATCGACTTGTACAGAGTTAGTATCTTGATACTATCTCAGGACTTAAACGTGCGATGTATCCAACCACATGTTTGAAAAGCTTTGCCAACTTTCAACTGGATATGCCAAATAAATTACATAATCCAAAACACGTTTCATTGGACACGGCATTGACCTCTAATATCTACGTTAACTCCAAATATAACTATCTTGTTAACTATACAATACAATGAAATTATCGTCAATGACCATGGTGCTATTGTTGCTCCCGTAAAGGAGGTTCTATCGTATCGGCACCTGTTCATGTTATACCTGAATATTAGCCTCTTGTAAAAAGACAAAAAGCTCAAATCCCCGATATTTTACACCTCTCACCAAGGTTCCTTCAGGTTCAGAAATAATTCCTGATTTTTTAACAACTTTCTCGAGTCCAACAACTCTTTATTTCAAAGGCAAGATCCATTTTCGGGAACTGAACAAACTTCGATCACCATCATTTTTGCAAATATGTTGAACTTCTTCACAGAGGAATATATAAGAAGTCCAGCATATCGGAGCCCTTGGTTGATTTTGGAATGTGCCATCTTCTTGACCTGCCCCTGAATTTGTTTGCGAATTGCCCACCAGCCAACTTTTGTTCGGCCATAATTTAGTGAGTTTGAATGGCTTTCTTGGACGAAAATGCCACTCTGTGCAATTCAGTCTAGACACGTGCAATCAAACAGAAAGACGACTGGATCCAAATGTGCATGATCATCTGGCGAAGACAGTTGAAAGTTTGCTTGTTTTTTTTTCAAAAGAACCACTCAGGAAGTTGAGATTGGACCTAGTAGCTGTGAAAATAGTCAGGGCAAGCAAACTCTCGACCGCTTTAAGCTTTGAATTCTTGACCTCCAAATACATTCATTCCCTGAGCAACAGCGACAAAATTGCAGTAATTTGTTCCTTTTTTTCATCTCATCTCAAAATGGTGCAATTGTGACGACCCAAAAACAAATACTCGTTTTTTGGTTGTTTTCTCTACCCCCAAGCGGTAGTTACTTTTTTCGCTCTCTGAACATCCGGAGGAAACTTGAGGTTTTTGGGGGTACACTTCCTAGAAATCGACAACATTTTGTGATAATGCACGCTTAATCATAGCGATATTAGTGGAATAAAAACGGCATTTGAACTTCAAACGATTGGCATAGATTCGCCTGCTCCTTGTGAAGAATTTCCGATCTGCTCCTTCTTTTCTTGGCTCCTTTCAAATTCAATTAAAAAACAGAGCCCAAAGAGCTTTCAGCGCCTCGAACAACGCTACCTTGTTTAGGTGCGAACAAACAACCCTCAGAGCGTAATAAAGGACTCTTGTGACGTGATAGTAAAATTACTTTTTTTTACTTTTTTGAAGTTTTCGTCGAGCAAAGAATTTCAGTTTTGGAAACATTTTGATTTGAAGAGTAATGATATCCAAACACCTCCCCAACATGGGAAGCTAAAAATGTGCATGTGGCAATGTTGTGCAAAGACAAAGACCATGTGGCTACACGATGGTCAAAAGCCCTATCAAGTCTTTAGAGTAATACCCAAAAACATTTTGGCATTTTTCTTGCTGAAAAAAATCATAGGAACAACTTTGTTAGTTTATCAAATTCTAGCCCTCAAAAACGATCATGTATGAAGACATAATTTTTCATAAACCTAATGAATAAAAATTGGGAGCATACTTTGTTAGCACTTACCTTGAAATTATGACACGATTGATTCAACCGGCACTCAGTTATATGGGATTCAATGGTCAGATTTAATCGTTCTTGGCTCTAAAATGCCCTGGTTGTAGCTTGACTTAACTTCTCAGATAATAATTCCGATTTTCAAAATCACAAAGCATGTGCAATATATTTTTTTTCTTTTTCCTCCATAATCTCAATATAGCTCAAAATGTTATTTTACCTCACTCAAAACCCTCCAAATATACAAATATTTGAAAAATCATTTCAAAACCATTGAAGGCACTCAGTGTTCAACAATCGTTGCAAATTTCACAAAAATCAATGAGGCCTCAAGGGAGCAGTTTTTAATTAAATTCAACAAAATCTTCAAGAAAAGTCCAAATCTATATGATTGCCTTATCATCAAAAATTTCACTTTTAGTGTGTTTTAAACGACATAATATAGCGTTTTGAGCAATTATGAGATTATGCAAGAAGCAAAAGATATTTTTTTTTTTAACTTTTTCGATACCGAAACTCTTGATCAATTCCTTGGGAATTTAGGTTAACATATGACCTGGGCCTTTTGGAGCTTAAATAAAAAAAATGAAAATTGGGAAGCACTTAAAAAGATTACGATGATAATTTCCAAGTAAGTACTAAAGAAGTGTGTTTCCAAATTTCATATATTATGTTTTGAATTTTTTTATTTTTTGGTTGTTTCTACGTATGTCAGTTTTTTAATTGGACCAGAACTACATAAGGCAATAAAACCAAAGCTCTTCCTTATGATTTGCGAGCTAGAAAAATGCCAAGATGTGCTGAGTTATTACCATCAAATCTTTAAAGGGCATTACAAACACTTTGGCCTTCTATGGAAAACTTAGGAGTGGAATCATTTTGTCATAGAAAGAGATAAAAGCCGCAAACAATCCTTTTACATTCCCTTTAACATTCTGCAGGCCAAATTTCTGGTAAATGGTCTTGTCATTTTTACGTTCATGGCAATGAATAGTAAAAATAATCCACAAATGTTTTTGTTGGGGTGCAAGACCAAGCCACAGACAATTTGTAGTATAGGAGACATTTCACAAAATAATTGGAAAATATTTTTACCTTTCTTGGACTTGATGTAATGTTTTGATATTATTTGATAAATATCTGAATTCATCAACTTTGCCTTATTTTTGTGTAAAAGTCTTAAACCTCGGAGATGCCTCTGAAAAGTGTTTAAAATCACCAAGGCTTTTGCTTCTTTTACTCAAAAACTGGTCACCTTGAGCAGAACTAGGGAGGACCAAGTCTGACCGAACTTTAGACTAAAACAAATCGACAATATGTCAGTATTATTTTCAACAATATGAAAAATGCCGAAAAGTGTTGCAACTTTTGTCTTTGGATCCAAAATTAGCCACAAAACATTCAAAATAGCCTTTTTACGTGCCTTTTTGTTAGATTTCAATACTCTTATCTTTACGCTCAAACATTTTTTTTAAATGATTGTTTGGCACTAGACAAAAAGAAATTCCGAGCCCTTGTGATAAGTGGCTTGAGTGATTGAGTATATATTTGGAAAGTCTCAGAATTCCCTCGTTGCGCAATCTCTCTTCAAAACTGCACCTTGTCCACAATTCTTCTTTTTCCTTATCTTTTATTCACTTACGAAACCGACACTGTACTATGAATCATTTTTAATCCCATCTCGTTTTCAAAACCTGACAGTTAGACACTCGTAAAAAGTCCCATTAAGTAATCCTCCTTTGCTAAAGTCTTTCGTTAACAACATTAATTTACAGTATTTCTTCCAGAGCATACGGATGAATGACAAAACCAACCGTTTTGGCACAATATCAGAGCACATCATGGATTCTCTTCCCTGTTTCAAATCAACCCCAATGTCAATGCGATGTCGGCCTCATTGCTTTACTTGTATCGCCTAATGAATGGAAGTCTGCCACAGACCTGCTCCAATCGCTCGGGCTCTGGATTTCTAACAACCCATGATCGCGGCAACGTGAACGAGTCATGTACAGTACACACACGTACGTCGAGAGACTCCCATGTTCATACATAACCAATCTTTGTCACGAAACAAAAGCCTGGCTTGGAGATTCGCCTCTCCTTCCGTTCCTCCCTCCCATCCTAGGGAACACTCTTCAGTGCATGGACACACACATTGGAGGCGAAAGGAACAAGCCAAGGAAAACATTGAGAGGCTGGAGGATCGTCTTTTTTTTCTTTTGCCTCGCTCACGTTCTGTTTAGGACAAGTCGACACTAAGGCCAATGATATAGGACTCATTTTTCCTCAATGTGAACCATCAAGACCAAAAAGTTCCCCTTTTTTCCTCTCCGCGCGTTCGATTGTAGAAAGACCGCTTTGGGTAGGTAGGAAGGTAGTGAGTGAGTGGCAAAGCACCTTTCGTCTACACTTACACAATGATCCAAGATCGCTCGAGGAACTTGGTTCCATGTGGTTGTCAGAGTCATTGAAAGGGAAGGCGCGGGCCCAAAGTTCCTCTCTTATCTTTACGGGAGATCCTTGAGCATCTCTCGGTTGGAAAAGCAAGTCTCGAGCATCCCTTTTCTCGCTCAATCAGAGATCCCGCCAACTTCAATGTTGGACCGTCTCAGTGTTCCGAGAATGTTCCAAGCACACAGAACATCAATACTCATCGTCAGCGGAACGGGCACATCTTGAGCCTGTTAGTCTACATTCCCGGCGGCAATAGCCATTGTTCCAGGCTCGAAAACTTGGTTGGTTCCATTCGATTGCAGTTTTCGTGTCCTCCACGCCACGAGCAACTTCCCTTTTTTGGCGCATAATCCGAGAGAAAAAGTGACTTTTTTTTTCCACGAATCGGCAACCAAAGAGTGACGATCAATAGCGCCATCCACCTTGTCCTCGTTTGTGTACCATCTCTCTCGTTTTAGCTTGTTTCGTCGCACCATCATCAGCTTGTGGTGGTCCATGAAGAAGTAATTTTCTCTCCCTCAACCTTCTCGTGCGTCCCATGGACCGCATTGTTTGCTCCTCTACGAGACCGAGTCTACGTGTACGCAGTTGCTGCAGCGGACCTCTTTTTGCTTATTATGACTATGATGTGCTCGGCTTGTTTGCTGGAGCCAGGAATCCTTGTAAGTGAAGTGTGGAACAACTGGAACGAGCCTAATGGTTCTTCGTCAGTGCCTCCAAAGGCTTCGACGTGAGTTCAACCTACTCATATGGCAGTGAAATCCAGTTTAACCGCTCCTCCGGCCAACCTGGTGGACCTCAAGGTCGCGGAAAAGCGAAACATCAGAAACTGCATTGGCAACAAAAATGGGCAGTCCTGAGAGGAAATTGATGGTCGATTTGGAGGGAAATGAAGCTCAAGGAAGACGAAAAGCCCACAAACATGGGAACTCACTTGGATCGAGCCGATCGTGTCCGGACCTGACTGCCAATGGATTCCAAATCGACTGTGGCACTCCATTAGAAGAGGATAATCAGGCTCAAAGGGTAAGAAGGCCGGAACGATGCAAGAACCCTCTACCACTCCGGGTGGCCTCTTTGTTGGGTTGCTCAGCCATGCTGAAAATGCATTTTGGCACCACTGAAAGATTTCGGGGTTCGATGTATAGACGGGCTTTAGGTAATTCTTCGGGGATGGGCCTTCTTAGAACAATTCCGTCGGAGGCCGGCTTTAGGGATAGAAGAGGTTCATTGGCTGCATGCAGTTTTCATCCAGTTCTTCGAACAAATGGCTCCTATCTCTCACTGTCACCCCGAGACAATGGTTCTTGGTTCTAATATGACCAAGTCTTGGTTTCCTTTTTGTCTTGGGTCAGAATGAGGCCGTCTGCCAAATTGATTAAACTTCGCTCGCCTCGTTTCAGTTGGCAAGGTGTTTAGCCACCATTGCACTCGTTAAGCTGACAGGTATTAAGCGGGTAATTTAAAACCTCTTTGGAGAGCTCCTCATCTTGCTCTTGTAGCTCGTCATTTTCCATGGAACGAGTTTGTTGGATGGTGGTGGAGGATGGTAGGCTCGTCTTAGATTTAGTCTCCAAGTCTCTTCACCTTCTCAAGGGAGTTTTTCCCCGAAAATTTCAGTCAATTAGGCCCTGGAGAAAGGCCGAATTCTAGTAAACGTGCGTGCCATTCTACAATTTCAGTGGGCTGGCAGCACTGTTGAAATAACTTTAACGACTCCTCGAGCCCTGATCAGAACTTCAGACTAGCGTGTTGTAACTCTTCCAAGAAGGCTCGAGCCATTTTCTCGGTGAGATCGGTGTCTTTAGATCAACGAGGTTTAAACGAGCTGTTTAAAGCGAGGTTGAGCCAAAAAGAACTCTTTCTTCGATTCGTAGATGTTGGGTGTTTAGAAAAAAAAAAGGAGGCTGAAATGTTGGTCCAACAACTCCAAGGGCACGTATTATACTTAAGATTTGATCTCTAAATCATTTGCTGAAACTCGCCTTTCAATTTGTTGATCGCAGTGCTACAAAGTCTGTGGGGCTTGTCCTTAATCCGATGAAAAGGCTGCTAACGAGAATCTCATGTAGACGTTCTGGGCAATTTAGTATGCAAATCGTATTGGAGTTTAAACGTTGTCACCCGGAAAGCCTCCTTGGCTCTTGGGAGCTCGGGAACTTCTGGTGACAAGATTAGGCACAAGTAGCAAAACTACGCATTACCTTCCTGAAGGGTGTCCTACTTTTTGCCCCCTTCACTTTAACGAAGTTTTTAGAGCGTTAGCTGGAATATCCGGATACCAAGCAAACTTGCTTCTCAAAGGATTTCAAGGAATAACACCCAATTCGTGTATTGCTACTTGGTCACAAGAGATAAGTTCCACTTGTTTCCATGGATACACGCAGACATAATTGTGTGCTGCGAGAATGGTGTCCTCCAATCTGTCACACACGTCTCAAAAAGGCTCTTCTTTTGTTGTGAAACGTCCAATCTCCACGTCAGAGAATGCGGATGGTCAGTTTTGACACTGAGTGTGAGAGATGTTAGTCCATTTTTATCTCTTTATGATAATTTTATTCAAGACTCAAGCCCATTAGAGCCTCCTCTTTTTCAGCATTCCTACACAAACTAAATGTTGTGCAAAGAGAAGAGAACAGGGAGAATCTAGTTTCCAGAGACGGAAATACGTTTTTCTTCGTCGAAGAGAAGGCGGGAAACTCAAATCTGAGCGAGGAGCGTAATTTGCAAAACGGGCGGATTTTATCGGCCTTCGTCGCCATAGCTTTGAAAACGCTTACACAGCTTTTCTCACAACCGTATCCTCACGTGCCCGTCATCAATTCGAAATCCAAACAGGATTCAAAGTTTGAAGTTAGCACCGAAAAAAGAGGCGTTGAACCTACATCAAAGGCAACTTCAGCATACCCCGATGAACTTTGATATTGCGGGATTCCCCTTTCCTGGTCTATCTCGCGCCAAAAGGCCTGTAAAGTTTCTAAGAAAATAGTGTTTAAGATGGATGAGCGAGCCCATTATCTATCTTCCTTGGCCTCATTGTTCACTTCTGCCCTCCCTGGAGGAAAATAAGTTAACTTTTCTTCCTCATTCTGTCATTTCTTTGTCTCACGTTCTACCTTGGGCCTTCAAGGTCCAAGCTGAGCTTTGAGAGATTCTGCCTCATCCATCTGTCTTGGATTTTGCTTGTTATATCTACTCACCTCAATGACTCCGTGGTTGGTCTCTTTTCAGGCTTGGGAACTCTTAAAGTCACCCGACCATCTATCAATTCATTACGGTGGCCCTGAATTTGGTGCCTGTGGGGAAGAAAGAGCCAGAAGAACCCGACGAGGCTGGGGCGGATGGGCGAAATCCAGTTGGCCGCGGGGCCAAGCTCATTTCGACCATTTATCTTGCTCTGACAAGTTGGTGTCGGCCGGAGAAGGGGCCGCCAACACACCAGCCCGTGCAGACTTCCTCTCCTTGGGCATATCATCACCTTCACCGACTGATCACTATCGTCAGGCTTGGCCGAGTGGAACTGATCCCGGAACAAGTGTGCCAGTGGTGGAACTCGACATTGGGGCGGAGTCTGCCGTATATTCCAATGAGATTAGAGCCGAGGCCTGGTCGGATCCGTCCTTAAGAAGTGATACATCGGAAGCCCGGATCCTCCTTGTCACGGGATGTCTGCTGTGGATGCCCGTCCTTTGTCTTGGCCCTCTCCTTCCCTCCATTTATCCCATTCTAGTGGGCATTGAGTGGCCCCCCAGAGATAACTGGATAAAGTTGTCGTCATCAGAAGATGTGGCAGCCGTTCCATCTCATCCTTCGAATCTCGTATCTCCGTCGATGCTCTTATCGTGTCTTTTCTTCTCAGCTGCAGTATTCTCATCCTTATTCTGTGGGCGTCGCCATTGCCAAGGTTTCCTTCTGATGGGAACTCTCGCCCTACACCCTTTCATTGGCCTTCATTATAACAACGCAGGGGCCAGGGCCAGTGTCCTGATCCTAAACTATCTCATTTTGGGTGGCTTAGCTTTAGCCATGATCGAGACCGGACAGTTGACTTGGCTCATGGATCTACAGTCTCCAAAAGTCAGACGAGGACGAGAACGGGGACGAAGACCTAGAAAAACACTCGTAATGCAGCATTATCTCATTTCACGTCAAGGCCTTGGCCACATTCTCTGCGGACTAGTTATTACATTGACTTTGTGGGCTTCCTCCACTGTTCATGGAAATGCTGCCAATTCTCAGGGGCGTCTTCTTGGGCCCTTCCCCGAGCAAATACCATCCATCCGCGACGCGTTGCCAACAAACCGGTCCATTCATCCGGCGAGTACAGGGACGATTGGTCACTTTGCTCGCAAGAGGGTCCTATCGACACCTTCCTTCAAAACACATCGTCTTTGGAGCACTTTTGTTTCGCTTGGTTGTGGCTGGAACACTCTATTGGGTTGTTGCCTCATTGCATCCGGGTGTGCCACGGTTTTGAGCGTTTTAGGTGCAATTTGTTCACGGACCATTGAGTCACACTCCGAAGGCCACCGACAGTTTACCCAAGGGATGAAGAAAAAATGGGAAAAAGAGTCCGTTGGGAACTTCTCATTTTACCCCGTTCTCAGAGGCGTCTTCAACGCCTCCACCCAAGCCTTGTGTGGTAACCCGCTATGGAACATGATCAGACATCTCGGCCTTCTACAGGGTTTCTTCTACTTGAATTTCCTCAAGGTAAACCATTTTTGAAAACTCTTCACTTGAGTTTTGGGAGCGAAGAGGAGCCGAGCTCAAAGGAACGGGGAAACATTGATTTTTTTTCCTTTTGAAGCTAAACCCCAAGTAGGACAATATGGAAAGAAGTAACTTCATGCTTAAAGGCCAATTTCGAAAATAGCTTTTTAGCGTTATCAGATAAGTGCGGTCTAACAACCTTACAGCCTACTTTGACGCACAAGACGCTTATCCAAATTGCACAATTTTACGCTTTTGCGCCAATCAGTTTTTTCCTGTTTGTTCCTATCTTTGGTTTAATTTTGAAGGAAACACCGAGGCAAAGTCCCTTTTGACCTCTCCTTTTCTAGCCCTACAATCTTGGAAATTAGCCCGGGGCATGAGGCACAATTATCAAGCGCATTATTACCTTCATATTCAGAGTTGAGGAGCTGTTCCTAATCTGGGTCTCCTTGTCCACATTTAGGTATTAGCTGGGAAGTTTTTTTTGACATGCAAGTTCACCTCTGGAACATTTTCCTGGAGAGGCATGTACGTTTTTCTAGCATGGAAAGTAATCAATTCTTCTCCAAAGTAAAGTTATGGAATACCAATGCACGGTTCTCCAAATCCAATTCCCCAGTGCAAACACATTCTACTTCTTTCCCCAAATGGACTTCTTCGAATTTCCCGAGGCCACATTGTTGGGCGATTCGATTGTCATATCGGAGCTCATACAAATAATCTATTATATTGTATTGTAGCCCACAATCCTGGTAAGCCTAGACCAATACCATCTTGGACCAATACTAATGGTTTATGGTACATCTCAGACTTTGGTACTGTGGATGCTTGGGCATTTAGCCGAGTCATCCATTCCTTGGCGGTTCCCTCTCATGGGTAAGAAGAACGATTTTGGGAGCACGGGAACATTTTTAGTGGCTCAAACTTGGTCCTTAAATTGCTTTTGTTTAGGAGTGAACACGTTGTTCCATATTGGATTGGTGTGGCTCACGTCGTCTCTGAGGTTTCAAAGTGGGTTCAACGATTTCCTAAAGTTCTACGCTTTGTCATTCGTCTGGGGATTCGTTTCCGCGAGCTGGGACTTCATAACTCTGAGTAAGTAAACGATGTGTCTGGAACGTGGAAGCATCTGGAAAATCTGTTCCAAGGATCGAGTTTGTTTACACTTCGAAACGTCGTCAAAAACGCCAAGACTGGAATTTGGCAATTCTGACCTAAAGTTTCTGGGGTCGTTTCGGCAATGAAATTGGAACATGGAACGAACGAACGCTCATATTTTCGTTCGGCCCACAATGCTTCCTCATCTCACACGTTTTTAATAACGAGCCGTCTTTGGCAAACTCTTTTTCCCTTTCGGTCCCATTCCATAGAAGGGAGGAAGGAAAAGAGACCATTGTGTTCCAACGTGAGTGGCACATCTTGTTAGTGCCAAAATTGGATCAAAGGCACACAGAGGGGCCTTGAATAGACAACTAGAATGAAGGGAGTCTTTATGAGCGTTAAATTGGGCCCTGGACTAGCCTTGCACTTAGTCTGGATTAGCCCAAATTTGGACCACTTTCCTCCACCTGGAATTGGATCCAGATTTCCCCCTCTTCTTCTCGCTCCAAGGATTCCCTACTATTCAAACAGAGTCTCGAAGTTATTACCTCTCCTTTGAAAAAGCGAGGCCTTGTGGCAAATGTAAATAGTCGGGAGGCCAGCGGACCCAGTGTCCATTTCCAAGATGATATGTTTTGGAACTGGATGTGACAGGATTGGCGACAAGATAGCGCCAACGCTTTCGAAGCCTGGTCACAACAACATGGAAATGACTACAATGACAGATGAGCGAGTATGTGCTGTACAATGGACGAACGCTCTTGGCCTTGACG
>NC_081448.1:11473274-11577423 GCF_007210705.1 Tigriopus californicus
AAGGAGTGTAAATGCTTCCAATTTTTGTCCAAGCGTCGTTTGAGGGGAGCTCAATTTGTGCTCTTGCCGACGTTGAATCGAATTGGAACTCGGTTTTAGAGAGAAAATTTAGCTACACGTACGGCTAGAGGTGGAGTTGCCTATCTCTAGACATACTGGATATCTATCGGAAATTGATCCCATAACTTTTTGTTTAGCACATCCAATTCGCAGAGAACAATAAGTAACAACAAATTAGAGAAACGGGGGATCTTGCACGAACGTTGATTATACTATCTTGATCAAAAAGTCTGAAGACACTGCCTCGGTTGAGAATTCTTCTCTTCAACTTCGTACTATATATATATAGAGAGAGAGAGTAAACAATAGATGTCCGTTCCTCTTTGTTTATGCCTCTACCTCATCTGGAGATATCCATATTCCTTGCGAGTGCCAGATCTGTGTGCTAGATTCTATGGAACAACAGCCGGCAATTTGCTTTTCTTTATATATATTGGAGCCCTCTCCTTCAGGCTCACAGGCCTCATGCTCAGTAATAATACTCCAGAGGGTGGACAATATATCAACCAGAGAGGGAAGGAGGTTCTTCCAATGTGCCTTAGTGTGACAGGCCACAGAGAAAATTATACCGAATTAGGACATCACCAGAAAACACAAATTGCTACCTGTGAAAATAGCTGACAGAGACAGATGCAACCACATTCGGGATTGTCAAGTAACCATAATGTGCTTCAATGGAACAAATCTAAATATCATCCTCCATTATCCCATGATCCATTTCTTTTCCAGCTCATTTCCATAGGAGATATTTTCACCATTCGTCCAAAGAAGAAGAATTAGATCGTATTGCATCCATATCTAACATGATCACCAACAAGTTTTTCGGATTAACTGTGATATCCCTATATGACGTCTATTTCAATTCTAATACTCATTATGGAATCCGGAATGAGGTCCTCATAATATATTTGGTTGGTCTTCTAATAGCTGTGATAAGCTACATTTGCACGGAGATAAAACAACAAGAGACTCAACATCCTGTTGTAAAATACGCCAAAACATCAGATGATATCATCCAGCCTTTGTCCCCTGATTCTAGAAGTAATCAACAAAATAAAATAACGCATCATCATTTATGAATAAATATCAACTATGGAGAATGAAATCATCTAGTCAGTAGGAATATATTTTGCTGTTATCATGAACAGTAACGTGACTTGCAAGGAGTGTATATTCATTCTTCGGGATTGTGTGACAGTCTAAATGACAATAAATAAACTCAAGCAGGACAAGCTCGTCATATTCATTCCTCTTATCAATGTCAGTGTTAGGAACATAATCATTCCAGGTACATAGCTTCTTCAGGGATATTGGAGGGAGGGGGTGGGAGATCGAATGGTAAAAAATGATCCATGGCACCAAAGTTGATCAACAACTTTGAAAATTGTTTTGACGACAAATACGAACAGGCACATTTATCTCCGGGAACGTTCAGACCTAAGGGTGTCCTTCCTTTTGTCTGGCAAAAAGCGCCCTCGAAACTCGGCTCCGTGACAGAGTGCAAAAAACGGAGACACTGCACTCACGAATCAAAAATGAAAAACACAACATCCGTTAAATGCATTCATTGATCATCCGAACTTGTCTGAGGTGGACAGGTCCCGGGCAGAGCGGACTAGTTCGCTTTGTTATTTTGTCGGAATCGTCTGGGTCCGGCTCAAGGTTTTGGTTGGCGATCCTGGACCGCCTTCTTTCTTACTGGTATTGGCACCTCGGAACCCACCGTTGGGTAAGGCTGGTAAAAGGCCTTGGCGCAAGCCTGCGCCACTAAATTGCCGCTGGGCGGCGGATAACGTACCGGCCGCAACGGATGGAGTGGCTGGATGGTAAACCGGTTTTCGAGGTCCTATTTTAGTCGATGGTTTGTTATTGGACGGAAGTGGATGAAAAGAGGGTTGGGGGATTTGGTCCTCGGGTCGCACCTCTATCTTGTTGAATGGGATCCCTTTCGTGACGGTTGTGATGGCGGTCTTCTTTTCCGATATTTCCTCCCGCAATTTCCGAACCATGCGCTCCTTGCGTTCGCGTCGCTAAAGAATTAAGGTTGGAAAAAAGGTAAGGATCGTGGTATGCACGCTATTGTACTTGTAGTCATGGCCTCACCTGCTCTTCATGCTCAGCCCGCATGGTGGTGTGTCGCAGACGTTGGGTCAAAGCATAGATGTCATAATGAAGTCTGGCGGCTTGGATCTTGTAGTTGGCCTGGGGATGGGAAAATGTAAGTTCAATTTGGTTAGCCAGACTCAGCCTTGTAGTCCTTTTTTTCAAAGCTCAAAGATGAAAAGCGATGAAAAGAACAAAGGGACCCGCTTTTGATTCCAATTTGCTTATATTGAAAGTAGTGCTCAGAGAGAACAAACGACAGACGTCAATTGAGCGACGGTACCAGAATAGTCGCTTTTACGAGAAAGAAAAAGAAACACTGAGAAGACTAATGAAAGGCAGACCATAATCAAATGCCTTTGTATTCGAGAGAAACGGGTGTTCCTCGTCATCATCATCATCATCATCATGACGGGAAAAGGGTCTGTGCGGCTTGTGACCATGAGGGGAAAAGGAAATGTATTGTTTTGGGCCATTGTGCTATCGTTGTTTGGGGACTAAGACTAACTCAAGCCAGTACTGTGGTCTGTATCTCTTTATGTCGTGGTCCTTCTTCCTTAGAAGAAGTATAGAAGTTCTGTATTCTTGGCGTGCAATGCTGCATTTGTCCCAAACGATGCAACCATCGACAAAGTTTTGGTATTCTCCTCGACTCAAGCACCCTCTCATTTCTTCAAAAAGCTTGCTCTCACGACATAATTATACTAGCAAAGTTTGTCTGATAGAGTTGGTGGAGTTGATTGATAACAACCTTGAACAAAGACACCTTGTTTTGTAATCAATCTCGTGGTAACCGAGGTTATTCGACGGCGGACATCAAAAACGCAACAGAAGATGTCTTGCCGCTCTAAGCCAATTCGACTGTCGAGTACCCCTCATCTTTCCCCCAGAAATTGGGCAGATGAGTGTTCCACATGGGTTGATGTGGCCCACCAAATCCCATGGGAACTGGATTTGTGAGAAAAAACGACCGAAGATGTCACAGGGCTTCATCAAACATGACAAGAGCACATGTGGAACAGACCTCGTGACTGATCCCCATGCCACCCTGTCAAGGAAGTCTTGACGGTGCTTCAGCTTTGAGGGGGCTATCTTATCCCTGTTGAAACGAACGTTTACCTAGTTAAAGAAAAACCTTACTTTTTTCGAAGGCCCATCTCTGATGATGATTGGCTGCATCTTGATCTCAAAGGCTTGAATACGTTCCTTGTGAGCGGCATCAAGCTCTTCCCTAAGGGCATTACAAACCACCTCGAGGGGACCGGTCTTAGCGAATTCGTCCTTGAATTTGTCCTCCCACATCTGGGAGAGCTGGAAAATGGAGAAAACATATTTGAAGCATATTAGATTATTGGAAATTGGCTCCGAAAGGGAAAGGGGGAAATGACGTCGAAAGCGGGGAATATTAGTTGGAAAACCACCACGGGAAAACAACAGCACTGACGACATTTGATTTGCAAGGAGTAAGAGCGACGGGAACAAATGTACAATAAAGTGACTCTTCAAAAAGTAAACAAAAATATCTCCTCTTTCTCCCACGCTTGGAAAGTATTTGGATTATTCATCGCTCAGTGCCAGAACGTACAAGGCACAGGAAACAATTACGCACCCAGTGACAACGTTCCAAAATTGGAAGTTCCAGCTATCCATAATAACCACCTGGATGGACTTGTCTTGGCACTTTAGAACGGCAGGAAGATGCATTTTTGTTTTGCCAAGTACTTGCAATTTGCCCAAAGGCCAATGAGGGTTAAGTAGAGGGAGGAAATGCGACAAGAGAATCAATTTTGCCTCTACTCTCTGGCCACTCGAGTTTTGCCCCCGAGGTTCTGGCGTTTTCTTCCATTGGAAAGAGTTGAAGCAGCATGTGCGTATTGACAAAGGAACGAACGGTCAGAGGTCAGCCAAAAAAAAAGATTTATGTGCCAAGTTGGCCTCCCTTTTTTTCCTTGGACGACTCAAGAATGTTCGTACAATGCAGAACTGCTGAGCCTCCTCCTTCCAATCGCAGAGAAGCCATTTACAAAATTAAATTGACTCCCTTGCGTCATGCGTGGAACAGCCTCATCGGCGTCGTTGGCTTGGTCGGTGGTCGATGGTCGCTCTTAGCCTTTGTCTGGCCATGTTTCTGCCTCAAGACAGAGTGTACAATCGTCTTAACCTCAGACCATTTCCGAGATGGGGATTATCTACCTCCAATGATAACAGTGGAAGGTAAGTGCAAGGACATTGAAGAATGGAACAGGGATGTCTCCATTCGCGTTATTTCATGTCGAGTGAACCGTTGGTTGGTCTGACGAATGTGCTTTGAAACCGAGTGGTTTGAATCGAATCAGATACAACGGATGAGTTGTGCAATGTCTGGTCATGAATTTGTTTCACCTGCAGGTTTAAGATTATTATTATGGTTTTTTTAATTGATAAACTTGTTAGCCCAACATTGTACATTGTTTGAGCTCGCCTTGTCAACAAGTCGATCGTCCAAGATCTTGAATCTGCTTTAGAATGTACCAAGAAATTCAGCCCCTGGTTTGGATCCGTCGTAAAAGATTACCCAAACCATATACTCCTTAATATTACATTTGTACATGATAGGGTATCTACAGTAAATAAATACATACGAAATTTTGATAAGGAATTATATAAAATTCTAGCTCATGGGTTCATGTTCAAACCCATAAAGTACTGTATGTGAATGGTTTTAAGGGATGTCGATGAAATCAATTTCATTTTAACACAATGCACATGGATAATGCAACTGGGTTATTATTGCTCTATTCATCGATTACTTTGCAAACGAACAACAGACAAGTGCGATATTTTAGATTTAAGGATGTGTAAATGCCGTGGGTGCTGAAATGACTTAAGAACTACCATGGAATTGAAGCTTTTAACGGAAAGCTTGAACGGAGTTACTTTTTACGTGATTATTTTACCTTTTGCATGTCTTCCATGGCCTGGAAAGAGACGTTGGAGGGATTGTAGGCATGATCAGTGTGGCTAAAATAAGTCATCACGATCTTGTCTACTACTGACAAGACATCACCCACCATTAAGACCCATAGAACGCTCATGCGACTACGTACTACGTAGAAGGATCCTTTTGAATACCCTCAATAAAGAATATAAGTTCTCCTGGTCCACGTCGTCAATATCAAGCAATCCGCCAAGCCTAACTGATATACAAGGTTGACAGAGATGGAGCTGTTCCTTTCATGCTCAATTCATTACGTCAAAAAGCTATGTAGTGCACTACTACTACTACATACTACATGAACACGTCATCTCGTTACGAGTAAGGACTGTCGTATAGGATGGACCCAATTGGACCTCATCGCTCAGAATGTAATATAATAGGATGTAACCTGTTCAAGTTCTCATTTGGACCCTGTAAAATCACCTCAACATTCGTTCGTCCTTTCGAAACCATGCTGGCTTCTTAGGTTGGCAAAGACGGATGGATGGGGTCCCTCTTTTGAGTGTACCTACCCTGTATCGTTTACCTCACTTCCCAAATGGGAAGTGAAAACCAACACCAAACTTTCCCGAGGGAACACACAATAGCATTACAATTTACTATCCTTCTTTCCTTCTTCCTCGGCTCCTTTCGTCTGTTCTCGTATTCTGCTTTTTTGCTCCTTGTTGTTCCCACGTTGAGCTCGACTGACTTGCACCAAAAAGAGCTGAAAGATGAGTGTTCCACCAGCCTCGAATTTGGAGGCTGATCTTAACCCTTACCTGCAATCTCGGACGGGGTTTTATTTCTAGGTCTACTCGGAACCAGACCACTTACAAAAGCTAAGCAAACAACGCGCCATAATTTTTCCTCGATCAAGAACTCCGCCAAGGTCGTTAATCAAGCAATGCAGAAAACAAAGATCCGTGTTCAGCAATATCTGAGTAACTTTGCTTGAACTCTTGAATTAAAAAAAGGGAGTTCAGTCATTTGAAAAGAAGCTGAAAGACGACGGACGTCTTCGAGCGGTTGGAAAGAGCTCCTCTCTCTCGCCCATGACTGAAGGGGGTTCTCATGAATGTTTGCATAGAATTTTGGATCTTCACCAAAGTTATGGCAAGAATCCACCTACTGTAATCCAACTTTCCCCGGAGCAGAGATCCATAAATTAGAGCGAACTTATGCCTCCCTCAAATCCATTGGGATTTGCAGTAGCCGCCCAGAACCGCCGTGTTGGCCGAAATAGAAGCCTTTTTTCTAATTTGTACAGAAATGAAATAACAGCAAGGTCTTTTTGTTCTTTTTCGGCTCGATGTCTAAATTGGATCATAGAAAGGGGCCGCGCCTAGCCCGAGGAGGAAAGAGACAGTGATCCAAGAGAGGCATAAAAACAGAAGACGACTTCTCTTTTAATAATTCATGACAAGTCCTGGAGGAAGCGATGAAACAACACTGGCCTCCTTTCAAGCTGCTGTACAGAGATAACTTCTACTGTATTTCAACTCTATTTGGAATAAAGTACATACGTACGTACACTGTGCAGTCATACTGTTCATCTTACCTTTGCTTTGTGCTTGTTGGCTCGAGCTTGGAGCATTTTGGCCCGGTTGAGGAGGTGTTCCCGGCGCATCTCGGCCTCTTTACGGAATGCCTTTGTACGAAAAAGATCCTCTTGAACCCGCAATTTCTCCGCTACAAAAACAGAAAGAGTAGAAGGCAACGCCGCGAATGAATTGGTGTTTGTCTCTTTTCTATTTCCATTCCTTTTCGCTCTTTCCTGGATCCTCCCTGAGTGACTCTCGTGGGGAGGAAAATAAATAGCCTTAGTCTGACTTTCAATGCCATCACAAACTAGTGTTTGGGGAGTGTTCTGCCGAGTTCTCGGGTTTGAAAAAAGATAAACATAAATCTAAGTCTCCCCGTGTAATTGCTTATGTTCTATTTGTGTGAAGAGCTCTCGCACCAATATGATAATAGGGCCATAAATCGTGGTTGAAAGACACGGCCCAGACTCATTCCATGAGAAAACCATCTCGAGAGCTCTCCAAAGAAGACACGTACCACTAGTACCTAGTATACTATACGTACGCTTCAGATTGGCATGAGAGAGGTGGTAGCCTCCAATCCTATCCTTTTCCTTTTCCTGTCTCTCTTTCTTTCTATCATCCACTTCTACTCGTGTGCTACTCGTGGTCATGATGATCTTGATGGAAGCTCTCAGAGAGCTCAAATGGAACCGAATGGAAACAGGAAATTAAGTCTGCACCATCTTATATCTCCGATACGGATCCTGTTTCCAATATTCTCTCTTCCTTAATCCTCCATCCCACCCAAGAAAGACGATGACGGGATGGGAAAACTTCAATCGATTTCAAATCTGACCGAGGACTGCACTCTTTCTTTAGTACTGTACGTATGGCAGTGTTGCTACCTCGATTCTGTTTTTGGGATTGCAAATCTCGAATGGTCCTGACCAAAGCCGGATGTCGCTCGCCGATAACGCCGTCTACGGATCGATCTAGAAACAGGTCGAGGGCGCTCTCGCCCCCCAGGAAGTTGTCGTCGTCCTTCTGGTTGAACTTGGCCTTGGGCTCCTCCAGCATGGCCAGCAGATTGTTGCCCAGGAGGGCATCTTGTAGGAGAATGGTATTTTGGTCATCGTAATCAAGCCGAGAGTCACGATCGAACGAAAGGTCGTCTGATCGCCAATCTTCTGTCAGTTCACTTTCGTCGAAGAAGGATTGATTGAGTCCCTCTTCCTCGTCGGGATAGGTGGAGTGAGATAACCTTGATCCTGGGAGAGGAAGTTGAGTGCCATTAAAGGTTTTCGGATCGTTGCTCATAAATCCAGCAGAACCCCCCATTAGCAAGCCGGCCTCGACCCCCCCATTGGAGTGGTATCCACTCGTGGTGGTGGATGTGTCCATGAGGTCAAAGTCATCACCATCAACTCGAGCTGGTCCACCACCATCCAGAGAATGATCTCCATTCACCTTAACGGATCCATTTGAGCTGGCCTTCTTGGTCCCTCGATGCGACAGGCGTCCAGCTTTTTGTGAGCGAGACTGTCTCGATTGGTGCGGGTGTCTGGAGGGCTTGGTCATTCCACTGCCCGACTCGTCGTTGCCATCCACGTCCAGATCGAGACTTTCGATTTCCTCGTATTGTACCGAGAGCCTTTTCTTCCTGGGGAATTTATTCTTGAATTCCTGAATGGTGTGTTGAGCGACCTCGGCTTTGAGGCGAATACTTTCGAATTGGGCCGCAATGCTGGTATGTGCTTCAGTGGTCGTATTGACCCCTTGGTGAGGCCTGATGATGCGAGAACTGCTACGAGAGTTATAACTCGAGTCCGGGTCGTAGGTGGAGCCCCCTTGAGCGGTTTTGTCGGCGAAGATCCCAAATTCTACGCCCATCTCCGGGTCTATAATCGGTGGCGGGACAAATCCTTCGTCTTTCACGTAATCAATGTAGGACTTGAGTGAGCCTGGGCCTACGCAACGTACTAATGAGCCTTGAGAGTCCCTAGGACCCAGACTGTCTTGGCTGAGAGTACTTGACGTTGAAAAGTTTGGGCCCTTTCGTGGACGAGATCCTTGACTATTTTTGGCACTTGTGAGATCTCCCCCACCCGAAGTGATGGCCTTACGCCTGGCCATTCCATGGGTCATCAGGCCTTTGGCCTCGAGAGTGTCCTCTCCCAGAGCGTCGTAGTCAAGACTGGCTTTGAGCATGGAGAATTTGAAAGCCTCATCGGGCGTTGAGGAATGGACAAATTTCTTAATGGAACCCCCTCGTTCAGCTCCTTGGTCCAGATTCCTTTGCCTGTCCATGGTAAGGATGTGGGAACGAGCAAAGGCAGGAAATTCCCCGCGATTTGATGGAAATTCCTCATCATCTTTTGATTGAGAAAAATCCATTATGTCGTCATCCCGGTTCTGTGCTGCAAATGGAGAAGAACGAAACCATTGGAACCCCCTCTCTCTCTTTCTTTCTATCTTTCCTCTTTTGGTTGGGTATCGCCCACAGGCTCAGGCAAAGAAGGGGGGGGGGGCGGAAAATGAAAAGAAAACAAAGTGGAAAGGGGCCAAAAAATGGGCCTCAATGAGCCTTCCCATCCGTACGAACCTGATTCTGTGTGTGTTGAAGTGGTGCCATAATTCAAATAATGGGATTGCTCGTCGTGGTCTGGCCTTAATGGGAAAAGCGACGAGAAGTTTGCTCCTTCGCTGAAGGCCGGCTTCGCAATCTGGGCGTCAACTTCCTCAACTTTCATTTCAGTCTCGATGCTGTCATCCTCATTAATGAGGCCGGAAAACGCTACTCCAATCTGATTATCATTGAGATCAAAGTCATTTTCCAATTGCAATTCCGCATCTATTGGCCTCGATTTCGAGGTCCTTTTCTTGCTCTGAACTTTGCTCCCATCAGCCTGGCTTTTGACAGAAGAAGGCAGGTTGGAATGTCGTGGAGGAGACATAAAAGAAGACGGAGAGCCAGAGTTGCAAGCCTTTGGAGGGCTCATTCTCAATTCAGATTGTTCTGCCTGCCTTGGGTGGGCGGGATCATTCCTATTCTCTTTTTGTGTAGATCCCTTTGATTTGGAATCTGAAGCATTCTCGAGCTGACCCCTTTTTGCGTGTGGAGAAGTTTCATTTGGCTTTCTCGCACGGCTGTCTCGATCTCCTAATTTGGATTCGTTTGAGCTCTTCTTCTTCTTCTTTTTCTTTTCCCCCATCGCTGTCCTCGTCGTCCTCGTCGTCGTCTTCATCATCATCATCAAGGGCTTAGAAGTGGTGGAGGTAGTGGTGCTCCCTTGACCATCTGAGAACGATGAAGGTTGGGCCCGTTCCTCTTTGCCAGTGAAAAAGTTTTCGTTGGCCATGGCCGACGTCGACCTTCGACGGGGTTTCCTCGTGACGGCCTCGAACCTTCCACTCCGATAAGAACCAGCTGCGGCAATTGGCACCACCAAGGCTTTGGCCTCGTCAAGATCTCGTTGAATTCTCATTCTAATTTCCTCCTCCGTCGAGTTCTTGAACTTTTCCATCTTCTTAATCTCTTGGACTGTCTTGTGGAAGGCCTCATCCCGATCATGCAAGTCCTTGGACAGCAACAGTCGCACGAAGTTTTGACTCTCAGAATCCGTGCTTTTGACATTCACTGACAAGTTCTGATTGCTTTGCAGCGGCGGGTTCTTGCCATTCTCCAAATGATCAACGTCATTGCGGTTTGAAATGGGAGGCAGCACCATGTAATGGTTCCCATTGTCGCCGAGATTGCCATTCTGTTCCCAGTTCCACGGATCCAACTCGTCTCCGAGCCCATCCTCCATCTCATCCTTCATCACAGCCCCCTCGCTTAGATTCGATTTGTGCTCGACACGGCCAGAATCTTGGCGTGCCTCGTTATGGATTTGAGTTCCATTTCGTGAGGAACACCGTGGGACTTGGGTCGTGTGAGCCACTAACTCAGGCAATTCGTCAGACTCAGACTCGGAGAGCGAGTGTTGAACGGAGGGCTGGGACTCGACAGCAATGACCTTTTTGCGACTTTTTCGATAGAGTTTCCGCCTCGAGGGTGAAACCGTGTGACTTCCTCGAGCAGGGGAAAATGGATGTTGTTCTTGGATTTTAGCGGGAGTCATCTTGCGGCACTACACTATATGGTAGTGGGGAAAATTCTCTCTCTCTTTTGGTTTCTAGTGGATTAAGGTGCAGGAAAAACGCGTGAGAGGACTTTGCTCTTCAACAAAGGAGGTGTGACCCTTCATTTTCCTTTTGGGTCGATCGCCTTAGGACCTCATCCGCACAAGTGAGGTTGGACTTTGACCGTATCAATTCTGTAACGAGAAAAGCGTAACAAATCATGCAATATGTCACTCATCCAACCTAAACAATGTCTTCAAACGGAAAGGCCAAAATGTCACGACCGTTCAAGTTCTGATTGGCCCTGGGTTTTGAATCAGAATGCCCCCCGTATTGATAGTTTCGAAACTCTCAAAATCTAAACTGCACTTCTTGGCTTTGTCCCTCGCAATGCTACTTTCTACGGCGAAAAGTAAGCTCAAAAAGCTAGAGACAGATAGAGAGAGCCCTGGAACAGAAGAACTGCCATTACAAACTTCCCTCAAGGACAAGTCTTTAACGCATTTAGTATGCAAAAACTGTTCCCTCAGGGTGGGAGAGGTCTTTCAATATTGCGGAATGGACGACCAAGCGTCATTCAGTCAAGAAATACTTCTCCTCATTAAAGGGCTTTAGTTTGTTGACAGTTCCAAGCCGAAAACGTAGTCAAGTGTTGCTTAAAGCAGGGAAACTTGTCCCATGATCAAAGAGAGAGAGAGAGAAAGAGGGAGAAGTGCAAGGGAAAAAGGACCATGAATCACAACGTGTTGTTCCACTTCCAACTGTTGACAGAGACCTTCGCCATGAACATGGATCATCATGGACTGCCTTCTTTCTTTCTGTCTCTCCCTCTCTCTCCCTCTCTCACCCAGTGGGTCACGGAAGCCTATTGGTTTTCTCGTCTTTTCCACTAAATCCTGCGTGAACAAGCCCTCATAAAGCAAACCCCAACATAGGCTCTCAAAATCCAATTTCAATAGCAATGGCGCGTCCGAGTTGTTTTTCTATCAAAAAAGACCAGCCCATATTACAGACTGGTCCAAGGCGGGTTACATTCTGATCGGTTCGTACTTTCTCTATGAGTGTCCATGAATCATCCAAGCTAGAAAATGAGATTAAAAAGACGCAAAAAGTGGAGCCAGAAATGAGAGATTTTTTTGCAATATCTTGATCCAATCTTCCAATGAATTGCCACATCAGGCTTGAGCTTTCTTTCACGGTTGTTGTTTTTTGTTTTAGGAGATTAGATGTATCACTGGAGACCTGCAAACTTGGTACCATCAACATGGAAGCAAAGCATTCCAGAAACCGAAAATACCAATAGGGGTTTCCCTGTTTAAGCAAAATCACTCGTCTCAAGTATCAGTGATCTACCAATGCTTATCCTATTCCTATCCAATATTGTCCTTAAGTTTACCGTACTCCTTAATAGTCCTACTTTGGAAAGGCACTCATTTCTCAGTAAGGTTGATCCCTTCTGTGGAACGCGAATGGAAAATCAAAACCTTGGGTCTGGTTCAAGTGTAGATGATGATCATGTTCTTACCTGTTGGGTTTGGGGTCTCATGAAAATGAATGTGGTGCCTTTATGATCCTCTCAGCATGACGATGATGATGTGGATGACTCCGAAGCCAGGGGGTTCTTTATTGCTGGATCATTCCACGGAAGGAACACGTGTTTTTTGCTCCGAGCATAATGTGTCACACTAGCGTACAATGAAACTCCCAGGAAGTTTTCCACGAAGCCAAGATCAATGGAGTTATTGTTGTTGGTGTTGTTGCCCGTTGTTGTTGTTCTTGTTGTCCAACCACATGGAATGTATGAACGTGGGTGTGAAGGCCTAGTTCTTGAAGGAATGTGCGAACAAATCGTTGAGAGGCAGCTTGTTATTCGATTCACGATTTGATAACCAAGTCTCGAGAGACTCCAAATGAGAAGGTAGCTAAAATGAAGTGGTGGCAAGCCAGGCAACAACAACCAACCGATTCGGTGTATTTGAGGGCTGGCCGAGGGTGCATGATTTTTTTTTTCTGTCTCACTCTTCTTCGTGCTTGTTTTCTTCCCAAGAGGCTGAAATTCTAAACTCTGAGGAGCGATAAACCCAGTTCTTTAAGAATTCAACAAATTCCTCTCAAAGACGTAAAATGTTATTTGGTTCACAGCTTGGATCATTCGAGAATCTGAGAGCCACAGAAGCCAGGCGGGTGTGGCTTTAAATGCAGAAAAAGGTCACGGAGAACTGGCTTCTCTACCAGTAGAATTCTGACTGAAATTGGGAATTTCCAAGGATCCGTCAGGTTCCAAGAGAGAAGGGAACCGGCTCACGAAAGTGGAATGCCTGGCAGGAAAAGGCCAATAGTTTTCCCCGTCTAAATAGCCGATTGGTTGGTGGGCTGGTGGGTTGGTAGTAGCTGGTTAGTTGGTTGGTCGGTTGTTGGTGTTGTTGGAGTTCCACGGGGCGAAAAAGGCCACAAAGCAGGAGGAGAGAACCTAGAGCATGCTCTTCAGATCCAACCAAGACCAACGATCCGAAGAGAAAAGGGCTCCTTCGGGCATGCAATGGCTCATTCAACCATCAAACACCACTTTGACACCAAAAATATGGGATGAAGAGCAGTGAGAAAAAAGGGAGAGAAAGAGGGAACTCTTTCTCGACCATGTCAAGAAACTAGCCTCTCGCCTTTGAAATTGAAAATGAATGGGATTTGTCGGGTCCGAAATGACTTCCGGCATTTGGAACATTGCAAGAGCTCCCCGAAAAGGAAATTGAAACTCTAGGCTACGTACTACGTACACACAAATCCAACGTAACAAAGAAGGAGAGTGAAAGAGAGAAAGATGGCCTCTCCTTATCGATAATGAACTTGGATCACGATCGAGCGCTCTCTCATGCCAATTTTGATCCGAGTCGAGGAAGATATCTTTAGGGGAGCGGACAGCAATAATAGCTCGAGCATTGAATGAATGAAGAATGATTAGATTTGGATATTGAGACTCACGAAGTTGGTGATAGTTGATGGACCGAGGTGGAACCGTGGACGGAGGATAATACGAGAACGTTCCATCGCCTGCGTTACCAAAAAAGAAAAGAAACAACCTGAATTAGGAGCCCTTTCACTTCGTGATGGGCATTTACTTTGAAAACCAAAAAGTTACTCCAAGTTTTATGACCAAAAAAAGGTCCAGCCCAGCTGAGAGAAATGGGATGGAAAGATGATACCTGGGCAGGGGGTTTGAGGTGTTCCTATCAAAACTTTCATCGGGTCCATAACCTTGAACTCAATGTGAACTAATTAAAGTTTGCAGGTACGGCCCCTATCACCATTGGAACCACAAGAAAAAAGGCCTGTTGGTTTGGAACGAACAGGCCAGTCTAGTTCCAAAAGAGTTCCATTTTACGCGAAGGCCGTTTTCCCCTTTTTTACAAACACTCTAAAAGTGAGGCTAGGTCATAGGGCGTGTTTATTGGACCATATACATTCTACACTGGTGAAATTAATTCAATAAAGGGCAAAAACGATGATATGCTGTATTTCCCAAACAATTCCAAGGGGGTTGGAACAAATTCAAGATCTGGTTTACACTGAGTCGCTTCATAACCAACAATCCATCGTAAGAATCTATGTTGATGCGATGTTTAGACGAGTTTGAATCGGTCCAAAAAATGCATCCAAGAAGATTTTGATATGAGGTGAAACGTTGGAGCATCGTACAAGTAGTAATGTGGCCTTGTGGCCACATTTGTGTAACTTTCATCGTGAAGAAATGGCTTGTTCAGAATGATTTCCGGAATTTCCCTCAAAATCTCAAGGGTTTCTATGGCCTTTGAACACGCTGGTTAAAGTTGGATTAGCGCACAGAAGAGCACGAGAAAGTGGAGCCAAAAATGAGGCAGCTCAAGTTATTGGTTGGATGAGAAATTCTGCCAGTAAGCTTGTACACCATAGATTTTGAATGAATCCTCCTTCTTTATGGAGCATAAAGATTCCCTTTTCCCAGCCCCAATTCAAGACTAAAATGAACTATTTTAAACGGAGTCTCGAAACTTTTGGTTTCTTGAGATTCCGAGCCAAATTGAGCTCACTTTCTTTTCACCATTTTTACTCCCTCTCCTTTCTCTTGGGAAACTTTTCAAGGTGGCAAAGCCGTATTGCTTGATTGATCAACCGAGAGATCTACTCCTGAAGCCAAATTCTGCAATTAAATTGCAGGAAACCCATTCTCAATCTGACTCTTGAGGGGGCTAGAGGGGATTTTATTTGCCTTTTTTCCTTTTCTCCGTGGTCAAAGCAGAAGCAAAGTAACTTACTAAAATGTAAAGGTTTTGGTGACACAGCGCCAAAGGTCTAAGAATTTGCCTGCAAGTAAAACATTTGGCAAACGAATTGCAGCTGTAGGTCCAAAAACGAGGATTCATCAAATACAACAACACCCACGTCTCCGATAATGAGCAAAATGCCAACAAAAAGCTGCTCAGACGACTGAAGCTTCCGTTTACCGACAGCATGTGTGTATGTGTGTGTGTGTGTACAGGATCGCTTGGGGAGAAATATTTGGCTCTGTAAGCGTTAAGTTGCGACTGTTGAAGGAAGAAGAAAACGAATATTTCGAATGCAACATAAAAAAGCAACAAGTTTAAACACTGAGAACTTTATTTATTTGGGCCATGATGTGGAGTTATTGATAGATCAGGAATGAATTACCTTCAAACATGGAATGGTTTAAGGGCTAAATCCGGGGTAAACCTCAATCTCAATATTCGTGCTTTTTTGTGTGTTCCTGTTTCTTTACAAAAATATGAGGCTCCTGAATAAAAACCGCAACAGCATTTCTTTAACTTTAGATTCTTTACTCTTTGTTCTAGTCTCTTCTAAAATGTTTGATGTGCATGAGGACTTGCATCACTTGCTTGTCTTGTGCTCAGTTACCATGGGCAAGGTAAACTTACGGCTTTGAAGAAGGTAGAGAGAGAGTTTGAAAGAAAAGCAATTGCCTAAAAATTAAGATTTTTATATTTTTTCTAATCGCCTCATTTGTAACACAGCCTCTGTGGCCTAATGGATAAGGCACCGGCCTCCTAAGCCGGGGATTGCGGGTTCGAGTCCCGCCGGAGGTAGGGTAGATATTTTACTTTTCGGAAAAAGTGTAAAATTGCAAAACAAAACAACGGCTATTATCCAAGATCAACTGTATAATGAAAGTTCGACTGAAAATGAAGTGTTACGTTATCAAAACCAAAATATTGGGATTTGTATCTCAAGTGTAGCATCACCGTTGTGCATTTCAATTTTCGACTTCGATTCGAAACGCAACGATTCGAAGCAAGCGTTATTCCCTATCAAAACCCTCATGAGTCATGGTAGTGTGCACAACGAACATGAAGTTGCCCGGTTTGCAAAAAAATTAAAGTGTGGCTTATTTTGTGCTTGGATTAACTAAGTCTTAACCCACAAACTCAATTGTGCTAGATATAAGATAAAAAGCCAATGGGACATGAGCAACATATCATATTAAAATTATTCATGTCTTTGTTACTGAAAGTATATGTGAAGTTTACGGCCATTCCATCCTCAAACTAATTTCCGACCATCAGACTTGAGATTTAATCTAGGTCATTGGCTTGACATTCACAATGGCACTCATGTAGAAATAACCACATACCAAGTAACGTAGATTATTCTGCAGAGATGAATTATTGGTTTGGTAAAAGAAGATGGAGGTGGAGTTAAATTTTAGTACTTCGAACACATGATAACCAAAATGTAAAGTTGAACTGTGAATGGACTGCCAACCTCAGGGTATCGTCGGATTCAAGCATGATTTCAGAACGAATTCTCACAATTAAATAAGCTCGTAATTATATTAAGACCCAGGGTAACTAATTGACTCGGCAAGATGATTATGTACCAATGTTTCATGCATCAAACACACTCTTTAAACTCAGCCTCTGTGGCCTAATGGATAAGGCACCGGCCTCCTAAGCCGGGGATTGCGGGTTCGAGTCCCGCCGGAGGTAAAGAAAAAGGTTTTTAAATTTCGCCAAAGCTTAGAAACTAAGTCTAAAATAATGCTGTGGAATGATGGTCCGGGAAACTACAGAGACTGTAGATAGAAGAGTGTACATCGATGAGCTCGACCGATTTTACTTTTTGTCAAAGCTTTTTGACGGATGAATAAATGGAAACAGGCAGGAAGGTACCGTCATTTGAGGCCAAACTGACCACATTCGATTATATTCATAATTACTTATTCCTAAACTCATGTAAAGTAAGATAGCTAAAAATAGTTTCATTAAAACCAATGTAATTTTATTTTAAATCGCTTTTTCATACCATATGGTAGCATCTCCTGTGACCTTTGGGGAGTTGAAATATTGCTATCACAAAGTGGCCAAGCTTCGCCAATTATCATGTCCAATCCTCCTGTTACAGGCTTCCCTGGGTGGACTGAGCTCGAAAATGGTCATGATATCGCAGTCTACGTATTCAAATTTGCGTCACAGGGATAATCCATAGATTTCTAGACACTGGAAGTCGAACAACCGACCACTCAGTTGGCTTAATATCCCTTGTGCTCCTTAGCCAAACGAATGATCGTTTCATGGACGAGGGTCCAAGGATCAAGAATTGGCAGTTCAAAATCACGGTAAGGCAAGGCTATGCACCTAATTCCTCTTCAAATGAGACCAACCCTAGATCACCAAAACGACGTTTTAATTTTCACCTCAATTGAATGACTGAATAATGACTTAAAGCACAGGAAAAACAAGGCACATATTGACCCCTAGCATCCCCGTCCATATTCCAGCGGTTCATGCCTCATTTGTAACTACCATAGAAAACTACGTTAACTGTCAATAAGTACTCCAATTTTCAACTAAACCTCCAAGATCCGAGGAAAGTCTTATCCGCTCAATATTTGTGTACATATGGTTTGTACGGCCCTTCTAACATTGTTAATTCAGTCTCTATGGCATGATGGTTAAGGCACAGGTTTCCGAAACCGTGGATTGCGGGTTCGAGTTCAGCGGGAGGAAATTGTAATAGTTTTATAAATTTCGTGTAGTTTCATTAATGAAGCCTCTCCTGCAAAGTAATATCTACTAATGACAATTGTCATTAGTACACGCTTCCGTGGAATGATAGTCAGGATAGACTGAAATGAAATTTACCGTGAGGTCGCAAACAACCTAATAATATTTGAGTTAGACAGGTTAGCCTCGAGCCAACGCATCACGTTCTTCTTCAAATGAGACAAAGCCAGGTCACTATGAGTGCATTTTAGTACAAGGTACAAAATGAATGAACTAGCCCTCTTCTGGTTACCTGGCATCCACTACCCATGTATCGCGCAAAACGTGTGTCGTTCTCATTCCATTTCGAGAGGTTTGGCAACTCCGACTGAGAATTCAAGTCTAAAAAGCTCATTCATTTTAGACTCCTTTACGTCTTGAGCAGTCGCATAATAAAGCTTAAATTTAGAACAAGTTATTGCAGTGACCTGGGCAATGGCACCAGAAGAAGAATGCAATGCATTCAATCAAATAAGAGGGTTGTTCTCAACTTTAGTGTTTCCTGTCCCTATTGAAGTGGTTCACGAATCAACCAACAAGTGATCTTAACCGTATGCATTATGACCTCGAATAACTGAAGTTATTCAACCTCTGACAAAAGTTGGGCGAGGATGAATCTCGTTACCCCCTTCCAGCATAATCATGACAACAGGAAATGCTTGTCGTAAAAACAAAGGAAATGGAAGTGTGTGTGTTCACTGGTATGAAAACCAAACCAGAGGAACATTGCCTTTCGAATTTGAAGGGTCCCTTTGATCAAATTTTCCCTTTCCTCTCTACTGATGAATAATGCTTGAAACAGTTGTCAGTTAGTGTTGCTACGAACCATATTATTTCCATTTTCTTACAAATAACCAAGGTTATTCAAAGAATTGTAAAAGAAATGCAACAGAAAGAGCAAAAATGCATGGAAAAATACTGGCAGTGGCAAAAATCTAGACACTTTCGCATTATTTAACATTAAAACGGATTCATAAGCAAGGTCATGAAAGAGCAAAAACTGACAAAAAGTAAAAAGTGTAACAGGTCATTAAACAGACACCCATCCGTGTTTCATGGGTTTTCTATTCTACTGAATCATTTACGGGGGTATTACAGCACTTCTCGCCTAATGTGTGCTGAAAGCCAAAAAAAATAAGTTCGTAAAATGTAAAGTTGAAAGATTGTTCTAAAAAAAACAGATAATCAAGGCGCTCGCGAAAAAAGTAAAGAAAACAATGAATGGCAAAAGCATTGAAAAACGCAAAAGAGGACAGAATATTGAACATTTTTTCAATGGTAATATATAGTAAACGCCAAAAGTCGAAAATGCAAATGAACCAAATGATGCAAAAAAAAATAACAAAGCATTTGCATGTTTTGAGCATCCCTGAAAGTAGCCCTCAACGACCGTCCTTAATGTTCACGGAAAAAAATCATCCTTCCCCCCCCCGGTGTTACTCACAATACTGTTTTTTATGGAAATGCCAAGACTTCTAATAATATTTTTCGTTGCTATTGAAACAAAAGGAACAACTTTTGCAAAAAAATCATCTTGGATTCTAGCTCAGATTAGAATATTAATCCACTTAAAACCTACAAAGAGATAACATTTTTAGGAGCGTAATCAATAGATGTTGGGAGTAAGCTTAGTTGCGTTTCCAACTAGAATTTTATTCGAATCCATGGAGCAAACGATAAGATATCTCGTTTGTTAAAATTGCATTTTCATCAAATTTGACTTCAAATTGCTCCGGTTGTATTTTAAAGCAATTGCCAAGAAATATAGTAAACTTTTTCTATGCCTAAAATAAAAATGGAAATATTTCACTCTTCTGAAGCAGGTAGAAAAACCCGAACATAGTTTGCAATATAACTTAAAACTTACTTAATGTCAATATTTCACAATTGTGATGCCATACTTGTCAATCGCAACTTTAATCAAGCTTAATCTTGAATTTTGACGAAATTCTACTAACGTTGAACAAAAACATCGCCAGTACGTCGAAATTAATTATTGCAAAAAGTGCCAATTTGGAAAATTAAACTGTCACAGGTATCATTCAAATATTTTAGGAACATCAAAAGATAGTGTAGCTTTTGGCACTTAAGTAAATTGAAAGACAGTTTTGCAGTTTTGTAAGTTTTAAGTGATATTTTTTGCTACTTTTTGCTTTCAAAAAACCTTAAACAAAATACAGAAATATTATTTCTTGCCGTGTCATTGAAAAAGACAATCTTATTCCTTGGGAATAACTGGAAACATAATTAGGCCATTTTTCGAGGTTTTAAGGCGTAAAACGCAACCTTTGAGTCGTAATAAGTAAGCATGTGCTCAATAGAAGTTTATGAAATTTTAGGTCAAAACATAAAGAAGAGTACGTTTAAGACTGATTGACTACGCTTTTGACAATGATACATTTTAATGGGCTTTAAGTGATTAAACACGCTTATCTGAGCTACTTTTAAACATGTTACTTTTTTTACATTATTACTTTTGTATCTTTGACAAAGAAAAACATATCTAGATGTCTTGGCATTTGAGCAAACACTTAACTAGAAAATTTAACCACCGTGCCCCCTTATCAAAGTAAGGTACCCTCTCCTGAAGGCTTTCAATCACTCTTTGATTCGAGTAGGTGGGTTCATAGATCCCCCCTTGTGTGTCTTAGTTGGAATTGGCCAATGAACGCACCTTCTGCATCAGAGAATTCGCCACCGTATGGATAGTCAGTCGCCTCATTATTGGATCTGGCCGAGCCAAACTTCTCCACCAAGTAGATTTCGGGGTCCTGGGATTGAGGTGGGAGGAAATTCCGGACTTTGAGTTGGTTCTCCTGTTTGGATCGAACCTGAAACGAAGGAGCCCAAGTGGAATCAGTAAAAACTTTGCCACACTTCTTTTCCTCTCTTTCGCTTCGTTTTGGATCAGATTGGCGTTCAATTTGAGCCACAGGTTCCTCACTCCCCAATTTCTTTCCCATCTAATTCCCAAGGTAGCGAGAGAAAAAGTTTGCCGCTCCCATTCCATTTGGAAAGGTTTGGCAACTCCAACTGAGAATTCAAATTCACAAAGTATTCCCAATGGCAGAAATTCCCTCCAAAGTAAACCGACCAAGGTCTGACTAGCTTGCTAACTGTTCCTTCATTCTACCAACTGCAAGCAAATAAGGCAGCAAATCGGACCTCTCCGCTTTTATCTGTAGTATAGACTGTGTATTAAACATCCCACTTTGATTTTGGTCGTGGACAAGCAAATCTGAAAAAAAAACCATCATTTTCGTCCGATTTTTGCCGAGTTGCCTCAAAAATGCATTTCCATCAATTGGGACAAGCTCGAGGACATTTTGGAGAAGGCGTCGTCGGTTGTCAAGTCAAATGCAGAGCAGGTTGGGCATTTCGTTTGGGTGAGCACACTAGAATGAATGCATGTTAGATGTATTGGTGAGACGCTGGCTGTATACGTACATGTTTAAATGGCCTTCACCCAACCAAAAAAAACGGAAGAGAACTTGACAAGGCCACGAGTTCCACGTTTTGACACAATTTGGCATCAAACTCGTGTTCCAGGCATGTAGACGTGTTCAAGTTTTTACGACACCTTACAATTCCAAGCTTGTAAAAGACAAGGCAAGTTCGCTCGACCTTGTTGACGAGCGGACTTGAAATATCTGGACTGGAAGGCCAGGCATGGCATGGCTTTAAACGAAGGAAGGGCGCGAGTGTGGAGCTATATACTTTACATTGAACAGGGTTACTCCATGTTCTGGCATGTGAAAAGTCGTGAAGCAACTAGCTTGTACATTAATACCGGCTAAGATGGACCTGTTACACTTCCAACAATGATCTATTAGAAACCAAGATTCACCAATGCAATGAAACTTTAAAGTGATGGTCAAGAAAGACAGAATACATTATGCACAGCAGATATGGGTTTTTGAAAGCCCCTTTTTACAAAACTCTGCAAACGGCATTACCCAACAGAGAAAAAAAATTGGTCAATAAATCATTATTGTAATGGCTAGAAGTCCACCTCTCTTCTTTCTCGGGTTCCTTCATTCATTGTGCAATTTACTACCCTCATATATTCGTAGGGAGTATGCACTGTGGGTGTTGATCTTGTAGAATCTTTTAAGTCAGACTATAACCTTATATTTAAGAGTTAGCCAGATTTGTCAACTCTAATTCGTTAGTGGATCAGCTGTTGTTTGAATATAAAGTTAAATAAGGTGAATAGTTTTTCCCATCTTGAACTGCTGGGACTTTTATTCCCAGAGGCGGTGAGGAAGTCCGCAAAAAAACATATAATTACAATTATATCAAAGGTCTCAATTCCACGGATTATAGATTAAGACTCAACGAAGGTAGTAGAGGATTTTCATTGCCTGATAATATAATATTACAATATAATATAAGCCTCCTTATATTTTCAGTTAGAAGTGGTCATTTAAAGAAATTGACTTAGAGATCATGCTTTTCCCTGTTTTTTTTTGTTTTTTTTCCGTGGGCTTTTTCTGAATGCCATAGGGGATGTAATCACTAGTTTTGATTGTTAACACAATAACTTTGCATGATGCTCAGTGTAGCAAAGAGAAAGAAGAGGCGGGCGGATTAGGCCATTTTGCTGATGCAGGTGGAATCCAGAGTTCATTTGTAAATTGAGTTGGATTCAAACGCGGTACTTGAAAACAAAATACGAAAATACGAGAGTTCTTTCGATCATCAATTTTTTTATTTAGTCTGATCACTTTGTGCGCTAAGCTTGAATACAAATCACGCAACCTTTGAATACAGCGCTTTGCTCTATGCTTCCTTCAGAATGGCTCACGGCAAATCCTTGGCGGGCAAAGTGTCACGTCTTTGTGTAAAGATGACCGAGCAAAATTTTAAACCATCCACTTGGCTTTCGTCCCGCTCTTGTTCAGTTTGACCAAGATTGACCTCAGTTATGTCTCAACAGTTTGGCAAAAAAACTAGGCCAGAAGCGGACCTCTGCAAAATGTTCCTAAAGACGACCACATTCAAGTGCCCAGCAGCATTACTGCATGTAAACTAGGCAGTTGTTTAATTCGCCAAACACTTTTTCCTTGACGTACACTTTCGAAATGATTTTTTATTTACCGTTCATTAATGAATTCATTTAAGAAGAGAAACGAATACTTCCAAATGGAACAAGATACGACATTGGAATGGTACAGACATTAAACAGGAAATTAAATTCTACCGCCAAGTGAGAAAAACATGAGTTCAATAATTATCCTTTACTTTTGAATAGTCAAACAACATGTTAACGACTGAAGCTTATTGGATTGACTGAAGTAACCAAAAATAGAAGAAACACCCCCACCGTTGTTAACGTTACAGTTCAACATCATTATTAGTATTTTTTTCATTCTACATTCCTGGAATTATCTAAGACAAGTGTCTGCCAGAGCAAGTGGATAATTTCCCCTGATTGTTCTGAAAAGTGCTTTCTTATAATTGTACTTAGGAGTCTTGTTGGAACTTGATAACTTCTTGGGGACCAAACAGCTTGTTCCATTTTCATTCAGACCCTTCTCGCTCTCTCTTTCTCTCTCCTTTTTCGTGGTCGCATTTTATTGTCCCAGAGCCACGAGCTTGGCACACTTTCTATTGGAAAACACTTCAGAGCCAACTGTCAAAGGCCAGGAATAGAAGCCACCAACCTTGTAAAGGATGATGATTGTGTTCATCAAGCGGCTTTGCGACCTTGGAAGAAGTTATGAATCAAAGCTTAAAATTGTTAGTTTCTGAAGTCTAAAATATTACTTAATTCGGTCCCTCCCTATGACATTGCAATTTGTACTAGTTTGTAGTAAGCAATGAGGGTTGTCAAAAAGCCGGTCTTCAATAGCAATCGATGCCCTTTTCTTGTTTCAGGTACGATTTGAAGAAAAGACACCCTTAATTAGTAGAAAACACTTAATACCACGGTTGTCATTAAGCGAATCGATGGCTTTGCAGATGTTAATTCAGTGCTGAATAGTCAGTTGTAACCAAGGATATTGGTTCCACTTGGCAACCACTTTGCAACCGAGGGTTAGCTCAATGTCCATTTACGTTATCTATCGGTCATTGATCTCATTCGATAGCAATGGGCTGTCAAAACCGGTAGTTCTGGCCCTCTGTTGGTTCAAGGGTGCAAACCATGATACTCCTGTACTCTATCCTTCCATTTTTGTGTGATTTTTTGAGCTGATCTCCATTGATTCTTTCACTTTCTGAATGTCATTGGATGACCAATAACTGAAGTTCAAAGTCTGTTCTTCTCGTGATTGCTTTGCACTTCTTCTGTAAGCTTAAGAAACATAAGAAGGTTACAATTTTATCAAAAGTTACATCCATGCCATTTTGGATGCTTTTACAAGTGAAATCGCGAGGCGAGATGATTTTGAGGGATGCCTATTCACAAAATTCAGGGGGCCTTAAAAGGCACTTGGAATTGATGTTGAAATTTGAAGGAGACCTATTCATGGAGTCCTTTTGATTTGAAATTGCTCAATATTTTTTAACAGCATCAATATTTTCCCATCTTTAGGAGGACTTATTTCTAAACCCAGACCTGTCAGTAGGCGAAAACTAAATTGTGAAGGAAGGTATGTCATATTGTTAAATAAACTTTTGGTGAAACACAACAAACCAGCAAAGGAAATGGCTTGTTGGGTAACTGGGTTTACTAATCATACGTAAAATTTCTCTAGAAGTAGCAAAAGTGCATTATTATTCAATAAAGAGCAATTTACCCAATCAATCCAACATTTGCTAGAGGGTAGCTTACGAAGTGTCCTCTGACGTGCATAACGTACAGTGTAGTGTAGAGAGCCAATTAATCTGTTTTTGTCTGAAGTTTTTGTTTGAGCACAATGAAATTTCAAAACACATAAAATGCATTTCAGGCAGATTTTTTTTGTAGAATGGCAACCTTAAATATCTTTTCAGCATTTGGATACATTTGATATGCCACTCTGTTTTTTGGTGTGATTGCTCGTACTCATGCTCGCACCTGTTAATTCTAGTCACTATCACGGACTTCTAGAGATATGGACTGCAAACGGAACCAAAAATATCCTATCTCCTAAACCGCTCATCTTATTCCAAATAAGCACCTCATACGACCACAAGGTCTTGTTGAATAGTTGAACTCAGCCAAGTTTGAGCCTAAACCTATGCTTAGGGAACTCAGGAGACATGTTCAAAGATATGTAGTAAACACTACATAAAATTTGAATGTTCGGCCTGCTCTTGGTCAGCTACATAAGCTTTTGACAACACAACTTTGAAACGATCGGCTTTGCATGTAAATGATATAAAATTGACCTACCGTTAATTGAAGAGATCGCCGTTTCCTATTCTTTTACGTTAATTCGAAAAGTATCTCAGAGTGGCTATGACCAAGAGCAGACCGATTTGGTCGTTCGCAGTCCATATTTCTAGAAGTCCGTGCCATTATATGCAAACCCATTCTAGTCAATTAAACATTAGACAGACATCTCATTGAACTCTTCATGAGACCACGACATGGTGCAGTCGGTAAGATATATTCTTGAGATTACAACAGTCAATATCTTTTAGCCTACCAACTGCACCATGTCGTGTACTCATGAGGAGCTCAATGAGGTGACTAATGTTGATTGGACTATCTAGAATGGGTTTATACATAGTGACTAGAATTTACAGGTGCGAGCATGAGTATGAGCAATCATACCAGTTTTGTCAATCCTAGCGTAGCAATTTCAGCTTTTACTCTTGGGTAAAATCGCTATTGTTTGCCACTCTAATAATTAGTGTCGGGGCGCTCTTTCATGGCTTTTCTTGATTGACATAAATGTGATCTTTTTGTCTTCTTCTTAATCGATTTAGAAGCCCTCTTGAATCCAGGCTAGTTCAAACAACGAAGTCCTCCTCTCTTCTTTGTCGGGCTCCTTTATTGTTCATTGTTAAGTTATTTGGTTCCTTCAAAAATTCGTTGGGAATAAGTAGGTGTTGGGTGGAGATCACAAATCTTTTAATTTAATCGGTTTAGAAAATAGGAGCTGGTGTAGACGAGCGGTCTAAGAGGCAGCACAGACAAGGCAAAAATCCTCTCCCCGGGTGTCGTGCGTTCAAACCCCTGCGCCGGAAGTAACCCTTTCGTCAAGTATAGTGAATAAACTTCTCGTCTTGAACTGCTTGGATTCCAATCCCGGTAAACGGGAAGTCCGCAAAAAGGTACATGCACGAGACTCATTGCAAAATAGCCGTATATTTGGGGATCTCACGATTTAGCCAATAGCCAGTGATCACCGGTTGTGTCTCAGGAGGAAAATTTACTTAATCATGACTGTTTCAGTGAGTAGTTTTTAAAAAGTAAGTAGAAAGGTAAAAAAAAATTATAAATACAGCCAAAAGATTTCAAACTAAAATCGACTAAATTTTCCTCAAAAACAAAACATTGAAGGGCAAAAATGGAGCAATGCATGCCTAGCAGGGCCTTAGCCTTTATTAAAGAAATGAAAAGTGAGTAATTTATTAGTCTAAACACAACCCATACTCGCAAAAATGTAATGAGCAACTTTCTTTTCTTTTCCAAATCATGGTCACATCTCAGCATATCTGGCATAGGATTTAGGGTCGATTGTAGTGACCGTAGAGGCTTACCATGCGTTTTGAGAGCACCATCAAGCCCTCGAGAATCCAGGCTAGTTCGAACAATGAAGTCCACTACTTTTCTTTCTCGGGCTCCTTCATTGTGTATTTTTCAGGTGTATTTTTCACCTTTTAATGTTTCTATGATATTTGGTCTACCAACGAATTTGAGTTGGCAGACCGAGCTAGTCCTTGAATGTAGGGTTGATCTGGAATGCTATCTAAAAATTTGTCCAAGTCTGACTTGAAAGATGCAACCGAATCAACAAGGCCCACGTATTCCCTGCGAATATTAGAGGGAAGCAAATTAAACAATGAAGGAGCCCGAGAAAGAAGAGAGGTAGACTTAATTGTTTCGACTTAAGATGCACAGAAAATCACATTAAGCCTCTACCTGCGGTCGCTAAAATAGACACAAAAATCCGGATTGGGACAAAGCTCATGGATGCTTTTGAAGACGTACAGTATCAGATATCTTTCGTACCTTCTCTGAACGTTGTACAGTCCCAACTTTTTTAGCCTCTCCCAATATGAGAGCTCTCTCAATCCTGTGATGTTCCTAGTGAAACATCTTTGGACTTGCTCGACCTTTTGCAAACCTACTGAAATCATTGGAGCCCAAATGAATGAAGCATATTCAAGATGTGGCTGAACAATAGCCTTGTACAGAGTTAGCATTGTGATACTATCTCTGGACTTTAACGTGCTATACCTATGTCCATCCACACAATTGAAAATTTTACCCACCTTCTGCTGGATATGCTCATCAAGCTTTTCATTACTTTGAAGGACTACTCCCAAATCCTTCATGGACGCGACTTGCTAAATATCTTGCTTTCTACTAGCGGGGAGTTTAATGGCGTCAACCCAAAGGTCATTGAGCGGAATTTCATTCGGTTTAGGGCCATTTTACTCTCAGTTACCTAAAAGTAGATTCGATCTGGGTCCTTTGCCAGGCTACTGTAATCTTGGCCATTCCTAACGAATGCGATTGTATTTGAAATTATATTTCTTATATTTCTAAGTCAATGTAAAAATCACTGAATACATTTTAAACCAAAGTGATTGTAATTGTAACCAATCAAATTTCTGCTAATGTAGCTGAAATATTTCAGTTTCCAATCACAGTTACTATTTATTTTGATCTTGCATTCAAAGCAATTGTTCGGCGAAGTTATGAAATAGATCTAGATTTGAAACCAATGAGAAGTCCTCATTGTGTTGCCCTTTATTTTTGCTATCTACTGATCTGTCACCAAAAATAGATCCGAATTGGCTGGACATGGAAAATCAATTACAATTGGAAAGCAAATTGTTACTGCCATGAATTTCAGTTCACGGTTCGTTTATTCGTTAAACGCTAGTGGTTAATTTGCTATTTTACTACTTCAAACTACAAGTCATTACTTGATTCTTATTTTTCTCACTTTGAGTAAAGAATTTTGTTACGTTATCATGGTTCTTGTCCAAGTTAGGTGCAGATCAAAATTAGTTTCCATATTCAGATTTGCCCTGATATCATTTCAACTCACTCTCTCATATCAACCTCGATAATTTCACCAGATAATCGATTGTCTTATTTGCTATAACCCGCACCATTCTTGTTCAAACTGAGCTTAAATAAGCCCAAACTGTAAGCGGACATCATGTGAGTTCCCAATAATAGCATTCGGTTGTATCTTCCTCAGCTGAAACTTTTTCTACCGATTTTTTTCATCCTCAGCTAGCCTTACCCCAGCATGAAGTTCAAGTTGGCTAATGAATTGGTCCATGGACGATTTGAGCGAGGGAGACAAATTGGCAATTTGTTGGGGAGTCACATTGTTCAGAACTTGTAAGGCTATTCGTTGCTTCTTGGCATAGCGCTTGTACTCTGATCGTTTTGGCAATGGTTTAACTGTGTCATTAGCATCCTCATCAACGTCCTCCATTTCATCCATTTCGTCATCCAGGTCCATCCTAGATTCGCCAAAGAAGTCACTGGGCAAATGAAAGCCGTCACCCTGGTCATTTTGAAACCCATGCCGATTGGTCCCTTCGAGGCTTTCACCTAGGCCGGAATCAGCATGGCCTGTGGTAGCCGCTGATGCCACACTGCCTCCTTCATAAGGATGGCGATATCCCAGAGCTCCGGGAGTGAGGTCATTCCAAGAGTATCCTGGTGGAGGCCGGAGGCCGTTCAAGCCGGAGAGCTTCTTCAGGTTGGGAATATCATTGAGACGCTCCAAATCGGCAGGATCTTGGAAGAAAGGGTGGCCATCTTCACTGACGTGAACACAGGGCTCTCCTCTGCTCAAGGGGCAGACCTCGTCGTCTTCATGGAATATCACAGGGATCTGAACAATCTTGTGAATCATTCGTGTCATTGTTCACTTGAATCTTTCGTCAGAGTGGGCGATGAGCGCTATCTTTCATTACTCTGGTGATTTGTCCCAGGCGCACACTGTCTGTAGAAAATTAGGACTGGCTTCTTGTAAGCTCCTCGTTTTCTTCTTCGTCGCCGACTCAGATCCAAGTTCAAAGTGCTTGTTGAATCTTTACAGTTGCCTTGGCCTTCAGTCATTCAGTGGCCGAAGAATAACTTTGCACTTAATCCAGAAGGCTCAATCTTCCGGCAAATCAGGAGACGAGCAATAGACAGGCTCGACGAAGTTTGCTCCAGAAGTAAAGAAGGTTTCCTCTTGTTTGGTCTTGTTCCGAGATTGCTTGGCACACTAGTTACGGCTGTTGCTCTGTTCCATGTCCACCTCAATATGACCGCCAAAGAGACACACCACTGCAGAGGTTGTGGTCGGAATCCCCTTTCGGACTCACCACGATATGATTCAACAAGCGCTCAATTTTGGGCAAAGACTCACCGACTCATTGGAACAACACGCATAATCAATTTACCAAGGAACACATCCCAGATGAATCATAACCGTGTTATTACGAAGAAATTCCACATCATCAGCAGACACGAACGTTTTCCAAAACTGCTAGTTGCAAGCAGGGGACCCCCGATTAGGCCACCTTGTTTGTAACGTAGTTGTTACACGCGGTGATGGTACACAGAATGTTGGTTGGTAATACACAAGGAGGAGAAGGAAGGAACTCTCTTCCATGTAATGTTCTTCACCAGATCTTTGGCCGAATGGGACGATGACGACGATGACGACGACAACGGCGGTGATGGTGGGGGGACGGCAATGATCGACGACGATTTGGGCCGTTAAGTTGCCTACCCAGTACACACCTGCACGATCACATTTCAGTCTTTGATGGGGGCAATGGCAGTGGCAGTGATAAGGGTGGTGGTGGGGGCCTTTTCCACTCCCGAGGGCTGCTTCTCCTCACCTCATTTCTTGACTTGGGACTTTGTTTCTCGTCTCGCTCCATATCATGGTAAAGGTTGTATAAAGCGACCAAGATTAGCCTTTGGGATCGTGTCTTTGTTTCCCCGTAGGAAAGGAGGGCGACGGGGGCCAGCCTTGGGATCTCATGGACCAAGAAGAAGGGGGGGGAGCACAAACTCTGTAGTACGTTCTAGAGCGGGCCAGGGAATACGTTACGGGAGGAGAGCCATATCACGATTGTATTTCACCCACCCTGAGAACAGACCGGTTCCTGCCAAAGTGTCGCCGACTCATGTCCGAGACTCGGTTATGGAACACTATGAAGGCCAACTTGATCCCCATGTTCTCGTCACCTGTGCCTTCCTGCACATATCATCAACTCAAACTATCTGGACTGTTCTCCTTGAAGTGGACCATGATGTTCCACATGATCCTGGAAAGATCTCTAAAACATTTTAAGGTCCAGTGACCGATCATAATGACGAGAATTGCCGCTTTGGGGGGTTCAGGGGGAGAACGAGAACCACGAAGGGAACCCAGAAGGGGAACACACGCGTGGCAAGAAGAAATTTACTCATGCAATCTTGATTTATCCGCCCCTTTTGGTGGTGGTGTCGGCGAAGACTTGCAAATGAAATGAGCAAGCAAGCGAGCCTCCACCACCATCACCACCATCAAGTCAGGTAGGTCCAATCCGATTCCTAAGAAAAATGCCATCTAAAACCTCATTGGCAAAAAAAAGAAAACATTTGCAAACGCTTTTGGAATACAATGAAGGAGCTAGCTATAACGTGGATGGAGCATTTTCGTGATTCATTAGGTGACTATCGGGGTTTTGGATTCGCACACCAAGGCGAGAATTGGTGTCAACTGCCAAGCGAAATGTCCTGATGGCGAAAGTATTGGATTTCTTCCCTAACACGATTGTTTGGAAACCTTCAAGCCCGAATTGATAAAGCTCACAGACTTTAGTGTCAGAGATGGAGAGAGGGCTGATGATCCTTGCCTTCATACCAAACTTTTATCACCTTTTATTGTTCAAAGTTCCCAAGCTGTCAAGGCAGTTCTATTTTGACCTCAACCTCCCAAAATAGCAACATTCTTCAACGTCTCGTTCAATATGCTAAAAGAACCCGTTCAACGCATGCAAAAAAACATAACCTTGTCCCGTGCCAAGAGCAAAATGGCATGCCGGAGGTGTCACCGTGGTTTTTTATCGAATAATCCACAATTGACTGACTTGGAACGCTCACTCTTCGGGCAAAAGAGTTCTAGTAAACTTTTTTCCTGGAGAACAAAATGGAAGTACTTTTCCACTCACTCACTCGCTCACTCCCGGCGCAAAAGTATGTTTGGAACCAGCCAATTTTAAACACACACACACACACTCACATACAATGAGACCTTTTTGCCAGTTTTTGATAAATGCAATATAGGTTGGAGGGCCTTTCTCTGGGTCTGTTTTGGTGTTTATTCATCGAGATGCTGCCTGCGATACTCACCTCAGTGAAATGTCGACCAACACCTCGAACATACACATATTTGGTGGGCAGTGCATTGTCTTCCAATTGAAGCATGAGCTCCCGACGAAGTTGGCTTAATGTACATTCAGGTAGAACCCTGGAAACAAATCAAACAAACTTAGCCGTCAGAGTTTTCTTCACTCTTCAAATCTTGTTGCCTCACCTCACAAACCCTATAGAAACGCAATCATCCACCACAGTCTTATCCGCTAGATTCCGGTTACCCTCCCAATCTTCGCGAGGAATAAGGTACACGTGGAGTTCCTCCAACTGAAATGAAGAATAATTCAAGATTAACCTTCAAGCACTGAAGGTGAAAAAAATGGACCATATTTTCCAAACCAGGTAACTACTGTAACTGATGTTTCTCGTCGTCAATGTATTGAACTCCCAATCCATGACCAAGTCATTGAACTCATCACTCCCAAAAACCATGGCCGAACCAATACCACTACTTGATGTGGACGGAAATGAGCCCCAAACAGTCCCAAGGGGATCTCGGGAGTAACGCTTGACCCACATTAGCAAGAAAAGGTGTCCGTGAAATAGGTTCACAATTCCATAACAATGTCAAAACACTCGTGGAACCAGGATCAAATTGTTTACTCAAAGCCCGCTTGAAACGCCTTGAAGCCTATGATTAAGCGGCATTTACTGCGGGACCACAACCAAGGGAGAAGGAAATCCATTTTTCAAGGGCTAAACTTTTCTGGTTCCCCTTTGAAAAGCTTCCTGAGTCGTCCGGATTTGCCTCACTTTCGTCGAATGAATCAAGGTAACTTTTGTACGACTCCAGAAGTGTGTATCTGTCACCAGTCGCGTTCAAGTTATGACTTGACAGCATGGACAACACGACCGACGCAAAAAAAGAGTAATGCACACATGGCCTTGAGAACGAACAGTTCCGTAGCCTTCATGGTAGATCAGGTACCGTAATGAGAGTAAGAAATGAAAGGACAGCCAGTATTTGGGTGCCATTTTACCGAACAGAAGATAGGTCTTGTCTAAGAACCTTTGACCTTTCCAATGACCATACGCAGATGACCATGTTGATAAGAAAAATATTTTGTGTGTCATCTTTGACAATCGAATATCTCACTAATGAATATGGTTGCAAACTTTTATTGTGGAGAGATATGACTGAGGGACTTGTTTTCAAGAAGGAAAATACTGCTCAGGGAAAAAATACTTGTTGCATTTAACTTACTTCCAAAATGAATTTTGATTTATTCGATTTCTTGAAAAACATTTAAAGGTATGAGAGGTATTGGATATTGAACTAGCCAAAGCTATTTGCTGCTGATAGAAAATCTGTCAATATACATAGACTGGTCGGAGCTACAAAAGGTCACATCAACATTGCTTGAGTTTTACAAATTAAATTTGCCAATTTTGGCTGAAAATACTGACATTTTGGCTCTAAAACCTCTTCCCACCCTTTGATCTGTTTTAAGTAAAGACACAGAGAATGAGGTGCTTTCCAAATCAAGATTAAAAGTCTATGTAGAGAGAAGCAGGAAACCTGAAACCAGGGAGCAAAAATATGAGTATACACGATGAACAACCTGTTCAGGTGGGCATTTTGCAAATTTGCTTGAGAAGCACACACAATAAACCTCACATACATATCTCACCCTAATGCCATACGTATATGAGCACCTTGTTTATAATGTGTATTTCAAATCTAACATACTCCTAAGGAATGGAACACATCTCTTAGGACTTATAAGAAATTCCATTCCTTACATCAGTCAAAAAAGACCTCGAAGAAAAAACGAATGGACCAAATACTATATACCAAACAAAGCTTTCTAATTCCTTTTTAATCAAGTTTCGAACTCGGGTTTCCTCCGCTCCAATCGTTGTCTTTAGCCTCCCAGGGGGGCGATTTTGGCTCCCAATAGAGTGTGACCTTGCCGAGGCAATCGAATGGTCCAGGCCCAGGAGGTACGCTGTTACTCCTGATTAAATTCGAACCGACCAAAAGTGAGTCCCCCTTGTTTGTCTCGTGTTGGAATGTCATTAGTCCCTTGCAGTTAAGTACGCCTCGGGCTTCGGCACCTTTGAATTAATGTCAATTTGTTGTGAATGGTTTTCCTGAGCTCTGAATGTATGACTTCCCGAGTAATGACCAAAAGCAGGTCCCGAATGAAAAGGTCGTCGTTGGCCTGATTCATGGCGTCTGATCATGTTCCTTACATTCGAGTACATGCACCATGCAAAAGAGAGCCCTCCCTCAATCTCACCCACACCCGCCCAACTTCTTGGTTCTTGGTATTGTGTGGTTTACTGCTTGTATATGCAATCAAAGTCACATGGAAAGGTGGCTCTTGTCAGATGAACCACTCAAAATGACCCGGAGACATGCCATCGTCGTGACTTTCGCCCCCCCGTCAAGAAATGTTGCACAATCCTTAAGGCACGTAGGTGAGCGCTGGGACGATTCTACCCGACTAAATGGACACTAAAAGAGACCATAAGGCTCTTGTACCTCTAACTGTCCAACGGGGACCTTGTTGCAAACCTAATGACGCTTTCAATTATCCAGTGGTACACATGGCGGGTTGGACATTGGTTACGACGACTCCGAGATCTCCTGCCAACTGGCACGAGTATTTTGGAACGAAAATGCATGGGTAAGTTGAAAAGTCGTTTCGGGTCCAATTTTTTCCGGACAAAGTTGTTCCATAGGTTCCAACACGGTTAGCATTGAGAGGGCGCTCCATTCTTTATTTGAACATTGTAGAAACGTCCACTGCGATGCCAGCGCCCTCTTGGGTTAGCTAAGGAAAACGTGACTTGGTCCCAGAAAATGCAAGACACTTTATGGACCGTGGAATTTTTCTTTTTACTGTCTCAAAACAACACCAACCTTGAAAAGGCTCCTCAATGGGTGGTTGGACCATAATTTCCAGAAAAGGGACAAAAAGTCAGTTTTTGGTGTTAGACCACACAAAAGTGGGGCTACTCAGGATTATTCCCTAAAAAGAAACCTCGCTCTAATAAAATTTCAACGACCTCCTTGCTTGTTGTGAAAGAAGACCACCAAGTTGCCTTTATTGGCCGATGAGAGGCATTGGAAATCCCAAACCAACACAAGCATGCCCGAGCATGTGTGCACCTACCTGAGATGTCATGCTAGCTTTAAGAGCCACAAAAAATTCAATCCCATGCCTTACCAATAAAGAGCGCCTTCGCTCGTAAGCAGCCACTGAAGGGAGCTCGGGAACGGCGTCCAACTCATCTGATTCTTCCAATACGTCGTTGGCCTCGTCCATGATTAACGATGAATTGGTCTCCAGAGCGGCCTCTAATTGGACCGCCAACCGATCCTCATTACTTAAAGGCTGTTCCTCAATGAGCGTTTCGTCGTTCTCATCCTCGCTCAGGGACGGGTCCTCCTTGGCACCGAACTCCATCTCAGGCGTAATGTTTTGACCCAACTGTCCCAATTTCCCCGCACTCCTGGAGATCACACTATCCTGCGAATGAACACTGCTACCTTCCGTGCTGTGCCCACTATCACGGCTACTTTGAACACTGGCCGTGGGAGGTTTCCGGACGTCAAGACGTCGTTTCACTTGCGTGGGAACACTCCCATTTCCATTGCTTGGCATGATGTCCGCAAAGAGCCCGCCATCATCGGGTTCGAACATGCTGACACGTGGTTTGTTGGCTCAGGTAATGGCGAATCAGCGATGTTTGTTCCAGAAATTAAAGAGCCACGAGCCTCGGGAACATTATCACTGATGCACGTTTTGACTCACTGGGGCTTTGATCGCGGTTGTACTCCGTCAGTGGGGGCAGTTGGATTGAGAATGGGAACACTGAACTGGGTCTGGAGTGGAACTTTAGAGAGTGGCTTAGCTTCGCTTGTCGCTGAAATGTAAAAAGGATCATGATTCATGAAGCTTCTTTGTCACTGAGTGTAACGAAAGGTTCGTAAGAACTTTTGTTTCAAAAGAGTGTTTGCCTTACTGATGGACGTCAACAAGGCACTAATGTCCCGCCGCAGTTCCTTTATTTAATGGTTTCTTGTCCATCGACAGTTCTAATTTTAGCCCAGGTGCCAAGTACAACTGGGAACCAATAGTTCACTTTTCTGTCATCATGGATAGTTTCAAAATCTTATAAAAAGGGTTGAGGAAGCTCGCGAACAAAAAAAACTTTAGTACTTTTTGCGTCAATCTAATACGTTTTGACAAGAAATATTTCATATTTTTGATATGGACACCAAAATTGCTTCGGAGGCGTTGTTACTTCGATTTTAGGGTTGATGCCATTTAAAGAGGGACATTTCGTATTTTAGTACAGTCGTTGGCGCACAAGGAAAAGCAGGACTGCAATCGTCAAAAGATATGACCATTTGTTTTGGCTTGTGGAGGCTCGCTAGGGTATCTGAAGAAGGAATCATGGTCGCCAATCTACGAAGGAGTCTTTTGTCAATATCATGTGCGGAAAAGACGTTGATTTTCATCTCCTTGTTTATTAACAATGGATGATATTATTGATCTTCTACAGTGTTTTTTTTTAATTATCTTATTTCGTTGGGAAACTTGTCCAATCTACAAAAGAATGACTCAGATAGATTAGACTCAATCTAAGACTTGATTACATTTTTATAATGATAATAATAATCTTTATTGCAACTCATGTCATGGCGTAAAAATAACTATAAAATAAAGTATGATGTTTGAAGTATGATTTTGAATGAGTATTTTTTTTTATAAAAGATAGTCTCACACTCAATTTGATGCCCTACAATATTCTGTTACATTTCCAACCATCTTCCGTAAAAGTGACTTTGAAGGAAACCCGCTTTCAAACCAAATATTTTTTCTTTCGTTCGCCATGTCGATCCAAATTTACTAATGGTAAGACTTCAGTAACGGAGGTTTCTCTCCAGAGTAAATCAAGTGCTCTTCATGCCAACTAATGAGTGGTTTCTAAGCCAGCTAGAATACTTCGATACCTCTGCTTGTGAGCTGTTAAATGACATCGGTCTTCAGTTGGTGGAACGGTAGTTTGGTGTGCACTTCCTCAGTCCAGAGGACGTCAACCCAAGCGAGTCCAGCCCGATTTTTAGTATTGATAGGTGTCGTTCAAGTTTGAATCTGTGTCTTCCTTGTTTTTTGACCTTTTTTCGGTCAGACCCTGGGATTATTGAAAGGACTCTTCCTTGTGTCTCTCAACCGCCATTCCACGAATGGATCAAGCTCTTCAATGGGAAGACTTAAACTGTAATTCAAGGCTTGAGAGCAACTTGATAAAATATAGACACTGAAGGCACTGTTTTTACAATCCAATGCAAGTGATCTCCAAATGGAACACAATGACTGAGTAGGCTATTGACTGGATAGCACTGAAGAGTAATCAACACTTGGCGCCAAAAGAAAAGCACCGGAGTATTGCTACTGGGTGTTCTTGCCTTGATTGTCTCACGTTTTGGACAGGACGAAAAAAAGTCGAGACCAACTTTGTTCCACAACTTTCCGCCTTGGCACCAGTTACGCAAACTCTTCGCTAGTCATGTTGTTCCACAGGGGCACCTTCTTCGTCTGATATGGCGGCAGTGGGCTCAATTTATCGCAATTAGCTTCTTAGATTTCCCATTCGCCACTGGATGGATTCAACACTTCCTTCATTTTGCACGTCTTCTTGCCACCTTGAGTTGAGTTTCTGGCAAATTTCAAGCGTTTTCCCCTCGGAGCTCAAAGGTCTCTTCCACTCGAGCAATTCGTGTGTCTTCAATGAATCTGGAACACGCTATGTCGTGGAACGTTGGAGAAGCTCGTTCTTTGCAAGGGCTTCTCGATGGATGGAACCAAGCAAGGGCGAGCGCGTTGACTTGGGTTCCCGCCAATAGACCACCCTGTTCCAATGGAGACCTAATGGGACCAACAGCGGTATCTTCATTGGAAAAGTATTGAACCAGCTTCAATGACCAATATTGTTAAGAAAGACGGCGAGAACAAACTGCGACCAAAATAGCCGGAGGATGTGGACGAGTCAGTCGGAGACTTCTCGGAAAACAACGGGATTCTTTGAACTCGATGTTCTTATGATCCATGCATGACCAAGAAACCTGTGGGACGAGATGCCACATTATGGGTACCAAAGATGCATCTGCTCAACTCTAGTCAGAGATCTCTAGCAATGATATTCCACGTCATTCTTTAATGAGGTAGTCAAGGCTCCATTGTGTTTACGCCCTTGAAATATGATGTGTCTGGTTGGAATATGATTTGGGACATGCCACGATTCTGTCTGGAGTTTGTCAAACATGAATCGAATTTATCATGGCTGAAATGTGAAGGGACATGCCGGTAATTTGGTGGCTTACCGACATTTGTAAGATTGTCATTCGCCTTCTTTGACTCAAAATAGTTTGCCTGAGAGACACAATTTCTGAACTAACGGCTATATAGAGGTCGTCTCAATAACATCGCTTTGAATTCCCTGAAGCTCGTTTTATCGAACGTCATAGCTTTCTCATCTAGAATTCTGGAGTTGTTGGGTCTCTGGAGGAACATATAGATCCCCAATTCTTGAATAGCTTCGCTTGAACGGGTGTTTAAAACTTGCAAATGACAAATGTTGCAAGGGTGCTAAATCGAAAATGAAACTTTTTGGAACTGATATAGTCCATAAAGCAATTAACCTGGCAATATCAGAAACGTGGGTGTGGTACAAAATTTCGACACGTCAATGATGGCCTAATTTTAGTGGGAGTAGTTATCAATCCAAAAGGGTTCATGAAAGCTCTGGCATTCTGGTCGATTCTGAAATTTGTAGAAAACGTTCTGATTTTAGGAAAAAAACAGTTCTTAAGTTTAAGTAAACAGTGGTGATATGACCTTGAAGTTTAAGGATATATTGCTGATTAATTTCTTTATTTATCCCGAGCTGGTGTAAAATAAATGATGAAAGTAATACTTTTGTAAGCAAGTAAATCCTGTTCAAATTTCAAGTGGACATAGGTCTGCAAAGAATGGCATAGTTTAGTCTAGAGTCTATGCAGCTGATTTTTAGAATCGAAAGAGTGGCTGGAAATAACGGTTATAAATTATTGCGCCATTATATGACGAGGTCCCATAACAGTGGCAATTTCACATTTTGAAATCAATTAAGCAAACATTAACAGAGCGAGTTCTGAGCGCTTCACTCGATTTGGCCTTCATTTGCCACCACCAAAGCCAACAAACTACGAAAAACTCGATCACAGTCGACCCGAGACGATAGCTGATTGCATTATACTCACTCACTATTGCTGCTTTACTTGTGAGACTTATGGGTAGGGGTCGGAAAAATAGTTTTTTAAGGATTAATTTGTGTTTTGGATTATTTGGTCAAAACACTTTTTTACGAATTTCAACCATGAAACAACTTAAAACCAAGGAATTTCGGGGAAATTGAAAGGTTTGATTATTTTTAGGGGAAATCTAGTTGCAATACTACAAATGATCTAATTTTAGCCTAAAGGCGATTGATAAATCTCCCCTTGTTTGCTACCAAAACAATGTTCAAAAATGCAAGTGAGGGCGGTCTTCATGTCAGAGCCAAAACCAAGGGCCTGTTGAAGACCGATAAGAAAGTTGAGGGAGGTGGTTGAGCCTTTCGGTGTCCACCATCAAACCATTGGTGAGTGGGGAACTTCATGCAAGAACGGCGAATCCCTTTACGACAGACCAGACCGAGGGCGAAGATCTGGGATTATGAGAGTCAGTCTTCAGATCGTCAAAAGTCAGAAGGATACCAATCTCCATTAGACTAAAATTGGATCATTTATCGCACGGCGTTAGGTTTTTCAATAGTCCTGTTGATGCAAATTTGAGACTCCATATGATCAAGCAATTGTTTGAGGGTGAGGGAAGGATTCTAGAAGGCACAAAGCGTGGCCTTTTATCTCCACCTTGTACACACAGTACATTCCATGTGATGGCCTTTACACATTATTCTACCCTAAACACTGAAAGATCAAAGAATCGTATTGATATTGAAAGATTCATATTGTAATTTTTTATGTTTCCATTTATAATGTTTCCGTTTATCTTAATCATCTTTTCCTAAGATTGCACGTACTAATTGGCATTAATTTGTAACTGAGGGTGTATTTTAACTTTTCTATATATTATACCGTACGTTTTGTGTAAATTCTCCCTCAATGATGGTATTGATTTTAGAGACCACTCATCTACTTTGTCTTGGAACATGATTTCAGGATGCACACAAAATGGTTTTCACTTAGAAGTCATGAATATGAGTCTTCATTGCAATTTCATTTTTTGTTGTAATGAAAGCAAGAATAAATATGTCTGAGCCCAAAGAGCAAGAAAATCGTGAAAAACAATTATCATGCAATTCTTGCCTTAAAAACACAAAAATACTTGAATAATCAATCAAATTAAAAACTGTTTTCACCTTTTTTACCTTTTTGTAACTTAGGTATTTAACGTTTTCGTTACTTCTTTTGTCTAATTTTCATAGCTTTTAAAAAGAAATATTTTGACCAAAATCACAAACTATTTTTTCCCATCCCATTCTTCTCGAAATATACTCTGTCGCTTTGGTAATGGAAAATGGGTCTAACTATAGATGCTCTAGGCAAAAATGCGCGAGGTTGATTATACGTCCTCAAATTCGACCGATCTGATTGGCTGCCAATTGTCAACGCAATGGCCTTTGTTTGGAAACCTTCCCGACAGGGAGTCAGTTGCTTGTAAAAGGAGGTCGCACGTTTGTATCGTATAACAGGGCAAAGCTTTGAATGATTTATGACAAATTTGATCCACCATGGATTCAACCAACTTATTCCACAGGGTTAAGAGTGTCTTTTATCATTACAATGGTTTTAGTGTGTTATTTCTTAATAAAATGTAGTTGACACGCTGATCTTTCGCATGCTGCCAGTCTCAAGTTGGATCAAAGCACTTCATAAAAGAAAGTACAACCATATTCAACAAATTACATTGTAACGTAAAAGGGACTTGTTTTTTATAGACTCAGGAAGCTCACATGTGAAAATGTTACAAATAATCGAATGAAATATTATAGCAATCTAATCTTATAAAAAATGGGTTCAGAAAGGATTTAGAAATTATCAAAATATCAGTAACAATCTAAAATGCCACATCCATGAATCAATTTGTCTGCAAGTAAGATTTGGCAGTGGCCTTGACGAAAACATTCAACGATGCCTGTCATGATAGTCCTTTTTTTATACAAAAAATCAGTTCAAAATCTGTTTGGAAACTTTTTAGTTCTACTGATCGTTTCCATTTCGAAAGTGAAGCTACTTGTCAAACCTCGCGCGTCTCTGAATCCGGGGTCTCTAGGGCCAATATGTTTGTAAAGAACATTGATGCCAGATGGTCAAGGTTTACATGTTTATGCTACATAGAAATATTTGACTTGAAAAAATGATCGATTAGTGCTTCAGTGGCCATGGGAAACTGTCGCTATTTCTGTCCACCCTGTAGAATAAACTATTAAACTCATACCTAAAATCGTTTTCTTTGTTTACAGGTGTAGTAGATGTTGCTGAATTTGCTCGAAATCAAGTCAACATAAACCTAACGTCCAGCATCACCGCACTGTGTGCTAGCAAACAGTTAATTTGCAATTCAAGGTGAATGTTTCCTGCTTTTGAATATTTTGCCTTCTAACCTGTACGTGCTTGTACTGTATACTTCAAACACAAAACATAATCAATCAAGTTAAAATCTAGCTCAAAGTAGGAGCAATCCGGTATAAACTCATATTTATTCCTCTGATTTTGACTGACATTTCATTGACAGTTATGCGGTTTACAGTGAGACACAGCAGAGTGATTGAACGAGAAGAACATTCCTACGTAGAGCTGATTTGTACAGTGTTCACAAACACTATATACTACGGATATGAGGTGAGAGGTTGTCTGACGCAGTTGGGAGGAAGATGGTACGTCTCCCTATTTAATGAGAGCCGGTACCGGAGGGATCTGAAATATTAAATCACATATTTAACCCCATTGTAATTAGTAGGGCCGTCGCAAACTTATCTACATTTTTTCTATGTGAAACCGAGCCCCTCACCATCGGGCTGGCAAGGTTAGTGTCCAACAGTGTTGGGAACCTGACCTTTCCGGAGGTGATGTCCGGACACAAGTTATCATTTCCGGTCAAGGACTTGCTAACACCTTATCGTCCTTGGCCCGACATCCCTTCGGAGTATTGGCGGTCACGTACCTTTGTCCGGCTCCCGGCCAAATGCCATCAGCGACGGGAGTTGATAAAGGATCTGTTCAATCTGCCCCATCCACTCTATTGCAATTACCAAGATTTTCATCACTTACCTCTACCTACCTGTCTTTGTACCATCTGTAACTCACCTCTTGCCTTTTTTCATGTGCATTGAACCAATTCTAGTCATACTCATTGTGATATCACTTTTTAGTCAACTAATTTATTGCCTTTACCTTCTTGACATTTTTCTTGTTTTATCAACAAACCTTTGTATAATGTATATACACCAGATTTTATTTTATATTTATTTTTACGCCATGACATGACCAAGAGTCGCAATAAAAGGTTATTATCAGGAGTAAAAATGGCCTTTATTTTTGCATTGAAATTTTCATAAAAAAACACGGGAAAAAAGGAAAGCTCTGCCACAATAACTTTCGGCCCCATAATTTGATCTCACATACTTGGGGAGAAGATTTTTGCATTCTCGGCTCTTTAACTGACCGTCTAGACTAGCATCTTGTATGTTAAAAGTAAATCTGAGTTCAGTAAAAGCATATTGATGGTGTCAGAGTGATGCCATTATACAATAACTGTGTTATAAAGAGTAAGCTTCATTATTCTAATTTTCTTTTTGGGTTTGTTTTTTCACGGGCTTTTCAAACTGCTACGGGGAATGTAATCCCCACTACTATTAAAATGAAAGGTTATAATTTGTCTACTTAAACCTTTCAATCTTTATATGATATTTGATCTACCAACGAATTTGAGTTGGCAGACCGAGCTAGTTCTTGAATGTAGGATTGATCTGGAATGCAACTTGAAAGATGCAACCGGATCAAGAAGGCCTACGTATTGCCTACGAATATTAGAGGGAAGCAAGTTAAACAATGAAGGAGCCCGCGAAAGAAGAGAAGTGAACTTCAATGTTCGAACTAGCCTGGATTCTTGAGGGCTTGAAGGTGCTCTCAAAACGAAAGGTTAGCCTCTACGGTCGCTACAATTGACCCCAAAGCCTGGTTTGGGACAAAGCTCACGGATGCCTTTGAAGACGTACAGTGTCAGATACCTTTCGTACCTTCTCTGAACACTGTTCCGTCCCAACTTTTCTAGGGTTTTAAGGTGGTCAAACTGACAGCCTTTTACTTCATCAGGACAAGGCTGCTTTCGATAAATAGGACAGACTTTTTTGTCCAAAACTATCTTATCCTACTCTACTATAAGTGGAAGAAAAAATGGAAGAAATTTCGGGTTGTGGGAGTTTTTCGCAAATTATGCATGATGCAAGTTTTGACCAGCCCCAGTAATTAGGATTCTCATTTCATATCATGCACTCTACGTAAACAATCCCCTACCTCATCGTCGGACTCGTCCAGAAGGCTCGACACGCTGGTTGGTCGACCATTCGTGGTTGCCGCATCCCTCGACGCCTGAGATTCCATATTTTCACTCAATGCCAAAGTAGCGGGCTATGAGAGAGAAAAAAGAAGAGTAAGAAAGACGAGGACGTGGATTGGTACCTTTGGTACGCATCAGTAACAGGAGAAGATCAGTCAGATCTGGGTTGAACTAGATTTCGACAAAAGCTTTGCTCGGTTATCGGCTGGTTCTCGCGAGTGCGAGGTTCTAAAAACTGGCTGAAACTCGTCGCACAGAGATAAACTTCTTTGAACCGCTTCAACTCATTGGAAGTTTGGGTTCAATAAGGAAAATGCACTTGGCATTGGACGGACGAAGTACATATTCAGTTATGGGCGTTTACAAACGTGCAGCAGATTTGGTACTAGTCATTTTAATTAATACGAAAAGGTGAGCAAGGATGAGTTCAATATATATTCCATCGTCGAGAAAAGCAGCGCAAATGACGCGAAATCAATTAGACAAGGAAGACATAGAGTCTAAATTGTCTTCTAAATAAAGAGAAAATGCTTCGAATTTTGGTGAAGCACATGGTCAGGAGACTTTTTGGGGGAGATTGGTTCATGTGGGCACATCCAACAATTGGTTCTGATTATTGGGTTTGGACTAAACCTTCATATTTTCCACCCCAACAAAAGCTGAAACTTTTTCATATTTTCAACATATGTGTGTCTACAGAACTGTCAACTACAGAAATGTCAAAGTTGATACTGTTTGTCTTCGCAAATCAGTTTTACAGATAAATGTGGAAAAAAATGGGGACTGTAATCATTTCAAGATGCTTTCTTTGTCTTGAGTTATAGAAATGAGATAGTAGAAATAGGTTGCCGTGCATTATTCCAGGACCGGCTAAAAGTTTTGGGACACCCTGTATTTTATTGCTTTTTTTTTCTTGGTGTATCTCGCCAATTTGAAGCTCATTATGCAAGGAAAGATTCTGAAAAGGGAGAAGACCATACCTTAACCTGCCAAGGAATTCATCGAGGCTTTCACATTGTCTACTACATATCTACTAACAACCAGGTCAATGACTTTCAACATGGCCTAACAATTTGGACTTCTAATGAAATATCAGGGTTTACTCTATCTTGCATGGCTAACCATTCACTTAGTCCCATTGTCTCAAATTCCAAGAATAGTATAGGAAATGGGTCGCAATAGTGGCTTTGTAATACCAAGACAACTTATCTAAATGGCTACTTTCCATTGAACTTAGACTTTACAATCATATGGATACTATGCTTCTTTGGTCCATTTCTGTAAAACACGATCTTTAATTTTGTTTTGGTTAAGAGACGACAGAAGTTTTTGCCGATCCATCCACAAACGTGAACGTAGACAATTCCATTTTGATATGTCGAGACTTGCCAGATTTTGAAATAATTTCAATATATATTTATATATTTTACGGGATATGAATGACGTGTATAAACTTTGGCAATCTTGAGCTCTCTTAGAATTTGGCGGGGCCAATCTTGGAGGGTTTACGGAATCTCAACGACATGCACGTCAATGATCCCACGGCTTTCTCAATCTCCGAGAGATCCAGGGGAAGAAGGGCGTGGTTGGATTCCTTGCGGATCACAACATTCGATTTGGGGTGTTCCTTGGCCGACTTGCACAAGAGTTTGCCATTGATCAGGATCACATTGGCCGCGAGATCATCGTGGACTAATACGCATTTATAATGACGCTGGCTATTTTGCTGAATCCGCTTGAACATGGCCATGGAATCCCCGCTTTCATCCGAGACGCAGAGGGTATCCTCATCGATCAAACCAATGAGGGTGGTCAAATGCAGAGGTCCAGAAACGGGCACACCGACCACATTGAAACCTGGGAAGGCCTCTTTTACAGCCTCGAAACCTCGACTGTTCGTGCGTTTAGAGAGACCAACCAGGATCTCTTTCTCGGTGAAGATCACGTCTCCGCCATCAATGGTGGCCTCCTCGTCCAGAACCTCAGCCACAATAAGGCCATGTTGCTTTAGAATAGGCTTGATGCGCTCAGTCTCCCATCGACGACTGGCCACGCCCGGCTTAGTAACGAGAGCCACGCCCTCAACAATGGTGGCTACATCTTCGACGAAAACGCAATCCGGGAACTCCTCCTTGGCGGGCAAAATGGTGACATCAACCCCGGCACTTCGGAGGGCTTGGACGTACTTGTGGTGTTGCTCTCGGGCCAGATCCAGATCAATCTTGCCACTTAGGCCTTCGGGATTGACGGCGAAGCTATCGGGGATCTGGCTAACAATGACATTGGTGAATTGTCGGAATCCGTGAGTTGACTTGGGATCGGAGACTCCGTTGACGGAGCTAGTGGTACTGGCCATGGGACTCATTTTGGCAGTTGTAGTACAACAATGGGGGTACTGTAGCAGTGTTAAGTGAGGAAGGTATTTGCTATCTTGAGTAAAGCCTGTTTTGAACTAAATTGAAGTGAGCGCGTTTCTCCATTATATACGATTCTTTAACATGCAGCAATGCGGTTACCCGGCTACCAATTGGTGACGCCGCTCCTTTATCACTTTTTAGAGTCGAGGGGGATGTGGACGCCAATTCTGGATTGAAGCCGTTTGATTGTTCTACTCTGCGCACGAGGTACGTATCGAACGCAAACGAAAGAGGGCGCTCTTATTTCCAGCACTTCCAGGACCAAGCACGTACGTTCGAGCGTACCTTTATACTACAACATACATGAGAGATTGTTCAGATCTCTCGGTTTTTATGATATGTTATGGAACATGCAGCAACCATGTGTCATTCACTTGTGGCATTAGTTAGCGGCGAACTCAAACAAGTGGGGCTTCTTATCGGATATTTTTGAGGATTTTCATTGGGCTCGTACAAAAATCTGACCAATCGTTAAACTTAAACGAGATCGTCACTGATCTTATCGATGACAAATACCATCCCCTACTAGGGGGTCAATTATGAAACGGGGCCTTATTATTCAACTTAAACTTGGCTATTTGACCACAAGCTTGTTTGATACGGAATACAAAAACAAAAGCAGAATCTTGATATTTTGGGCAAGTTTTGTAAAGGTCGATTGTGGGTACGATGGATACAAATGAGAAAGAGACTAATTGGTCTGGCTTTGCTGTTGGTGTTTCTTCAGATACAAATTTGTTTCAAAATTGCTTTAAGTCTTCAAAAATGTGCTACATAAATGTAATAAATATCTCAAGCAATTTCTGGGTGTGCCTTTCTCCTCAAGCAATAACATGGTTTACTTCTTAACTTCCATTTATCCGGTTGAGGTATGGTTGAAGAACCTGGTCCCTTACCGAATATCCTCAATAACATTGGGATCTCGTTTTAAGGGATTTCGCCTCACCCTCCTGGACAACGTCATCCAACTTTCCACACCGACCACGTTAAAGTCCATTCTGTTATTCTTCTGAAGTGGCCGAATGCTTTCTAACATCCCCCTTAACCCGAAAAGACGCAAAAAAATCCTGCTTGAGATTCTAGATGGCAACCACCATGTGGTGTGTTTCAAAAAGGAGTACCAATGCCAGTCAAACTAAATTCTGCCACTGTATTCATTGTGGAGAATCCAACCATCCCTATCATTCTCTTTACTTTTGTGATTAATCAGATGTACCAGACATCGCCATACACAAATAATATTAATTGCGCTATCCTTATCCCTTAAATTTCGAATCATGTAACTATTTGGTTTATCAAAAAGTTGACTCTGTTGTTAATAGTTTTGGATGGTTCATTAGTAATGGCATCATGATGAAAACAAAGGGTTCATTTTTTATATAAAATACATTAACATTGGATTTACGAAGAGTTAGTAATTTGAACTGAGGGCATGGGTTTAAGTCCCGAATTCTACTCTATTTGCCTTGTACGCCGCCGTTACGATCTCTAAGAATCGTCATCAGTAAGTAACGTGACTGAAATATGGCACTAAAAATGGCAAAATATGCAAAGCAAATAATATTAAAAAAAAATGACAAATAGGTAAGAAATATGTAATCCCGAAGCGCAAGAGTTGCCTGTTTTTTTGTTTAGTTATTCATTGTCAACGGCTGACAACAATAGTTGTACATGGCATGGAGTGCATTATGTAAAGGATATGGCAATCACAGCTTTCTCAAAGCGATCTTCGGAGAAACTCCAAAAAGAATTGCATCAATCATACATTACATGATCTGTAGTTTGAATGCCCATAGCGCACAATGTAAGAACTTTAAGGGGGACAGAGTCCGGACTATTTGGAAATTAGGTCCAAAACTGGTTGGAATTCAGTTACAAGATACATTAATTTCAAAGCCATGAGAGCAAGATTCTTGGGCAAACCTATTCACAACCATTTTTCTTGTGGCAATGGCAGAGGTTGAGATCACGTTCTGAAGTTTGACACCAGGGTGAGCTAAGGAGGAGATGTCGCAACAAAGCGCAGAGCTGCATGGGATAGAATTGCAGATACGGGTAGAACGAAAGCGCTCGCCTACATTGAAGACTTCAAACCGGTGACCGGACGACTCGACCCAGCGGACAACTTGACCCAGTACAATAACTAAATACAACATATTGACCAATAAGGACGTGATTATGGAACAAAGCTAAAGCGTGATGAGTCAACATTTGATTTGCATGCAAAGATGTTAGCATCAGTAAGGCATTAAATAAAAGATTAAATTTGACTAAAACATTATCAGACTTGACTTTTACACCATGATTGAAGTAAATGTAACTTGATTTTCAAGATGAAATGATGCATTGTGTAAAGCCTTTCAATTTTTTACATGTTTTACATCACAGTTTCAATTTTGCTCTATAAATATGAACAATTTGTAGGCCAACATATTGGGCTTGGTTTCTGTACTGGGTTGAGTTGTCCGCTGTGTCAAGCTGTCTTCTGGGTCAAGTTGTCCGCTGGGTCGAGTTGTCCGCTGGGACGAGTTGTCTGTTGGGACGAGTTGTCCGTAGGGTCGAGTTGTCCGCTGGGTCGAGTTGTTCTGGAACCCTTCAAACCAATTGAGATATGAGCCATACTTGCACGGGCACCGAAGCTTGTCTAGCTCTCCTTTTCTCATTTATTGAACTCTATCCATTGCTACTTAAAGTTGGCATTCATGGACAACTTCCCCCAAAAAGTTTAAGTAATTTGATACCTATTTCATCAGGGTGGCCAGATTTAGGAAACACCCTTTGATTTGAGAAGTTTTAGGCACACAATTTAGTTTCAAGTTTTTAACGGCCTGCTAAATGTCCAGGCTTATCAAATTGGCAATCTACCTTCTTTTAGCTCAAACGTTTCCTGAGCCTGAGGGTTTTGCAAGCTGATCATTGGGTCATTCTGGGTCTGTAGATACTCTCCACTCACGCGACCTCTGACGGCAGAATAATTTCCGACGCAGTGCTACCAGGTGGCAAATCTGCATGGCAACAACGTGGTCATGTGGCATATTTGGGAGTTCCCTTGCCATAAAAAGAAACAAATCTGGGACTTTTTTTGTGTTGACATGTTTTCTGACATTTCCTGGGAGTCTACCGGAAAGATTCTAAAACTTGACAAATATGTTGTAAAATGAACAATTGGACATTCTTCCATTCTTGTTGCATTGACTTACTTGATGGAACTGTAAAATTTCCCTTAAATGCCTATCATGCCATCCATCGCTTTTTGTCCGAGGCAACTATTGCATGCTAAAATTATTGTTCTCTAATCTCTGCTAACTCATCGTTATATTCTGAGTTCATCAAGGATATTGAAACAAAAGACTATCAGCGAAAACCGGGTATAGTTATGTTATTGATATTCCTATTAGCATGATGTGAAGATATGGAATTTTTTCTAGGATATCTTGGCTATTCTGTTAGTAAGTGCTACATTTCCTTTCATGTCTACCGGTTTCAGAAGCAGTGTGAACAAAGCAAAAAACATATATCCCCAGATGTTGTGGGTTCAACATCTTTTAAGTTGTTAGTGGAATTTCTTTGCATGAGAAATGTCTTGTGATTCCATTCTTTTCCATGGCCTTTCTCCAAAAGCATACTTTTGTATGCTAACCACACATCATGACTCAAATCCTATCTGTTAGGGAACACTGCCTATGGAAACGTTGGGCTATGTGCTCGCCGGACAAGGCTCACCCACTCTGTGGGCTCACCCCTCCAACCCTAGCACCCACCAATTAGATTTTTTTGAAACATAATTTGCCCAATAATGAGAAGAAGAAAACCAGTGAGCATGTCACTAGAAGTAAATAATCGAACGTTTTAAATTGTTTGCTTGATTGATTTGAATTTGGGATTGTACATTTGTTGATCTCTCTTTGCAATTTGAAGGAATTTTGTTTTAAAAACACTAGTTTCTAAACATTTAGGTTACAAGGTGCAAAATCCAATTTGTTGAAAAAGGAAATAGAGCATATCAATTCAATTTAAGAACATTATAACGCCATATTTTCTGAACAATCTTTAGTCAATCTAGATTTACATATTTTCAGACTACTTGCTGATAGCTACATTCATCCCCTAGAGCATAGGAACTCTTAAGTAGTAAGTAAAAGCATACTCTCGTGAAATAAAAACAGATACTCAAAATACCGGCCCCTGATTTTATGTATATTATTGCCATTATAATTATCTATTGCATCAGTTGACCTATTAATATATTTACAAGTTTACTGTGTAAGCCCATGATGGCTTATGTTGCCTCCTACCCTGGCTTCTCAATTGAAGTTTTGGGTTTAATCTTAACTTGAATCATCGTACCTTTACTCGACCCTGACATGTTTCCTTCTATTCGTCATTGATAAAACTAAATATCAGTATTATAATACAAAAAGTGAAGCTTATCAAAAGAGCCGTCTTATTAAGAAACCCTGAATCCACCTCGCCTCTCAGCTCTTCTTAGCCCTAAACTTGGAAACTACGTACACTGCAAGCTGAAGTGTAACGTCCCTATTAACACCAAGAGTTCTGTAGGTGTTATCGCATATGGTGTCTACGAATCTACGACTACGAAAGCCTCAAAAATTGACTCATGTGCGTACTTCGGGATTTTTCTTCTGCTGACATTTATGTCACGTAACACAAAAAGTTCGAATTGTCATTGTTTACAGAAAATGTTTCTGTGACACGTATAAGTGTGCATGTACCGTACGCATGGCATTTCAATCTGGGACACGTTCTTTTTGACCCGATGTTCAATTAGACCAAGAAAGGTTTCAGGGCGGCTTTACACTAGGATGGAAAAACCAAGATTGAATCCGGCTTGAGGATTGAAGTAGGGCTAGTGTTGGGTTGAGTTTTTCCCATTATGAGTATTTTTGTTCGACCTCAGTACAATGAATACTAGAGTCCTCTGCTGGACTCAAATCTTTTGCCGGATTCGCCCAGCACTAGTCCTACTTCCATCCTCAAACCGGATTTAATGTTGGTTTTCCATCCTAGTGTAAAGCTGCCTTAAGAGATGAATTCGTTAAGGACTGTTCAAAGATTCTAAAAGATTTGAATCCTGTTTTTAGTTCTCGAATGCTCAAATTGTTGGTTGATTCGTTACCTGTCTAATTCGCTTGTTTAACCAGTGTCAGACTAAAGACTAAACAACCACCCAATAATGAGTGACCCAATGTAAGAATATATCCTATCCATATCTTAGCCATCATCAAATCTTGCCCCAACCTCGAGAATTTGAGGGCTAAAGTCCGAATATTTGTCTAGACATAGAAATGACTCGTCAAGGGGATCCAAGTCACATCCTTAAGACCCATTTATATCCCTTCTTTCAATTAATCTTGAGTGCATGCCCAATGGATGCTCATACTTACAGGTTAGTACAAACATTCAGTGAAACAAGTCTGCAACCCCTCGCAGCCTTTTTATAACCTCTCGAGGTCAAAAGTGGTTTTGAAAGCATCAATGAAAATGCTTCTAATCGGTCAATAATAAATATGTGACCGTCTACTGGAATTACACTTGGGGAAACCAATATGATGTTATTAGTCAACCCACCGATACCTCGTTCTCATTGGAGCTGTCTGATTGTCCAAGGCGTAATTTCGGGGCCCCGACTGGTTTGATACCCAGGCTGGTGGCAGATTGGAAGACTTCATCGTCATCGTCGTCCCCGTTTCGGTCATGGACATCATCGCCCTCACTGGAAGAGTCTTCGACCAGCATGTGGAGATTGTCCTCGAGTTCGTTGATATCGTGATCGGGGTCCTGATCGAATTGACTTAAGGCAGAGTACTGATACGGCAGAGGAATCCTGCAAAAAAAAACAACACATATTGAATGCTATAGAAACGAGTGGATTTGGGTCCAAACGACGAGCAAACGGATCCGATTGACCTAAGAACTCGCTTTTCACAAACTCCGACCCATATACATACGTACATTTTGTGTTATGTAAGGCATTCAGAATGTACTACAGAGCGTCTACGGCGATCAGTCATTGACCGAACGACGATTGGCTCTGTGAATAGTTAGTTAAACGACGGAAATAAAGAACCTCCCGAAGAAATCGTTCAGGTCAGATTGTGCTCAGTCAGTTGCTTGCAATCAATGCCATCAAAAATGAGGATAATGACGGTAATATGAAAGAAATGTCCTATTAGGTTTACCTTAGCATACGTTACTATTTTATATTTCTGTAACAAAGCACATGAATTTTCTGCTATTTTATGGCTTATACCTGAAATATGATGTTCCCAGAATGAGAACGTTAAGAAGGTTAGATATCCTAAATAAACACAAAGTGAAGATTTAATTTTTCCAAAAGCGACAAAATGAAGCCGTTAAAAAAAGTCATTCAAAACAATAAGAGGCAAAAGTGCAAAAATGAACGTAACAGGAAGAATTGTCGGGCAAATCATTTTCAACATTTGTATTTTGTCAAAGTAAAGGGGGAAAAATTAACAGAAAAGTCGACTTTTCGAGTCAAAGCAATTAAAAGTGCAAAATTAAAAAAAAATATAATAATGAAGATCGGAAAAGGTGGATAAAAATCAATTCGCATGTTTTGGAAAGCCCTTTCCATAAGGTTGAGATGATTTTAATCTATATTTTGTGCACACTAGATAATCCCCTAAATATATTCTTCAAAGAGGTAGAAAAAGGCAAACTTTAGGGCAGGCCGGTCCTGAAATTTCAAAGAAAGTTACTCAGACCATTTGGGCGAATCAATTGTTTCGGGCCTCCTTTTCATTATTATTTGAGCAATTCAACTTAACGAAATAAACTATTTTCATGGAGGCAATTCTGTGAACAATGAATATCCCAGATGGGGTTTTGTTCCACACATAGGACAATACATTCATCCTGTTTGAGGACAAGCCCAAACATATTATCATGAAATGTTCGGTTTAACATGTGATCATGGCAATGAAACAATGGCTTGTATTCAGGTCAAAATTGAGCAAGGAACCCGTTATCCATCTCTGCCAAAAAAACGAAGAAGATTTTTTTGTCAACTATGAGGTAGACTCATATCTAAGATGGCTCATAGGTGTTAATACAACCTAAAATTAAAGCTGCAGTTTTCCAATATAGCAAGAAACGAAAACCATTACTACAAGACAAAAACCTTTTATATCAAGGTATCTTTCATAATCATTAAAGGCACGAATTGGCAGCCAACTTCGTCATCGTCGGTGCCAAAGCCTTGCATGGCACTCTTTCGTTTTGATGACCTAGAAGCACAACAACCCCATATGTTTTTATTTTTGCATAATGCTGCACGTAGTGTGCCCTAGATTTGTTTTCATGTATTTGTAAATATATGCGATAACACATGACCATTGATAAACATCATGCAATTTTGGAGTTGTATTTGTACGCACTTTCGATTCATTTTTCAGTCTTGAAGCTATCTAACTTGTTGCTTGATAAGGAAGCAAAATGCAAGTTAAACCTGTCTCTAATGATATCGATTATTAGTTGTACAAAACTAACAATCGATACCGTTAGAGACAGGTTGTTATTATCGTACATTTTCACAAAAAAAGAAGTTTTTTGTGAATTAAACCTCAATCCACAGACTTCTAACGATTAAAACTTGCAAAGGAAGATCAAAAGTTAAAAAGATGTGGCCAAACAAATGAACTTGACCAGATTTGAGTCCAAAATTGATCTTGGAGAACTCAGGAGAGTTATATGGTAATGATTGAATAAATCTTGAATGTTTGGCCTCACACTCAAAAATATAACATTGAAATGTACAATTTCACAATGAAATGCTTTGAATATGACTTGACTTGAATTGCAATGATCTAAATTTCTTATTTTTTGAACATAAGATGAAACGGGCTCAGAGTTTTTCAGACCTGAAACAGGCGTGAAACTCTTTCATGGTCCATATTTCCATTATTCCAAGCTTGATCCTTTTGCTTTCGAATGTATTGATAAATAGTGAAGGATAGGTTAAATAAGACTCATCGCCTTTGCGACGAGGGAAGTTCATGACAGGCGTGTATCATTTGATTTTGAACTAAAGGAACTCCATGTGATGAAGCAAAATTCTCCGAAGCCTTTTAATCAAGTAAAATTTAAAGGTCATTGCTTTTTAAGTAGCCTCCTTGGACGTGTTTTGACTTTCTACATTGCTAGGACAATTCTTTGGGAAATGAAGATAGGCCTTGTCTTTTTGTAGACTTACTGCAGGTCCTTCGTTTGAAAACTGTAAATCTGAAATTTATTCTCGTGAGTATGAGAGAACATGAGCCACTAGAATGTGAACGAGCATTTTACGGTTAGAATTGTCATTTTGGAAGTAAGTAATTAGTTTTTGTTTTCCATTAAATGAGGCCGGCCTGAGGAAGGCCAGGAATTGATCCCAAACTTCAGGGAAAATGCCTAAAGAAATCAATAGGTTAGTTAGATTAATTCAGTGGTTTAGTTTCACTGAAAGAATTAGGAATTCAATAAAAGGTCTCTTGAAAGGGTTATTTTTTGCAAAATGGGCAATTCCACAGAAAACTGAGGGATTTTTTCCACGACAAAAATCACTAGTGACTTTTTGGGGTTATCAGCGACCTGCAATAAAATATATGTTTGGTAACATTGCCACAGATGGCAACTGTCAGTGAGTGTCTCAAGTGTTCCGCCCACAATCAGTAGGGGTCCAAATCTTATCTACAGTAACAATTTCCCAAGTAAACTGAAGCATGGAACAATCTTGACCCAATCAGTAGGTGAAATTACCTCCATGATAGCTCTTGAAGTTGAACAGAGCACACATCATTATGGACTTCAAATTTGTTGACCTAGCTTAAGACAACCTTCAAACACGCGTGACACTGGACACAAATTGCTTTCAGCTACCTGAACTCCTTCCAAGTACAACTCAACTTCAGTTGTTTGACTCCTTTTGGATTTGTAAATATCGGGGTTTACTATATTTGCAATTTGAGGTCAACTGCCCAGCCTTACAAAACATCTAAAATCGGTGTTCTTAATAGCCATTAATTAAGCAAATCCCCAATTTCTGCATCTTTTTATTTTGATAAACTGTTTGGCTCATATGAGGGAATTTATGGCAGTGGTGGACGATGAGTAATTCCATCCCAATCAATCAAATACATTTCTTTTCACACGAGTTGGCTCAGTTGTAGACTCAGAAAGCATCGGTCAGTTTTGATCTCACTCGAACGTCTTTGTCTTGAGCAATTAAAACTCAGACCAGAGAGGACATTACCTGAATGAGATAGCACCAAGTTTGTAAGATCTTACCAAGTTCGTCAATTCAATTGTCAAACAACTCATGGTGTGAATGAATATCTTAAAGAAGGTGGATTCGGAATCTTACCATGAGCAGCGCAGGTACTCTGCCATTATGTCACCCTGGTTAGTCTCCATATCATTATCACTTCTACTATTGATTGCTTGGCTTCTTACCTAAAGGAAGAGTCTGAGATGCGTTTCCATGCTGACACTCCCAAAAGGATGGCACACCCAAGCGTGAACACGGTCAGGAAGGTCAGAACCGATTGTGTGACCACTGATAGACCTGGAGAAGAAGGCTGTCTCACATTATCGAGGTTTAAAGAAGACTTATCGGTCTTGTTTTGAGCTCTCGTCACTTGTTGACTTTGAGCTGCCAGCTGTTCCAAACGCTGAGCATTACTTTTTGGAACACCCAGGATTTCTTTATTGATCGATGGCCGGGACGGAATGGAGAGGGAGTGGAGACTCTTGGCGTCGATTTGGCACACATTCCAAGAGCAAAGAACAACTGTCATGGGAATTAGTGCTCCATGTTTCCACCATACCATGTTTGTTATGGTTTAAGATTGAACCACTGGCGTCACGTTTCTGACAGCGAGAAAGGAGCCTGACAACATCGCCTGCTTAAGAACAGCCAGACGTACAGAAAGAGAGGCCGCCCACTCTCTTTTCATAGAATACTCCACAGACCTTCCTTGGCTCCCTCATTTCAGCCTTATGTTGCCAAGGCTGGATCCAGCGCTCCCCTCATCTCATACTGGGGAAGAGAAAGGGGCTAGGAAGACTACTGTTCAGGGAAGGAACGAGACGGAGAATTAGCGACAAACGTTGAGCGCGGAGAAAAGACATGTTGAATACGTTTTTGGACAAACCAGCTACTCTGTCTTGTTAGCTTTGTCAACACATATGACAAAAGGGCTTACAAAACACAAATACAAATAGAAGCCACACACAAGAACCTTGTGAAATGGACCGTCTGCTGCAAGTTTGATCATGATCAGTGCTTACATGACCGTTGAGGTCGAATCCATGCCTTAAGTATTTCTTGCGTGGTTCGCCTTTCCATCATTTAGAAAAAAAGGCGCCAAAGTTCCTTTTACGAGTAAATTGTGGAATTATTCCAAGAAATTGACTCGAATCTCACGAGTCAATTAGAGCCCGGAAGCGGTTCTTGATCGATTCTTTTGTATGAAAACTGATTCTCAGGTCTTTCCAAGCGACCAGGACGGAGACCGTATTTATCAAACATTTACACGTGGAGGTTGCCTCGTGACGATATAAATAACTTTAGTCAAAGCTAAAGATTTTTGTTGCCATGCCTTAAAAGAGAAGCCCCCAAAGTGAAATGACGATAACTTTACAATTGAGGCAACATTTATAAAAAAAAAACTGCGTGTCATATGAAAGGAATTAAGAGGACTCGAGAGTTTGTTGAATCCCTCCAAAAATCCGAAAAATAGGTTAGAGACTTGCCCACTATCTTAATTGCTGCTTTCTATGTACATTCCTGGTTCTCGCACCAAGATGATTTGAGGAAATGCTACAAAAACGATGGGAGTATGCGGGAGGAATATTAATATCATGCAATATTGTAAACTTTTGTTGCCTTTGAATAAAGATAGGGCATCCTTTTTTCCAAAGTACGATAGTTTGAATGCGAAGGACTGCCAATACAAGTTACTCAAAAATTTCAATTGTTCTGGAAGATATTTACAAAATATTCAATCTCTTAAAGTATTTTAATCAGTACTATGCCCTTTCTTAAGGATATATCATGCAATTGTTTGACCATTAAAAGTCAGATGGTGAGTGATGCCCACTCATTGTTAGCCAACAAATAAAATTGTTCGTATTAGCTTTTCTTTGTGGGATAGAAGGCTTCTTTGCAAAAAATCAGAGTCAGATCCATATTTCTGGCTCAAGTCATGACAAACTAAAAACATAAGATTTTTTTTGTTTAATTTGGGTAGAATAAATACACACACTCATTATCATGTGCAGATCCCTATTTACAAAATATTCAATATCTTAAAGTATTTAAATCAATATCATGTCCTTTTTTTAAGAAGATATCATGCAACTGTTTCATCATTATAAGTCAGATACATTCGTATTCCCAGATGGTGAGTGATGTCCACTTATTTTTAGCCAACATATAGATTTTTTTTCCTTGTGTCTTTTCTTTGTGGGATAGAATGCTTCTTTTCGAAAAAATCAATCAGAAACAGATTTCGGGTTCAGGTCATGACAAATCAAAAAGAAGATTTGATGTACTTGTTTCACGATTAAAGGTCAGAAACATTCGTATTCATCAATTATGAGTGATACCCACTCGTTTTTAGCCAATAAATACCTGCTGTAGTGGTTAGCTCAGTTTCCTAGCAGGGGAGAGGTCCCCGTTTCGATTCTTTTCCCCGACCTTTCTTCAAAGGAAACTTTAAGACGCTAACAGACGAGAACCACTCTGAAACTGGATATAATAAGACTGCAAATTGAGCGATGTGAGAGGTGACTTCGCTGGCCAATGTTCACCCCTCCGACCCTTGCACCCCCAAAATACAAAAATAAAGTACAAATACTTATTAAATCAGGCCACACAGTTATCCCTTTGAAACAAGACCATTATGTTTATGTGTAGCCAATCTATAATAATCTTTTCCAAGAATTTAACGATAATCATCAGCTACTTTCTCGAGTATTTTGGGTCGGTTATAATTCGGTTTATACAACTGATTACACGAAAGTAAAATTTCGCTCATTATATAGTACAAATTGGGTCTTTTTGTTATTCGCGAAATGTCGGTGTTTTACTTCAACCAATTTGTTTCAAAAGGTTACGAAGGACAAAGGAAAACGAATCCTCTCCGATGAACTGAACCTTGCCAAACAAAGACAACAATGCGCCCAACGGGTGAGAAAAGGATAATTTTGGCAAATGTCTCCGTTAGCAATGGCCCATTTGAGACACTTTCCTTGTCGCCTGATCTGACTGGCGCAAGGAAATGTCTCTGTGCGGTCCAACTTCGGAGACGGCCAGATGAGATGCTTTCTGGCAAGCCAAACAAAATCGTAGTGCTTTTCCCCCTTAAGCCCTAATGTTTGCGTCACAGAGCGGCAGAAAGTCGACAAAGGCTAAATGGATCGCCACAACACAGTGATATGGATAACTTGCTAGCCACATGCATCCTGATAATATTCAATGAATTAACCTCTCGCATATCTGGATCTCCCAGGGGTCATGGCTCTGGGAGTTTGGCTTCTCGGACAGGTAATTGATTATAACAAAATTCACCTACGACCCCTATCACTGTTGACCGTCCCATTTCAGTCTCTGTGGACCCTTCCTCTTTCCGGACCGAATATCGAAGACCGGACGAAGATTCTTTCCCAGATTGGGCCAAGCTTTTGTTGGGAAGCTTGACCATATTCGGCTTCGTTGCCGCCATTTTCATCTTACGACTCTGTCTGAAGGAATGCCACAAACGGAAGGTAGCGCGATCTCAGAATCAACCGGTCACCTGCTATTTGTGCCAAGACAGGGTGCCCAAAAGGCTCTGGGACAATGGTGAGCATAGGAAAAAGTGCGCCACCCGCCATAAGAGCAAACTAGCCACATTCGAGACCCCAAAGCCTGGCCTTCGATGTCCTAGGTGCCATAAACGCATGAGGCTCTGGACCAAAGGCTTGGGACCCCCCTTCAAGTGCTGCTCATCGGATTGTCCCATATTGGGAACCATTCAGAACAACGGTCAAAACCGCTTCAATTGCTTTCCATGTGATTATGATCTCTGCGATTCCTGTTGGCGTCGCCAATTACCCGAAAGTCGTGCTCAAAGAACAGGGAATTCCCGACCTAGTGGGTCACGGTCACATCGAAACAGTCACTTTTTCCCAGCGGAGAAACAAGTGGATTCCGAATTTAGAGAGGCGTCTGCTCCGCCTTATTTCTATCCCGGTTTTGCGTATGAGCAACGGTCACTGACACTGCCAACCTACGATGAAGCGATTGCTGGAGAATATCAAAACACTGATGTATAATCATTTCGAAACAAATTCATATTGATCTCCATCCCAAGGAACCATGGAAACAAATGGGCCAAGAAAATGTCCGTCCCTGAGCGCAATGATGTAGATTTATTTTCACACAACCTAAGAAAAGTAAGCACCTTTGCTTACTCATTTTTCCTGCCTAATTGCACACGGACGCTTTGTGAGTGCCGTGAAATGTCCAATGATCTTGTTTGTAAATTTCGCAGAGAATAAGTACATGAAAAGAGTGGTTTGGATTACTTTTGGTTAGAATCCAAAATCAAGCAGTAGGTTGTAATAGGAAGAGATATAGTGCCTATTTACCTGCAAATTCACTTGAGGATAATTATCTGAAGTTTGATTTATATCAGTAAAATTTTTGATGGATCAGAGTCGGAAGTGAAGGATCCATCTTTTTTAAGATAGCATGATTAGTGCATACACGCGTGACAAGTGGTTAGTGAATAGAGGGCTCTACAGTAGGACGTTTCCATTTGGTGTGGAGATTCTCTAGTCTTGCCCACTTGACATTTGGCCAAGACCACTCCCACGGCAAGCACAGTTGGTTTGAAATTAACTAGGTTATGAAGAACATATTTTTTAATGTCATTTGAGGACATGCAATTGTGTACTTAAGTGTAGCCGAGCCGTCTAAAAGGCACCGCAAAGAAGATCAGAATTGAATTGGGTTCTAATCCAGGTGTAGAAAGTAAACCTTTTGGGGAGGGAGACCTGGCGGTGTGGTAAGGGCAGTTTCGTACCATTAAAGAGGTCCTTGGTCCAACTCTGCTCCCCGTCTTTCTCCAAAGGACACATTTAGACGCTATTCCCACACACAGACGGAGAATCAACCTCATGCAGACGCAACGCATACTACTTATCGGAGATAATTGGACGAGGCGCTGGCAGGCTTTGCTCACCGGGAGAGGTTCACCCCTTCCGATATTCCAGCATCTACCAACATAAAGAAATGATGACCGCTTCCAAATTTTCAAATAAACCCTACTGTATCTGAAAGCATATGCATAGCTAACATGATTGATATATATTTGATTTTTTTTCTTCAAATATTTAAGAAGAACACTCTTTTTGAGGGATTTTATGACATGACTTTGAAAACCTATAAATAAAGCCAAAAACGTATTTAACCTGATCAAATACAACAAAAAATTGTGCGAACAGAAATAACATTTGTTAGATGATATCGGTAAACCGAGCTCAATTTGTCGCACACTACACAAACATTCGAATTTTCATTAAAATTTCCAGTCAATGATTTTGGTGAACGACAGTGCAACGAGTAATTGAAAAAACTCACTTTTTTCGAGCTTTTTGGATTATTTTTGGATTTTGGATTTTTCAGTTTTTACCATTTTGGCTCACAAAGTGGAATTTTTGAAAATAATCTCTTTTTGAAAAATGCGAACTAAATTGGAAGCTATTTGGTCTCTTTTATTCATTTCATGACTTTGGCTACGGCGAAAAAAGATATTTTTTTTAAATTTATAAACGGCTTGATTTTCTTGCATATGACAAGCCATTCAATCAACCATTCAAGATAAAGTCTCTTCAGCTTTTAAAAATCAATTGCTACTAGTACGTACTTTTTTTGACTGCATGGCCAAAGTATTAGATAAAAGGAAAAATACTTTTTGGCTCAACTTGGTCATTATTCATGCAAACCTATCCTTTGACATGTTGCCATTTTAAAAATTTCACCATTGCACAAGCTGTTTTTGCATTCAGGGTTTCTTTGGCAACCTTGTGCACTTTAACCTTTTTAGCTCTGGCTACCATACATGCTTTATAGGTAAGAAATAAGACTTGCTATAATCATTTAGGAGAGCAGAGAAAATTGGTTCCAATTTGTTCAATTATTTTTTTTTAGCATGCTCTTTTACCATTTTGCTTATGATCTGTTACAAAAATCAAAAGATTAAGATTGGAGCTAAAAATATCTCTCTTTTCTTTGCATTTACCCTTTTTGAGTTTAGGATGCTAAAGAAATTTGGCACTTGTCTTAAAATTTTCATTCATAGTATTATAAACCACGGACTTCTAGAAATATGGACTGCGAACGAGCTGCCCGACAAATCGGCCTGCTCTTGGTCACAGCCACTCTGAGCCACTTTTCGTTTCAAAGTTATGTTGTCAAAAGTTTATGTAGCTGACCAAGAGCAGGCCGAACATTCAAAATTTATGTAGTGTTTACTACATTATTTTGAACATGTCTCCTGAGTTCCCTAAGCATAGGTTTGGGCTCAAACTTGGCTGAGATCATCTATTCAACAAGACCTTGTGGTCGTATCAAGTGCTTATTTGGAATAAGATGAGCGGTTTAGGAGATTGGATTTTTTTGGTTCCTTTTGCAGTCCATATCTCTAGAAGTCCGTGTATAAACTTATGACCGTTGATGTAGGTTTTGAAAAATATCTTTGTTATACCAATTCTAATGGTACGTTTTGTTGATCTTATTCCGCTGGTCGCACTCTGTCCTCCCCCTCAGAATACGGACAAAGTGTTAAGATTTGTGTCATGAACCCCTTTGTGATCGGCTCTACCTGCAATTGTATCGTCATCAAAAGTCACCCTTTAAGCGAAAAAATCCTACTGGTAACTATTAACTCATTACAACAACGACGGCGGCTGACACAATATGATTTATTGCTAAAATAGTTTACTCAAAGTGCAATGTGGTTTCAATACCATTTCTTCCCATGCGACGAATCTGCGGATCAAAGCTTTGCATTAAACAGCAAATCAATACTCTTAATTGGAAATTAAGGCCGAGACCTTTTCCAATAAATGTTTCGTCTCATTTTCTACAATTGGTATCCGTGGTAGTTAAATGAGCTTTAATCTGCGCATGAGACCAGGAAAATGTGATCACAAGGCGTTGCAAATTGAAGGCTTAACGAGACTTCCAGTTGTTATTTTGAATGTAACTAGCAATCTAAAAATGTCTATCCACAGAGCAGACACACGTATAACGTCATAAGTCACACTCAGTGAACAATATGGCCGGAGTACAAAATTAGAAGTCAAGCCCTTACTTTAAACGAAAACAAAAAAGACGCGATACTAAAACACTGAACGAGAACAAATTATTGAATAGCATCCCAATGGTTTCCATTCCATATTGGAGAAACCATTCATGAATAAAAATACCTTTCCAGGGTTGTAGCTCTAAGAGGTCTAACTTTGGAGACCGCTTGAAAGGTCCTCGGTAATTAATGGTATTTTGTGTGTCGATCTGATGTGATGTGAACCAGGAAATGGCCCCATTGAAAGAAAAATCGCACTCCTGACTCCTGACGCTAAGAGCGCATGATAAATGTTGCACTTTGACTTGGTGACGCTTGCCTCTCTGATGAACCAGTTCACAACCTCACATGAATAAGGTCAGAAGAAGGAAAGAAGGACATGCAAGGTCTCGGCGTATGTGCGACATGAGCACAACTAGTACTCGATCCTCGTTTGAAGAGATGTGACTTGACAATTCATCTTACTCGAGTGCCCTTCTAATGCAATTGCCAGCCGTGGCAAAGGTGATGAGAACTCGGGGGAGGGAGCATCCATCTCAAATTCATTTGAGTCGGCTGCATGTAAGTTTAATTGGGTCACCGCTGCATAGAAATGGGAAGTGGGATCAAGCACACTCACAAACGCTGCACTCGAAAGGGACGGCTAGATTGGGTGGACATGGTTAGCTATACATAAAAATCAATCAGGAGGTGTCACACTCACAGACATAATAAACAGTGAAGAGCAAACGGAATATGCTTACTTGATTCAACAAGTGCATAACATTTAGTGGCCCTAGACCTGAACCTGACATTTCTTGATCAAATTAATTCTGCATTTCTAATACATTGAGAATAAAACAGCCAAAACCACCTTAAAGTGTAACTATACTTTTTCTTTTTTGAAAAGATATTCGCATTTTTTTTTGTTTTTCTATTTCTAAATCTTCCGTCGCGTTCAAGTTGTCGCCAGATATTATGCATGAATTGACGTTATGAAGTTGAACATAGTGATACTAATGCCCTCCTCGATTTTACGATGTCCACGACTTGCAAAGGAGACTATACAGAGTTCATTGAGAAATTAACTCCATGACTTGTGAATTTCCGGTCAACAATTCGTTGCCGCTTCTTCTTGTCATGATGTTTTGGTCGACGTTGTTGTTGACGTCGTTGTTGTTACTATGAAATTGGCAATGGACGGTTCTGCTCATTGTTTTCATGGCACGAAACTGCTCCATCTGATCTTTTTGTCACTTAAGAGTTCGAAACTCGAATTAAGTGATTCTTCATGGTGTGGTCTGTCAATCGGATCATGCATCCACAAAAGAAGAGTGGGAGATTGTCACGAATTTGCCGCCAACTTTCAAGGCACAAATTCAAAGCCCACTCGTTATTGTCGAGGCAACCAAAAATTAGGGGACTAATGGTTCGAGGGTCGACTACACAGGAACTAAAAGTCAATGAAGATAACCACCACACGCAGCGCAAGCAAACAGACAGAAATTTCAAGGTTGCATAGAAATCTTGGATTAGTAAATTTGGAAATTTGTCATTGAAGTGAAATCGATGGTCTGTATTTTGAAGCGTGACATTCATGAGGGTTCTTTGTTTCGAAGACATTCCTGATTCCTTTGGCACCTTATCTTTTTTAGATACTATATCATTGATAAGAATCCACTTGCTATCAATCAATCAAAACCCAATGGAGAGATAACACATTAGCCTTGACAGATTAAGGCCATATTTCGGATAGTTTGCGGCGGATTGTTGATCTTGAGAGGTACGTACGTGGTTAACCCAAAAACACGGATTTCAAGAAACCGTCAAAAAACACAAATTAGCCTTGAAACTGTCTAAAATTGAGGCGGAAGATCAAAGTTACTTGAAACTTCTCATTTTTCTGGGATTGTTGTGAATTCCATATCATGTCTCGCTCATTATTGATGGAGAGGGCAATAAAATTGGCGCGGGTTTATGACTCATAAGGTGATCAGTACAAGTGTATTTTTGAGATGAGATTAGACAGACGAATGACAGTTAAAAAATATTGATCTATCTTTTAGAATGGAATGGTAATTTGATTTAATTCTAGCTCATTGTTTCATCCAACTCAAGGGTTGTGTTGGCGATCGTAGGTCCCAGAGAGGTGAATGAATTACTAACTTCCTTAGTTTGTCAGAAATTTGATCCTTCTTCAATCATTATCAGACCGTATAGTAACTCAATAACTCATGAATAGCTCTAAGTAGTTTATAAATCGAAATTGAGTTATTTGACTAACACTTTACGCAGGGGACTCAGGAGCATCAAGTGTGAGGATTTCAATAGAGGATAATTTTCTTTGACGAATTGCCATCTGGAACTGAACCGCATCCAATCGCTCTTAACAAGTCAAATCACTTTTCTTCACTTTTAGTGACCAATCTGTGTAATGCATCTAACCTGATAATCATTACACGTGATTTCGTCCATTCAAATCGAGCTTCAACATAAAACAAATTAACAGACATGTCAGCCGCTCAATTGTCATTGAAGTCCCCGGGACACAAACATGCTTGAACACGTGTCCTTGATTACCAAGTCAACCACAATCATCCTTCGATCCGAACCCATTCAGACCATGACCAACCCTCCTCACTCTCGTTTTCAGACACACAAACAATCAAGCAAACAAATGGGCCACTCAGCCAATTGGGCCTGAAATCCACGTACGTGAGTTTTACTCTTCATTCCTATCCGATCAGTTGGTGGGCATTCAAGTGAAGAAGAGCTTGGAAGCAACCATCACCTTGCGTGCGAGGACTAACGCGTACCATCACAGCTCTTGGATCCACCAAATTTGGCGAGCGAGACATCCAAAGAACCAACCATGAATCTAGTCCGTCCGTCAAGACTCTCGATTGGTTTGACGAGCAATGTGTGTACAGATTGTGTGTTGAGCTTGTGGTGGTGATACGATATGTATTAGTGGGTGGCAGGCCTCTACTATGTGCTACCCTCGCTTCTGGCAAGCATGTGCACTACACATGTTTTTGTCCAATAATTTAGCCAAACTTCAGTCCGTCTTCAGCGGCGACTCTGGCAGGGTTTGGAAGTCATTGACGGAGATCTGAATTTTTTATGTGCACCTCGAAGCAATATCATTCTGGAACCATCGCGTTCATCTGCCAGCCTTTGTGCTACCTGCATTCAGTGTCCTTAAAGCCTTCTGATTCTACCTGGTCTTTATGGCTTTCTCCCGGCTAAGAAGTCTTTCTCCTCCCCTTCGTTTACCAAGAAAGGATATTCGAGAACCACAACGATATTGATCCTGGATTCATAACAGTGTGTGTGTGTTGTTGTTGTTGTTTTGTACCACCTTAGCCGTGAATTAAAGCGGAAAAAGGCAATCTTGCTCATCCGGAACTCCGGAACTGTGAGTGACAGTTGAACACAAGGTGCTCTTCTTCTCTCGATGTCGGCAGTGATCTTTCGTGTACATGAAAATGGCTAAGACCGACGACGACGATCACCATCGGGAAACCGGAACACGATCGCATCAAATGCCACCCGAAAAGAAGGCTCCGGGCGAAACCGACCCGTCATCATCTACCATCCACCAAACTAGCTATGGCGAGCACGACTTGTACACGCTCTTAGGGGAGAAGGAAAATGATTTGACCTTGGCTGCCGAATTGGGAAAGGCCCTTTTGGAACAAAACGAAGAGCTATCCCGCCAAAATGAGATCATCTCCGAGGACTTTGCATCCAAGCTCGAGGTAAGATTCGTTCTCGAGAGCATTGGCTCGTTTCCGTATTAGTAATCGGAAGCGATTCTGTGAGGTTGAGGGTGTGATATGAATGCGTTTGAGGTCTTAGAAGGCGGTCTAAGGGGCTGATGGCCTATATTTGAACGCTCTGACCATGCTTTAGCTTATTATACAGGGTAGGAAAGTGATTTGGCCATCAGATCTACATGTTATTAAATCGATATTTTCCTGGTGTCTGTCCTTGGATGATTGCAGTACGTACTGACTAACACTGTTAGGTGCTATGTTAACTTGAAACGTTGTCCCATATTCATGAAAAAAAACACATTGCTGCCAACCAGTCACAACAGTCTCATCGATTTTTGCTAGTTATTTGCATTGAAGCAGATTCTACACTTGTAAACGTAAAAGTACATGGCTTATGACTTAATGAAAATGATTTGGGAATTGAGGAATCTTGAGCGAAAATAAGGCTAGAGGCGACGCAGAGAAATAGCAACGGGCAAAAACCTCTCACTCCCACACCCAAGCGATTGATAACGATGCTAGAAAGTTTTTGAATGCGTTAAAATCCAGTTTTCCAACATTGGGCAAACCCACATGGAAATTCGTTGTTTATCGAGGCCAAATATCAACCCATTCAACACCATTGACAAGGCTTATGCTCCCACCCAAAGCAAAAATCGAAACAACCGTGAACCATATGATTTAATTACAGAAAATCCAGGTCAAAAGGACAATTTACTGTCGTGCATTGTTCACAAGGTGATGACCAAAAATAATGTGATCTAACGTTCATGTGAATTCCATATAATCCGTCTTTTTGTGGCGAAGCAGCCACAGTTTTGGTTTTGGCTCTCATTTGCTATGCATTCAAAACAATTCCCGCAATCATGACGAAGGACGTCGTCATATTTTATACATGGCAACCTCGCTCGAATTTTTTGACTTCGATTCTTGATTGGAATAGCCTGAAATGCTCATCACACACGAGTTATTAATATCACACGTTGAATCTTCCATATATAATCAATGCTTTTTCAAACCGGATTCATTCTCCGAGGTTAGTGTCTGATAACAAGAATTTAAAGGGGGATGGGAGGGAGATGAAAGTCGATTATATGGATGTTTGCCGAGATGATCCATGACGAGATCAGAGGGAGAGAGAAAACTTGACTTTGGGTATTCAGTTCGTACGTACTACTTTTTTCACTACTCACACATCATCGTGCAGAACAATGCACATTCATCGCGCAATCAGGAATCAGAAGGAAATTCCATTCCAATCATCCAATGGCATCCTGAAGAACAAAAGACGAGAAACGAACCCCACTTCTTTTTCAAATCGATGCAGACAATGTCCAAAAATGAAGGTCTTGACGTTTCTCCATTTGACAATTAGATCGCTGAGTGTCCTTGGACTATTTGAGACACACTAAAAGCGTATGATAAGAGCGGGTTGTCTAATGTTTAGCTAATGTTTCACCGAGTCTCGAGCACTCTGAAAGGCACTCTTTACATTTTTTTTGTAGTTAATCCTTAGTTTTGAGATACAGACCACAAAGATGTTTCTTGGGAAAGAGTGGCATTTTTAAAAGAAATCCGAACACTCGTGCAAACCACAGACTTTTTACCTCTCATACCAAGCTATCAGAGTTTGTTTAGCTTTCACAAGGCGATTGCGCTTAATTTTCGCCTAACCCTAAAAGGGTCCTCGCAACCTTTTAAGCCGCATCCCAGTAAATGTGTACTATTGAGATCACCCTGCAACAAGTAACAAATCCTATGCTTGACCTTTTCGGCGACCTTCAAGTCGCTCGTTACGCCTTTTTGCTTCAGAAATGATGCGAAATGAAAATTGCCTAAGTAGCTCATATGATCTTCCAAGATCTCCTTGGACTTGGCTCAAATTTGCATTTGACTTCATGCTTCAGAGTATTCTCTCTGGCGATGGCGCGCTTGGCCATGAGGAAATGAAGGCACAGACGTTGTTGACATATTTCATGGTTTAAGGTTAATGAATCAGGGTGACGGTTTTCTTGAAAGATTTAAAAGTTTGTCTTGGTCCTTCACCGATCGTGTCGTTGTTGACAAAAAGAAAATCACAGTCGAAAAAAGCACCCAAGAAGGTCATATGGTTGGAAATGCCGAATTGTTGAACAATAACGCACATTCCTTGACATCTTTCTGTCATGGCATAACTTCAACATTCATTATCCGCAAGAAGCTTTTCCTCTTTGCACGACCAAAACCGATATTGCCATTCTTACAAGCATGGCTGAGCTTACAGTTTTACGTAATCTCTTGCAAGGCATCAAATATATCTGGACTGAACTCAATGATACGATATTTCCATTTACAATGATCATCTGTACAGCTTGGTTCAAGAAAAATCTCATTGGACTCGACAGTCAAAGCGAGAGGTCCTATTTGGGGCTCCAGTAAGTGTGGCTTTAGCTTCGCTCCATTTGGCATCACTAACTCAGGAGAAATGGCACACGTGCGACGAGGTCTCCTTCGATATCAGGATGGTTTTTCTATTTACTAGGCCATGAAGACATCAGTTACATGATTATTAGGACGACCTGGACAGTCCGTAAAGACTCCTGTTGGTGTTCGTTCAATTTTATGGTCGGGTTGCATTTCTTTCTCTCCTTTTTTCTGCCAAAAAAGTCATCTCCAATGGTGAAGTTTCATTCGACAACGGATAGAAAACGATGATGGTCTTAATCAGACTTTCCTGCTGTCCGAGATACAAAACAGTTCACCTTCCTGTGATCATTTCTAGTTCAGCCATCGAATCGTTGAAGGTCGTTTGCCTTAAATGGAGAAAAGATTGCGAAAAGATCTCTGTGGAAATATACGCTCTATAAATCATGGTTTACTTGTGAATGAATGAGTTACGACTTGAGATTTTGATCGACTTTCTCAAAATATTGCCTTTCAATTGGGCTCATTACAGGATGATTGTTAAGCAATGCTTCTATCGGGATCAGTATCTCACCTCAAGCATTTCATTTGATAGCTTGACGCTCAACGATTAATTATGAGCAACTGAGGATGTGTCGGAATCGATGGAATAAAAGTGATTTAATTCTCAACTTAATCAAGCCAACCATGCATGGCGCATGAAGTCGATAATAACATCCGAAGTGCTCTCTTTTTAGTCTAACAAAAAAAAATGGAATGAGCATCGCGAAAGATGAGATGCGTTTTACATGACATTTAATAATACTCTTTCCCGGTACACATTAATCAAGTCAAAGATGTCGAGGTGGATAGCTCCCAAAGCACTGTAAAAACCAAGGACCTTGTTTTCATTCATGGCAACCTCAAAAGATGAATGCAAACTTGCCACTGACATGTCTCGTGACAGATGACTCAAAACCCAATGTAGACCGCCAAATTGGATTGCCTCTATCCCTTTTGTGACACCGGGGGATGAATCCCATTTTCCCATGAACTACAGATACAGGGCGTCAAGGCTTTCAGGCAAGCTATAAAGCCGCTCCCAATAGCAAATTCATCACAAGACAAAGAATATTCAATGAATATAACAAACAACGCGATGACGTAATATCTATCTCTTGGTCCCTTCATCGTCATTACCAGCAATTAAAAGGCAGGCCGCCTCGTTTGATTGAGGCTTCGATGCTTGAAAGTCTCTTCCAGCTCCACCAAAGATCGATCTCACTATCAGCTTGTCACGTGGGATGGAGACCATGATGGTAGGTAGAAGGTAGCGTTGTTTGAAATTTGAATGAAGGTAGACAACCAACCAAGTTGAAGTAGTAGAGATGTTGGTAACAGACGAGAAGTAGGCATCTACTTATAAAACGGAGCATTTTTACGCCCGATCTCGGTTCAGGTTAGACCGCAATAGAACTCAATGGGAGGAGGCAAGCGATGATTCTCTTTCATCATACATTAAGATATCATCTCGTCAGTTCAGACAAGACACGAGTAAATAGGATTCATTCAAGACAATTGCTAACCATGACCACCTAGGATAGGTTCGGCAGGGAAAAACTCTGGTGTTAAAGAGAACCACGGATCCATAACGCTGGCTGGTGTATGGTTGGTCCGAGTGAGGCATTATCATTGTAGCATATCGCACACACTAATTTATTGATGTGTCAAACCACACTGAATGAACCAGGTGCTCGTAGGCGGGCGGTAAGAAGTTGCGAAACTGAGAGTGCACCCTGTACTGTGGAATAGACCAAGTAGGCTATTGTTCGAGAAAAGGGCAGAAAGCTTGGAATTCTGCCATGATTGCCACTTTGCCAGTTTGCCAGTTTCAGTGGGGTTTTGTTCTTTTTGAGAGAGTTGAACGCTCGCAAAGATCGAGCGAGTACAAGAACGACAATAACCTTTGGATTGGTCGTCGATGTTGCACGTACGTAGGTTAAATGCTGCATAACAGTATTTACATTCGTCTGTCCAGTCATTCTAAGGTTGGCTTTGTGTGTACTTAACTCATTAGTTCTGCAAGTTTTGGCCAATTATAAGCCATAAAAGATGGTACATCTGCGGTTCAATTCAATGCAAGAGGATTCAATTGGCAGTTGAACTGCTTTATCAGCACACATCACTTCCTCATATGGCCATGTACGAATTAACTAAGACGAACCTTTTTGTCATCATTTGTTTTGAACAGTTTTACATTAGGACGTCGGAATGAGACTTAAACTGTGGCGCCTGAGAAGGCGACGATTTTTCAATGAGACATGTAAATGACGAGGAATGATCACCTTGCTCACATGGGAACCAAGCAACCTGAAAATATGCAATTCAGTTCTGTCTTTTTTATTTGAAATTAGCTGAACGAGTGGATCGTTCAGTAAATCACCAACATCTGGTTGGACCATCATAATCGAATGGAATCATTAAAGCCAGTCGGCCAGTCTTCTCTCTAAGGGCCACCAAGTTGAGAATTAGGCCACAAGAACGATTCACCCCTAATAGCAGTATTATCCAAAAATCAGCAATTAAATAAAGGCTTGCCTCAGTCTCATTTATTAAAATGTAAATTCATTGATCTGAAAGAATGAGGTCAAGTGCAAGCGGTCATTAAAGCTTGGCCCGCTTGAAATTTGATCAACTTAAAGCGTGGCTTCGATATGTCACATTATGCAAGAATTGAGAAACATGTCACATTTTCACGGTCGAAAATCTGGCTAATAGACAAAAGTCATGCTCCCCTTGTTCATACCTGTGATAGCATTAATGTACTGTACTCCTCAGTACTAGAATAAGCAATAGATGGTGTTCTATGCAAAAGGGGCCTCAGTCCGCATTGCTGGTGGGAAAATCACGTCAAATATTTCCAAATAAGCCCATCCCAGATTGTGCATATGTAGGTGAGTGACGAACCAGCACAATTACGCCCCCTAATATACAGTGTCTAATTGTGTCCTCCAAGAGCAGGATCATTTTTTCTGGTTGCATATGAATGCACCAAAAGAACAAAGAAACGTTAGAAAAACTTGACCTATTTTGATGTTCAGGCCTTGGTCTATATCTTCAATTACTTTCACAACGGCACATACAAAGGCCGTCAATTGCATTCCAGACGCCAGCAACCCTGATTTTTGATCGTAGATAAATGCCCCTAGCATGCTGCATTTGAACTGGCCCAGTTCTTTTTTTTGGCTTAGGAATCGATTTCCTTCCAATTTGGGTGTTGGAAATGATGACAAACGCATCCTGTTGCTAAAAATTTCACTTCCACCCCTCGTTCGTCTCTTGGCGCCCCTCGGGAAAAGTTTTCTCACTTTGGAATGGATCCGAGAGGCATTGATTTGAACAGCGTTGTTTATATGAATCTTGCCTTACGTAAGGAGGATGATGATTACTTGAAAAGCTCTCTGAATGTCATTGGATTTCCTGCGCTCGAGGACTGACCTTCAATTTCGAGATGACTCTCATGAAATCTATACAGCTCATTTAAGCTTGGAAGAGGGCCAGTGCGACCAATTGAACACCGCCACGACCATCTTTCATGAAAATGTCACTAAGACAACGCAATTAGTGACGAAAATAGCGTCACCCTTCTCGAAGGATCCATGACGTCAACGGGTGTGAGACTGGTATCAATGAAGAATCAAAGATAAAATGCCAAAACAGTCGTGACTTTGCTATCAAAACCCACCTCTTGAGGAAAAGAAATATTCTGCCATTTTGGCCACTGGTTTCAAAGTTATGCATGAACATGGAAGGAGTCTTTGTATGCAAATGTCACTGAGCAACAATCCAAGTGCACAAAACTTATAATACAATTCGCGATGGTCAAGAAGCTTCTAAGGTGAAGGAGAATTCTTTTACATCCTTGGTCTAGTGTTCATAATGTTATCGTAAGATCTGAACCATAACGCTGTTACGCAATGGTTGACAAATTAATCATTTTACTATCCAAAACCTCTGATGAAAACTAAAATCGATAGCAGGTTCCATCAACGCACACCACCTCCACTGAAAAAAATATTGAAAGAAAAAGTTCCGGCTCCATAGGAAGGCAATTCCGCTCAGTTTTCTTTCGCCATATTCTTCCATATTGTACGTGCTCGTACACATGCAAAGTCTGGCCTCACAAAAGCCAATCACTCGTGCCAACTTCCTGAATGATCGAACCGCTGTAAATGAATTATCAGAGCAGTCTCTCGTGAATGAGCGCGAAATCTTACACATTTTCAAACATTCAATGCCAAATCCAAAGCCACAAAGGAAATGAGACGTGATCGCAAATCACAGAGCCCCGTCAAATGTAACGCGGTTCTTTGGCATGCATGTATAGATTAATCGCTAAATAGCTTCTGAGGATCGAGAATCGCTAGTCAACTTACCACGTCAATAGCCTCAGCACGAGTTTTGTCATCCATTTCATTTCCATCCACGATACGAGCCTCATCCAGTCAAGCTTGCTTCCGCCTGAAAATCTGAAAATAGTGCTCCCCCCCCTGATTCGAGTACTTTCAAAGATGAAAAACCTTAACCACATTACATAACAATATTTCCTGGATTATGGAGCTCTTCGTATTTGTACTACGTTATGTGTGCTGAAAGCAGACTGGCCGGCCACATACAGGTACAGAAAGTATTAGTACGGTTCTTTGATATCCAAACGAGTGAGGTTCAATGAAGCTCAAGAATCAACCATCGTCAATGGTCCAATTACTGGCTAACCATACGTATATGTGTGTGTTTCATACTCGACTTTGACTTGGTTGTCGACTTGAGTTGGTCTTCTGTTTTGTGGCTTGGTTAGCTATGATTGATCCATGACTGAAATCTGGTACAGATTTAGGAGAATCCAGTCAGTCAGGAAATGGGAAGTAGTTCATACTTGGATTGTTGATGCCCGGTGAAACCAATCGACCAACCAAGAACTTCCCCCGTCAAGAAAATTCAGTCATCCGTTCAAATATGGCATGCAAAGCTCAATTTGGACGAGAAAATCCTCAATCACCCCTCAATTCAAAAAACCATCATCCATAGCAGTACAGTTTTCTCAACTTTCAACTACGTACGTACGAACAATTGAACAAAGGGCTTTCTGTGGAACCGGCACTTCTGGACTTGACCACATTGAGCACAAAGAAGTTTCGTTACATGATTATTCGGACTCCACAATTCAAGCCAGACGATCATTCACCACGTGCTTTTTTGTATCCCATCGTCTTTGTTGATATAATTACCAGAAGCAATCGGTTTTTCCTGTCTAAAAAAAGTTACTCCTCTTATCAAACGATACTTTACTTCCACTCGAAATTAAAACAAGGAAAACATTGATTAAGTATACCTTATAAAGTAGCAATAAAAATATTCGCCTGACCTGAGCCATGAAGTGCACACCATCATCATCATCCAATTTGCATACGTTTTTGTGGAATAAAAGGCGAGGCTTGAAAAGTTTAACCTGACACAATAATTGATGTAATTTTAGGACGACACTTGTATTCCTACTTGGCGTGCCAAGCGCAGGAGTAGCACACGTGCATGAATGAGCTTTTGCTGCGCTGTTTTGGTGTGCTTTCGTCAAAAGGCTCCAAGTCCGAAATGCCAAAGACCAACATGCAATCTTGTTTTGTCCTTGTTTTTTTCATAACAAAAGTTTGCCTCCCCTAATGCATCCACGGGGTTTGGGTTGGAATTTTCAGAACACGCCAAGCACGCGAGACCCGCCGATTATTGTATTGAATCCTTTGGTCGACCAATGAATTTTGCCTTTCTTGAAGCTTTTGCAGCCATTACGGACACCAGAACAGTGAACTGACTATTTTTGGGTTGTAAAAGAACAGCAAAGTAATGCTAGGAAAAACAGCGATGGAGATTGGAGAACGACGGAACAAGCGGCGGATGTGCCAGATTTAATTAAAGGTGATCAGTTTCTTGAGAAAGCCCGATGAGAAGTGGTTCTTCCATGTGAGCTTCCGTTTTCCCCCGCACAACGGGAGGAGGCGTTGCTTAACAATTGGTTTCCAGGAGGAAGAGCCAACAAATTAATTAGATCGATCCAACACTCGAATCATGGATGATCATGGTGCGAACTTGCATCTCAGGTTGTTGTCTTGCTTGTCTTTTGCACTTTTCCTCCTTCTTTACTCTGTCTCTCTCTCCGTGTGTCTCCCTCCTTCTTCCTTCGCTCACTCCAATTCCAGATTAGAACAACGGCCAAAATCCGGGTGGAACAAGAAAAAGTTCCGTTTCTCCTTTCGCGATCTTTCTTGCTTTAATGTGTTTCTCGGCGAATGCCAAGTTCAGTCTTGATTAAGAGCATTGGAACGCAGACCCGAGTTTCCACATTGATATTGTCATTTTTTTAAGTCAACATCAGTTGTAATGGCACTTGGATTCTCTAGAGACATATTGGATGACCAGGATTTAGTAAGTAGCTTGCGACAAAGGGTGTCGAAGGCTCTGTAGTTGACTTAGAAAAAGATTGATGGCCTGTTATGTTGGACCTGTTCCATATCTGTATCTCCCCCTCGTTGAGCCAAAAAAAGAAACGCGGAAAGTGTCGTTACTTTCTGGTTGATCACCACAGCACATCTGAAACCGGAATTGCTTCATGACTCACTCTAAGGTTAACAATTAGAGAGTGTTTGCTGGATTAGAAAAAGCCCTTAACTCTCAAATTAGTGGTTTTGGAACTTCTTTCGTTGTGGAAAGTCCATGTGGGCTGCCGACTCGCCCACCAGAGGTGGCTAAAAGAAAGTTCCGAGTTCCAAAGTCATTGCAAAAAATTGGACGAGTTAAGGAGCCTCTTCAACTGGGGCTCAAGTCCTACTCCAAGTTCTCTTGCCCTCATAATCTTACGACTCGGGAACTTTTCCTCCAAGTGTAGGAAATCTGGGGAGGACACATTCTTGAACATTTGAAACGCTTTGATGGTTTACGATCTCTGTCACACTAGTAACGACTTGTTCTTTGGTAACTGGTTCCAAATAATGGATCCATGACCTTGCTGCTGCCTCCTGCTCCTCCTCTCGCTTCAATTCTCAGGTCAAGGGTTGTTATGGATACCTTGGACAACTGTGTTTGACATCCTTGGCACCATTGATCCTTCCAAATAAATGGGCCCATTCTTTCAAATGACCTCTGTGCTCTGGATTTTAAGGACATTGGCTGACTTGTCCCTGTTTGGCCTTAGAGCATGTTTTTGCTTCGAACTCCCCAAGAGACATAAATCGGTCTCGCTGACGAGAAATCATCAACCCGGGGGTTGTAATGTGGTGCCAAGAGCAATTAGTTCCTGGCGAGAATTATTACCTGACAAATTCTAGACGTCTGTAAGTCCGTAGATGTGTAAATGCATTATAAGCCAGTGCAGTGCTGGGATAATCAGGGGCAAACCGATTCAAATTTCCAATTACCTTATCGAGGTTGCATCAAAGGGTGCTCAATTATTCCTTTTCACTTGACCTCACTTCCACATTTGCATTCACTTCCTCATCAACGAGGCCAAATGCAACGCTCCTTCCGTTACGCTAATTATATTGGCTTCTCAACAGTGTTGCCGTTATTTCCGCTCTTGCGGATCAGTAACTACTTATGGCGAGTTCTTTGTCGTTTGGTTCATTCTCGTTCTGTTTGACCTTTTCTCTTTATCCTTTATAGTCAGACCATTGTCAAGCGTATAATGGCTTTAGAGGACAATCTCATTCATGCTCATTGTCCATTGAGGTCGGGGGACTCCGAAATGAGGTCGTCTTCATGAACGAAATGAAAATCAGCCCAACCCTTCGTTCTAGGCCTGAGGATGAGAAAGAGTGCCATCCTTTAGGCACAAGATGATGTAAACGCAGTCTTGAAACCACATATCTTCGTGAACCGTCAAGAGATTGGCAGATATGTCATCAATTCTTTGCAGAACTCTCAACGATTGTTGTCAACAGTGACCTGCAAAGTAGAGATTTAGCCAAATATCATTGGTTTGTTTCTCCTCAGTCCGTCAATTTTGTTAGTTGCACTGACTCGAGCCAAAGTTGCACTGACTCGAGCCAAAAAAACAGATAACATAACTGCCCCATAGATTAGGATTAGTCCAGTTAATGTGACCATGACTGATCATTAGGAACCAAATCATTTAGTATTATCTGTCATTCACATTTGATAGTTCAAACCTTGTACTCTCCTCTCAGAAGGCATATCAAAGTCTAATACATTGCCCGACCACCATTCTTGTCGGAAAGAAAGGCCGACGATGTCGTCCTTTCCTCATTCGAAGCTTGTTCCATTAGTCATCTAATTTTCCATATATCATGATCCCATTAGGAAATAAGCATGCAATATATTCACCTTTAGGATCCGGTCCTTTTCCGGGATAAGCAATCTTCTAACCAGTGCAGTCTTCACGAGAGTCAATCTTGGCCTCATTTTACAGGGAGGGAAGAAATTTTTGAATGGTGAAATACACTTAATGGGGAATTCAGGAAGTTCCATGTTTGTTGGTCGTAGAGCTATCGTGTGTACCCTTGTACGTTCAAATACTTGGGTTTCTCTTTTTACACATTTGTTATTGGGTACTTCTATAACACACTGTAACAAAATCATATTTCCTTGGACCCTTTGGAGTTTCTCATTAAAACTCACATCAAGCCTCGAGGGCAATGGGTTGGAATTGTTGAACATAATTCTGCAATGTGAAGGATCCCGTGAACGAAAGTTTTCCTCTGTGTACTTATTAGAGACCCTGTGTGATGCCGTTATGAATACGAGTACTCGTATTTTAATAAATACTTCCCTAACCTTGCACATCCCAAAGAGGCTGAACTACCTCGGGAATATCTATGCGACAAATATTAGCTAACACCAAATCGCATTCATGTCAATCGATCGTACGAACAAAGTGCTGTACGTCCGTTTGTACGGGGTACACACGCTCCAGCAAGTTATCTAATCAAACATCTATATGCAATTCGTTCCTTCGTAAACCAATTACAAAGTTACGCAAACCATAATGCAATGGATACTCAGAGGTGTATTGGTAAAAAGTTAGTACTTTCTATTTGATGGTGCCAATTGCATAGCACGAGCTGTGAGTTGTGGGAGGATACAAGCATGAAATTGATTAGTCCAATTCCGCGTTTCCATGATGTTCATAACGTACCTTTCGGTTTCCCTTGGTCCTGGATACCACCTGATCCTTTTGAATGTGTTGCAAGAAGAAGTCCGAACTTTCATTGGAAATCTCTCCCTCTCCTTCTTTGTTTCAGCAATTGGAGCAAGATAGATACCGTCTTAAGCTTCAGATCGAAGTTATGGAGGAGGAATATGAACAAAGGATCTCGGATCTCCAGACAGACCTCAACAAGATCCGAGCCGCTCTCCAGGAAGCTGAACACCACCATCGCACTACCGAACGCGAGCGCTCCGGATTGATTGGTCAACTCACGGAGCAAAATCAAAGACTGACCTCTGAGCTCAAGGAGGCGGGAAAACGGGAGGAAGAGCTTCAAAAAAGGCTCCAAGAGCTTCGATCTCAAGTCAATGACAAACGGGTTACCATGCAGGACCATGTCAATCACCTCGAGACCCTAAAAGACGAGGTAAGCCAACTTGGGATAAGTTTTTTGTCGAACAATTGTTTGGAAGGAGAATCAATTTCTGTCCGTGCCGGTTTCCGATATTCTTACCTGCACCAGGCAGTCGGAGCTTAAAGCTAACCAAGTCTTGGGCGAGAAAAAGGTAATCTCGTTCCAAGAAGGCGTAAAATCCATTTGTTATTGGTTCTGTCATCGATATTATTGCATGATATCTCCCCTCGATCTTGTTCCATTTCTTTGGGTCTTTGACCGCGAGGAACGACCACGAGGAAAGTGACTGCTCAGTCCCCGTGCTCACCGTTTGTAGCCGCTGAACGCACCCAAGTCCCGACGTGCCCTTTGACTCTTTCCCCTCTTGGCCTTTTGTAGGCCAGATGATGATATTTGGGATCTCTCAAAGCTCATATCCATTCATGAGGTCCTATTTTTACGTCTCTATCATTTCCAACCTTTTGAAGGTCTCGCAGAGGTCTCAGGAACTCATAATAGGAGACCTGGCACGAGAAAGGGTATAAAAATGGAAAGCAATTGGAGGGAAGTCATTGTGATTACCACGCACCTCCCTACCCAATGGCTTCGTCTGCCCTTGGGACTCGACCGGGGCAATTGGAAACTTGGCTTGTGGCTCTTCTAAAAATGTACAGGACCTCAAGCAAGCCTTTGTGGCCGCAATCTCGTTTGCATTTGACCTTCATGTAACTCACTTCAAGGGTAAACCCTAAGACTATATGGTAAACCTCACAAAAAAACGAACAACCACCCTTTTTGGCAGATTTGACCCATTCGCATCTAAATTGGCAACACTTGGTCTTATACTAGCTGCCATAATCTAGTTAACTTCTTCCGTTCATCGACTGATTGGCGCCTTCTTCTCATGTTCAGATCAACTTGGTGACTCAAAGGAAGCAAAATCTGGAGGAGCGGATATCGGAATTAGTGGGTGAACGTTCCATTCTTTCCGGCGATTTGGACGAGACCTCCGAGAGGGTTCTGTCTCTGGAACGACAGAACAGAGAGCAAGACAATCAGGTGAGCAGCACGACCCCTTTTTTCCCTTTGAAGTAAGTAAGCAAGCAAGCAAGTTATCACTCGATGCTTGGTAAAAGCACTTACAGAGGCGAGAATTGATGATTGGGCCGACGAGGGCGTCCGGTCGACCATCGTTCCTATTCCTCTTCGATCCTGTCAAAAGTCCATAGTTTGAATGCCACTTGTCCCCTTGGACTCACAAGTCGTTCTTTCTTTCTTCCTTCCTTTCTCTCTTTCTTTCTTTCTTTTCTTTCTCTCCTTCCTTCTCTCTTTCTCCTCCCTTTTGCCCCCGCCCCCCGACTACCTACTCTACCTTCAATCTCTTTCACGGAGCGGGTGTCCAAGTGGTTGGTGGTTCTTGCTAAGTGTCGTCCCCCCTCCACGTCCATAAGTCAAGGATGGCCCCCAAACCTGAGCTTTTAGGGGCGGTAAAAGCCTTTTTTTATTAGAGACGTCATTCTCTTTGGCTCTCAAGTGGCCTTGTGATCTTGGTTCCATGGTTCCATCGCTCGATGAAAATTCGTCATTTATAGTTATTTCGAAGAGGAACCCGTTGTTGACTAGCTGGGTATAGGACCCTATTCCTCCCTTTGGCTTGGCCATCGCACAGATAGTAGTGGCAGACAACAAGCCAATTGGCAAGAATGACGACAACCTCGAAGGCTTGCCAAACTTCTTACCATTGAGGCCATTAACATGAACCTCTTAAAGACCTGGGTCTCCTTCCGTTCACGCACCGTCCAATAGTGTAATAGAGCGATATCTCTCCCAACCAAAAGGTTTTAAATTCAGACATCCGGAGCTGTCCAACCCTTATTTATCACTACGCAATATCCTGGATCAAACCAAGAAGCATTCCCCTCATCTGGGAGACAATTTATTATTGGACCTAATTTCCTCTCCGTCCCCCTTTTCAACCAAGATATGGCTTCCAGTTTTAACCATCGCCGCCTTTTCAGCCTTATTCATGAACCTACCAACGAGATTCAGAAAACACAATCCCTTTTTTTATTGCTTTCACTAAGCCGACATTGTGTTTTACAGCTCCGGAATAATCATCGTGTCATGACTGAGTTGGAATCGAAAAATCAAAATCTCTCCGAACGATTGGAATCTCTATCGCGAAGCTACTCTTCGACCACTTCATCTCATATGTCCTCGGGCTCGGGTGGACAGACGTCCCTTTTGAATGAACTAGAAAATTCCGAGAATTTTCTTCCTTATGGAACAGGATCAGGAGGGAGACGGTAAGAAAGAGGTCATAAACAACCGAAGAAAGAGGGGTAGGGGCCTGGTGGGTTGCCAGATGAAGCGGTATTCGCCTCAATTTCCTGGAAAACGCGGGGTTCGAAACCATATGAATCATTTGACTGAGCAATTCCCTGCTGTTGAATTCGACTGAAGTCAACCATAGATCACTTCCGCTCGGGCTTTGAACGAGAAAATAGGCAACTACATACATACATCAGCAGCAGCTTGCCCAACAACTAACTAGTCACTGAACGTGACGAACTGCGACGGAAGAAGCACTTGAGATGGATTAACTATCATCATTCTGAAGTCTGCACTTTAGTGAGGACTGCTTTCAAGCTTGACTTTTCACGCTGTCGTGACGTCGTCAAAAGACGGGTAGGCCGGCCTCTTTGAAAAGTCTCTCCACTCATGAGTTTTACGTAATATAGCGATTCAACCATGTGAGTCAGTTGGCAGTTCATCGTCACCATGATGAAGACGACATTGTTCCTCGACCAATACTTTGAAAACCAACCCTTATTTTTCCCTTACAGACGGTGCTCTCAGATTGACGAGGAAGAATTTGAGGAGGATTTCGATGACAGTGAAATGACGTGTATAGATGAGCGGGGTCATCATCTTGTTGACGACATTCATCATGGACATGCGGGCGTTGGAGGTGGAGGTAGAGGGGTCGACGATGAAGACGGAGACAGCGATGATTCCCGAATGAAAGAGGTAGGTTTTCTGACAATTTCTTGGCTCATTGAATGATATATATGCCGATGAATGGCAGTGGGAAGAGGAGGGAGGGTGTCTTTTCTTCAAGAGTGCTAAAGGAATGGGAGAAAACTACGCCAAATGCTAATATCCAAGTCCAAAATCAGTTTTGCGATAAATTTTGCAAATATTTTTCTTTCCACGAACATTTTTGATGAAATGCAGTTCTGTCATCCGCAGCTCAGGGACGAAGTTTTGACGGTCTATCACCAAATCAGGCATCTTTGTTCTGATATTCGCGAGTCGCGTCTCTGTCAACACCATCGGGGAACGACCACGTCCGAACCACCGAGTTCCAGATCTCTTCAAAATTCATCCCAGAGGAAATCCCAGCCGTTGCATGGTCAGAAACGACGAAGGGACTCATCCGATTCCATGCTGACCACGTCAGAGGGAAGTGGTGGAAGTAGTGCGAGTAGCACGTGTTCAGACGACTTGGGTGGCACCAAGGTCCAAGTTTTCACCGTTAAGAACGGATTGCTGACCGAAGCCTTGGCCGACCTTCAGGACCTGATACATGGCTGTCTTTCCTCGGATGCCCCCAACAAACATGCCTTATCGAGGCACGGTGCTCATGATTCTGGTCGTGAATCTGCTATCGACGACGACACCCACTTGGAAATGGAAATCCATAGTACAAATGAGGCCTATGATAAGATGCTCGTTCAAATGAAGACCACCACTGGAAATCTGAAGCGAAAAGATGAGGAGATCAACGAACTTCAGTCCAAGGTATGACACAGATGTGTTTGAGTAAATCGATCGAAGGATGGGAGTAAGGTTATCTTCAGTGCCAAATTCTTGGATACTGGGCCCCTGCTACCATCAAGTTCTTAAGTTTCCCTCATTAGTTTGCTCACGGGAAGGCCCCCTAGCTGGAGGGAGATCCTTTAAACCACCACCTCCCACCAGGGAGAAATCCTCAAAATCCCTTCGCTCACTCACTCAGTCTTTCTCTCCACGATTCCCTCCCTCTCTCCCTCCGTTCCTCCCTCATTGCTTTGATCCTTTCTTTCTGTCTTTCTTTCCCTCCTCCCTTTGGAATAGTTCCAGGGCCAAATGCTAATCTTGATAATCTTCTCCCTTAATTCTCAGCTGTCCATGACCGAGGTCCAATTGAAGAACGCCTGCGAAGAACGCGACAACTTTAAACGCGACCTCGAACACGTCGCCTCAGATGGTGGTCTGAGTAAAGATCAGTTAATACGCAAGGCCTGGGAGGTCCGTGATGCGGCTGTGAAGCGAAAGAATGCGGCTGAAGTGGAATTAGCCAAGGAGAGGATCGGTGTGATGCAGGTTCGTAGACTTGGTTATTCATTTGTTTGCTCCACTGTGCACATTGATCCAAGGATCTCGGGGTCAATCAAGGGGATGGGTCCCACACGCCATGAAGTAGTTAATTTGATAGGTTCACGGATAAATGAATGTTCGCCCGGGGAGTTGGCGAAAACATGCGCTAGAGATCCTAGGAGCCATCCATCAATGGTGGTAATCATCAATCTTGGAAGTTTGCCCCATGAAGAATGCTCAGCGAACTTTTGAAAGTGAATTGGATGGCAATTTGCTCGACCTTGGCCAATCCAAACATTACTGAAGGCTCTGTGGCCGGTACACTATAGTAGTAGCATGTGACGCCTTTGAAGAAGCATTCAAGGAAGTTTGGCCACAAAAAAATCTTGGTTTAGGCAAATGCGTTATTAGCGTGACTCAAAGGCCAGAAACGAAACAACATCCGTCGTTGAGGCTTTTCACTCTCTTTTCACATCAAAGCCACGACTGTTCACAAGATGAACGGAATTTTCTTTCCCTCGCCTTTTTTTCACATTCCATGTTTCAAGAGCAGGACTTCCATTTTTTCCTTCAAACCCAGTTGCGGTGGTTCTTCATACGGCGTTCACTGGGCCGGAGAAGAAGAGGAACTAGAAATGGAACCGAGTCGAGTACCAAGAGCCAAGTCTGCGACCTTGTTTCTAGGCTAATAACTTTTCGTCGAACCTCTTGATAGACTCTTCAATCTCAATTGCCTCAATTGCCTCAAATGCCTTTCCGAGGTGGCTGCATTGTGAAGGTGCTTTGTGGTACTACTCCCTTTGGAGGAGAGACGTGTTTGTTAATAAGTTCCTTTTTCCACCTCGCGTAGAACCAGCTAGAGAAGACTTGCGGGCCTTGTCACTCCCATTGTTCCTCGTATGGGTAGATGTAATTAAGTTCCTCTCCCCCTCGCAGATTTTCAGTTCGATATGGGCCCAACTCCACTTTGAGAGTTGCAACCATGTAGGCGGAGGAGAAGGAAGAAAGAATTGCGAGTAATTTCGCTATCCCCCCCCCCTCTTATGTCCTCATGGCCAAGGAAATCTGGCCAGGGGTTTAATTAATTTCCCTCTCTTGGTTTGTGTCTTCAAGGTCAATTCCCAGCTCTTGGAAGCCATTCAGCAGAAGGTGGAATTATCTCAGCAACTGGATGACTGGAAAACAGACATGGAACTTCTTTTGGAGGGACAGATCAGAGACCGACTGATTGATTCGGAGAGGCGAAGTAAAAACGTTTTCACCACATCGAACTCGAGTGCCCCTAGTCTTTGGAATGGGTCGTCCTCTTCATCATCAACAACCACGGCCAACAACGGGAATTTGGCGGGATCGGCTTCCGGCTCCACAAACGCATCTGTCAGTAGCAGGTTCTTCGGTCTTTTCCAAAGACATTGATAGGCCTCCTCCTTCCTACTTTACTTTGGGTCTCGGCTTCGACCCATCGTTATGATGGATGCCAACGAAATTTCTTCGTCAAGGGTGGGGAAAAAAGTTCGAGGTTCTTTCCAACTTGAAAGTTGTCTCTTTCACTGTGACAACTGGCCTTATTTTTGACTCCAAAACCGTGTGTGGATGAGAGGTGGAATGAACCCAGGCCCCAGGTCCTTTGGAACCCCACCCAACCGGCTGTGATGATCCAGATAACTTTGCCATCTCTCTCTTTAAGTTTGAAAGCGTTTCATTGCCAGTTTCTCTGGATCTTTTTCTACGTCTACACTTAACTTTCGGTGACGGCCACAAAAATCTGGCCTCATCGATGAGTGAGCGGGTTTGATCTTGAATTGACGCCCTCTTTTGTTTTGTTACGTATGTTGTGCCGTTTTTAATACGTCACAACACAAAAAAGTCTTGTTCATTTAGGAACTTCTCTGATCTAGTTGATTCCCTACTAAGATGTCCTCTTGATTTTGACTAACCTCACCTAAAACATACGTTGTTGATGTTTGTCTAAAATATCTGTGATAAATCACCGATCTGTGTCAGTTTGCACTCATGACTTTGTTTACTTCAAACACAAATGACTTCTAACACCATGAAATACTCTCCAATTGAGCATCCAATAAATCTATAATAATGCCATGTACTTGTAAATGCTATTAATCAAATGACCTAGTTTTGGAATAGAGACGGTGCAAAAATTTCCCAATTACCATTTAAGACCCAAAGCCACGGATCTAACCCTAGAATGACGGTAGGGGACAGGTCTATGGACTGTGGTCTGCTCGTTGGCATTTTAGCATGATATTATATCATGCCATTCAGAAACTTTCAGTTGTAGCCTTGCACGCCATTTCGGCGTTGCCTTCACTAATGCCGCTAATTCTCAATGGAACAGGACGGAAAGGCCTTGTGGGCCAAGTTGAGGCAGAAGGAGGGGAGAGTTTGGCTTCCTAAATTATAGGTGCGCTAAAATTGCCCTCCCAAAGGGTTTGGCCAATTGTACTGAGGAAATTCGGCATTTTGATTCAATTCAAAACTTTGCAACAGCTGTCGCAAAGTGTATCCGGTTACCACTTGGCCGAGTCATTCCATGAATTTGAGCTAAAGCCCTCGTTTTGTTTTGTTTGGAACCCTGTACTGGAACTAACGTTCTCCACATCCCCGCCCTCTTGGAATAGTCCGGGTCGACGTTGTTTGTTTTTTATTTTGTCCATGTGGCATAGGGTTCCAAGACGTCTTGCGTTTCATTGCAATGGCACCGTCTCCAAACAAAAGATCTCTCGACCGAATTTTGGCACCAGTTCCGGTGATCTCGCATCACGATATTTGTGATCATGGTGGTGGACGAGGACCCAACGAGCGTAGTGAACAAGGTGATGGGTTATGTCTGGTCCTGGGACTCTTGTCCTATGTACTGCTTTAAGAACCCTTCTATTGTGGAAGACACAAGAGGGAAGGTTTCTCCGAGAAGAAGCCTATTGGTATTTCCATGGCATAACCCATCGCTGCGTACTTCCACTACATTCTTCGTACGATGTGGTCGAGGAAAAAGATCGAGCGGACTTGTCGCGGGTACAAGAGAAGAAAAGGAACCGAGGGTTGCTTGATCTCGTGGGGTCTATTCGAATGCGCTATTCGATCATCTTGAATTGTTGTCACATTTGGGCGATTTTCCCTTTGGGGGAAGTGGGACACCCAGAGACAAGTGGGCTTGGTTCAATCCCCTCACATTAGGGCCAGAGTGGAATCAGGAACTCGGATTTGGGCCCAACCCACGAGGGCACTTAGGTCCAAATCCAATGATGAATGAACTTGGCCTCTCCTTTAACCTGATGACTTCCGGGTGCATACATTCTTGTCCTGCATATCGCTTAGAGACTGCAATGGGGGGGGGGGGAGGGAATTCCATCAATCCAATTCACCTTTTGCCCTGAGCCCTGAAGTACTTTATCGATCTTATTTGCCATTGGCAAGAATTTCCGTGTCGAAGTGAATGAGAGCGTGGTCGCCAAGGCTCGAGGATGATGAACGAGGATGTCTTGGATTCCCTCTCAAGTTCCAAGGCTCATCAAAGATGAAAGAAAACGCTTCCTGTTCGTCCCCGATCCTCCGATCATCGTTTTGCTGTGGTGGATTCGGAACTTGGGTTCCTCCTTGTGCGAATATATTGGTTTCTCTCTTACACGTTTTTGATATTCTCTCCTTCCCAATACTCAATATCCTGCTTGCTTTCGTCGGAAGGTTGTGAGTGAGTGAGTGAGTGAGTGGGATGGTCGTTTTGAAGGCAGGAAGGTGGGTCCGTAGACAGGCCAGAGAAACCAATGCTGGCGGCACCACACCCATCAACAAATGTCGTCCTCGTCGTTCATTCAAGAGATCATCATCGTCAATTCTCCACCACCAACCACATCATTACACATCGAGAGCACACTAGTGGTCCATCACATTTTTGTTGTTCCCTCTAGCTCGTTGCTATTGGGGGCTATAATCGTTCCATTTTTCCTCAGGTCTGCTATGCCCGTGGATAAAATATGGCCAAAATAAGGTCTTTTAGTGAACTGTACGTACAGTAGAAGTGCTCAGTGGCATGTTACGGGGAAGAGCTTTATCTGCGTACCACAGCGATTAGCCTGTCTCGTTTTTGCATAGAGAGAGACCATTTCCTCAACGGTCCATTGGGTTCATCGAGAGGATCGCCCCAAAACCGGCTGGAGATTGTCAATAAACTTGGATGCAGTGAAGACATTAGTCCAGGGGTGTGGAACGGGTGTTTCCACACATACACTCACAAAATGTGGATGTGCCCGATTGATGTTCGAAAAGGGGAGGATGTCGCCAAGTTCCATCATAATCATCCTCATTATCATGGCCCTTTCAGCGATGACCCTCTCCTCACATGGACTCGTCAGTAGGGAAAAGGGTTCTTGGCTCTTCGTTCGCTCTCGTGCCAAAAAAGAATCGTGTTCCGCTAACGATAGAGTGGTAACCTCTCGCAGAATCTCCCATCATATGTACGTACTGAACGAAGGAACGAAGGAACGAGGAACGAACGAGCGAACGAACGAACATGGCTGGGGCAATAGTGGAACTCGAAGAAGCGTCTTGGATCACGGTTCATGTTTCCTTTTGACGTGGCTCTCTTTTGTACGCTTAGCGCTCTTGGGTGTTCCAAGTTCATTCCCTCATTTTGTCAGCTTAAGACGGCTTAGAACACTCACTTCATGCCACATAAGTGGACGATCGAGGCATAGAGGAGGAGGAGAGGATCGAGGATCGAGGACGAACGAGAGGAGAACGAAGAGGACGAATAAGGGGTTAATGTTGTTGGGACCAGCAAAGGATTGAAGAGGATCGTTGGCGTGGTTGTTGTTGTTGACGGCGTCGTAGTTGCTGTCGGCTTCGCCAACGAAGGAGGTGGTGTTGTTGGTACCCGTGGTGTTGATGGGGAAGGTGGTGTGGATCGTGATTCACGGAGGACTGATTGGAACCAAAAGTCGTGAAACGTGTTGAAAGCCAGATGGAGTTAGATCGCCGACGGGATAACAGCCCAGCCGACAACATTCCAACAAATTGGAACGTGTCGCGAGATCCATAAAAACTGTGACAGTGAAAGAGAGTAATTGTTCTGGCTGAACAGCCAGTCCGGCAAAAAACGGCACAGACAAAATGGACTTGAACACGGATCAAGACTTCCTGGTCAAATGTGACTCAATCACACAACACCATCGAAGACATACACAATCCGACAACCACTCTTCAAGTAGAAGCGGTCCCCTGTTGAAGGACCCTTCAAATAAAACTCCAACCAGCTCAAGAATACCATCGCAATACCACGTTCCATGGAGTATCCTCCTGTTCCAATTAACAATTCTAGTCTCAATGGGAAGCAAAACGGTGGCCGGTCTCATTCCGGAGTTCCTATCCTACAAAACGTGTGCCGATGCTCCCCCAAGTTTTTCGGGTTGCATGTCCAATGTCACTGCCGATCTGGGCGAGAGAGTGGTACTGAACTGCCAGGTAAGTTCAAACCATTTGAAAAGCTCGGAAGTGTCGAAGAATTTTGAATCGAACTCTCAGTACCGACTAGTGCTGGGACGAGTCCTCTGACTTTTTTACTTTTTGCCGGACTCGATCGAGGCTTTTGCTAGAGTCAAGTCAAGCAAAAAGACTCGTCTTGAAAAATTTGAAAACAAAAATCAATGAAAAAAATTGACAAGTCTGGCCAATTCCTCCAAAATCGAGTAAAAGACTCGAGTGAACTCGGGCTCGAGTCCAGGCGCGCCCCAGCACTAGTACGGACGGTCAAATAGATATGGATAGCTATGAGACTACTGGAAAAGATTTGGTTTCCTAAGCAAGAGAATGAATTCGTTTACCCTTTGCACGTCTCAAATTATGTCTTTACTCTCAAGACATTTGGACGCAGAAACTCGAGAGAGAACCCTTAGCAATGCAAAGGAGAATACACATTACAATTCAAGAAGACATGAATTTGGTGATTTATTCATATTTCTCACATTTATAGGAGAATAGAGATCTGAGGAAAAAGACCTTTGCAAAGTCACACGCGTCAATTTGTTCTGCAAAAATGTGTCTGTTTTCGATTAACCTATGTAAGCAAAATCCCTGTACTTGCAAAATAGCACATTTTCCGCCCTCAAGATTTACATGGGAAAACTCAATTTGCTTTGTGCCAATGACAAGAAAATTGGCAACTGGATCCAATCATAATTTCCGGAAGGGAAGAAAACTTTCTAAAGACCTCGATTCTTTACTCTGTGTAATTAGCGTTGCATGATTCAGAGCGACATATTTTTGGTGTTCCTTCATATGATCGCCCAGCCAGTCATTCGAAGTACTTCTTGCATGTTCCAACCAAGAATGTTTGTGCTCTTGTTCCAAAAGAAATCACCCTATGGTGTGTGAGTGTGAGTTGAAGAAGGATTCTCCTTCACTCCCTGGGCATGTCATATGAAACACTTGAAGGGGATACTAATTTTTTCCGGGGAAATGATCACAAAACAAAGTCAGGACTCTCACAATTAGTGAAGAGCTGGCACCAAAATTGTACTTCTTGAACCTTGATTAATCGTTCCTCTTGAGCTGGCAGCCAAACTGATCCTAATCATTCCTCCGGAAAGAATAGCGGAGTGAAAATCTTCCCTTTTTTTTCTTTGATGAAACACTTTTCAAAATGTCCGCTCTTTAAAGAAAATGTTTTTAACAGTGCTCATTTCTCATCACGTTGACATTGCTTCTGCTCTCCACTGAGAACAAGCCGGCTGCTCGTCCTAATGTAGTCCTCAAGTTGGGGGCCAATGGATTTTTTTTGCTCCATATTTTGTGCCCAACCAACTACTACTGCTTACTCTATCCTGGTTTCTTTCTTACTTTCCTTCTTTCTTTCTTTTCTTCCGTCGTGCTTCTCTTGGTTCCTCTTCATTTCAAAGAGACTATCAATGTTCGAAAAGTAGACCCCCTCCAGGCAATAATGACAGTGATATACTCCACCTTCAACTACCAACAGTGGTCCATAGGTCTACTAGTGGTAGTTGCAAGGGACGAGACGTTCTTTGTGAAGGAAATCCTGGGAAGAACTAACATTCGAATGGACCTAAGACACCTAGAAGGAACACATTTTTCGCAAACTTCAAATTCTAGTCTTTTGAAATGCAAGCTAGAGACCAAAACCGCAAATAAAACCCCTAGGAGGTACTCATTCTGTGACCTGGATTGTGGCGGGTGAAGGCTCTTCAGATAGGTCCTATATCTTTCTATTTTCTATTCAGATGTGATTTGCCCACTCATGTTTGTGTGATTGATCTGATTTGCAACTTGATCTATTCAACGAGGCATGGCATTTTATTGGATCTAGACCAAGATTGATTGCATATTGAAGTAATTTGAGCTGGTAACGGGTGAACGACATGAAGAAAAGCAGCACACGGAAAACGTCGAGAGGGTGAGAACCAGGACAAGGAAGACGAGGAGGTTATTGAGCACCGCTTTGATTAGTATCCATAATGGCTCCCACGAACTTGGTACACCCCATGCCACTGATGATATGGCGGCTGCTGTTGTCGTTATTATTATTATTGCTTCAGTTCGAAAGGAGGAGACCGAGAAGCCGCTGCCACTTAGCCACTTGCTGGTATTTCCATTCAGTAAGGCAGTGATGAATAGGTAATTTCCGTTGGTTGGCGGAACCCACACGTTGCGCCCATGGGACTGGTGCTAAGTTTGTTACTAGTTTGTTCCCAATGGCTCATTCTCGGTGAACAACCCCTTTCCTTTCTATCCTCCCCCCTTTATATTGCCTTCAGCTCGAAACAACGAGACTCGTTTCAATTCAGGCCGAAACGAGCTCATGCTTTCTTGTTCCTTCTTCGTTCACAAAAAAGGAGCACTGAAGTGATTAGTGATTGCAAAATTAGTTTCAAAAAACCTAGATCCTTGGATTTTTTTTGCCTACTATTAACTTTGCTCAGATTGGACATTTGGATTGTGCCCTTCGTTCGGGGGAATCCATCAACTTATTTTGTCATGCTCAATCGGGACTTGTGCTTTATTTATTTAGCTCAACATAGAGGGAAGAGTTTTGATTTTTGCAGTTCAGTTGTCCTCGTGCTAAACTTGGTCCCAAAGCGGCGAATCTGCCGGACCAGGAAGTCGTTGAAAAAGGGGTCCTTCGTGAACTTTTATGGAGCAAATATTGTCAGGAGATCCATAATCTGGCTGTTTCAACAGCCGGGGGCCTCTCACTGTCATGGAATCGTGTTTATTGTTTTTAAAGGGAAGAAGCCTTTTGACTATCTTTAAGGACCATCGAAACATTTTGCTCGTGGTGCCTCCTCCCTCCAGTTGCTTTTCTTCCTTGTCAAGAAGAGCTGACAGATGAACCCTAATTTCGCCTTTAATCAATCAGATCCAGTCACTTTTGAAGGGTCGAGGCTGAGGTTCAGCGCCTTGAAAAATTTGATACACCCCCACTTTCACTTCCTGAGCTTTCCCTATCATTTCGTTCGTTCGCTCCTAGATCGTCCGAGTTTTAATAATGCGCCGGCAAGATTGTGAAACTTTGCCAATTTTAAGACCATAATTGCGCAAAACCTCCAAGCTTTTGGCCCTTTATGACCATTTATAGCTTTCCAGTATCAAGGGTTATCATATCGATCATTTCATTGTACGCTTGCTCGGCCAAGTTCAGAGCTATTTCTAGTTCATTTATGGGTCTCGCCAAACGGGGTCCGGAGAAAACGAAGGAAGTCGTGAATTATGACGGATTGTCCCGAAATGTAGAGTACTCGTTCGTTGCCGACTATATATGTATGTCGCCCTCCGACCAAAACCAGGCTTGCTCTACCATTGCATTGTATGTAGGAGACATTCAAATACACTCAAACTATAATCGACTACAAAAAAAACAACAGTTTGCTTACATAATTTTGCAAAAATCCGAGCTCCAGGAGAGAGATGTACGTTTAACCTTGCTTGTGAATGAAAAGGATTTCTCAAAGAGTTAATTATGTTTAGTTGGAAACGTCGTGATGTGACTCGCAATCGCAGGGTTTCTTCGTTGATACCCCCTACCCCCCGCCCCCTGATCGCCAAGGCAGCCCAATTCAAGGTTCAAAATGTTACTTTAGTGCTATAACCTTATTGCGAAAAAAGTGGAGCAATTCCGAGAGAAAATGCAAAACTTTATAGAGCAAAGGATTTCGTAACGAAGCGAGCTTTTAAAGGCAGAAACGAGGTTGGCATAGAAATCTGAAGAGATTGTTGGTCTAGATGAAAGCAAATGGCCTTTTATCCCGCTCATTGGGAACACGCAAAGGGTGTAAATTTGAGCCAAGTCCAAGAGCGAGAAGACGAGGCTTTGGCCCTATAAATACCAGAATAAGCCGCCTTTAAAGCCACAAATGACCAGGTGAATGGACTCTCGTAAACGGACGAACTGTATCCTAACTTTCAATAAGGTGAGCAAATAGGCCGTGGTCCTTCTATTGGCCCATCAAATCTGGTCCAAGGGGATCCTTGAGAGTGGAACAAACCCTTAAACATGTCTTTGTACTAGTCTGCAGCGTTATTTGCTTCCGTCTTCGTTTCTTCCATTCGAAATGCATGAAGTTTTTCTGCCATCAATCTGGCGAGGATTTCCGGAGAAAAACTGAATATTGGACGATGAAGGATGTTTGAAAAGGGATACTCGATGATTTATTTAAATCGAAAATTCTCTTTTGCCCAACTGCAACGGGACAGTTGAAGGGGCCGAGGCACAGATATCGAGGTGATATATGAAACGAATGATTATTCTCTTTCAAACGTAAACAAAGACTCGATTCGGATTCCAGACTTGATCATTCTCGTTGCTTAGTTCAGTCTTGGCCAAACACTCTCAATCGTCCGAGTTCCCTCATGCCTCAATAGCAACCAAGATAAAACAATGTCATGTTCCAGATTCTCCAAAAAAGAAATGGCTGTGCTAAATCTTATCTCTTTTTGTTGACATTGACACTTCCCAAGTTTCAATTCTAGCTGGTGCATGGCTCTCGAACGCAGGCCTTGAGACTGGTGGAGCCTTTTGATTTGGGGCGATCAAATGTGTTGAAAGAACTTTCTTGTCCCATTTCACAGTCACTCGTTCACGAACAAAAAAGGAGAAAGTATCGAACATCTGGATCGCACGACCTCCAATTTCGCACACTAGCTACCTGTTCTGCATTGAATATGAACTCCTCCTTCCTTCTTTGGGACAGACTATCAGCAAATCGATTACGACCTTGGAAATCAATTTGCATACACGTGCAGAAACGCCAACTCAGGTATCTCTCAACGCAATGGTACAACTGAAAGTCTGTCCAAACGCAGGAATCGTCCTTGAACAATTCGTTTTTTCCATTATTTCTCAATCTACACATTCAGTGCTGTGGATCGATATTTGCCTGGATAAGCAAATCACTGCACTGAGCATTTAGCGAAAACTTTTTTGACACGTTGTTCCATGGGTTGGTAGGTAAACAAACGTTTGCACGGAACTGCAGAACGATTTGAAGTCATCTTGTCAAAGATTTTGGCGCATAGAAAACAAAGGCAGTGTGACCGTCACAGGCTGGTACCTCCCCCGGTCCTTTTGACAGCAGTTCGCGAAGGTGGTCAAAAGAGATAAATGGACGCGGGATTTGGCAAAGGGAGGGTTATAAAGTTGTTATAAGGGCTGAAACTGTCATTTCAACATTCTCAAGGATTGCACCAACCTGCACTCATTTCACTTCCCCCTTTCTTTGTCTGTTCTCTTCAGGTCGATCCGCGATGTGTGATTCAATATCTCCATTGGTACCACGAGCCCATGGTGGGCGACAAACGTCTTCTCAAGACTGGAAAGAGTTCCAATGACCCCTATGTTCAAACTATCAACCGTGTCGAAGAGCACAACTTTGGGCGCTACATCTGTGTCATTGCTAACGTGGCGGGTGAAACCGAATGTTCAGCGTATCTTGCCATTCGGAGTTCAAGCAGGATAGTCACCCTGAGTCTCTCGTTATTCATGGGGTGTGCCATTCTGTCCATATCAACGATGATTCCGAATCAATTATTCCTGACGGAAGCGCGAAGGCGGCGCTGAGAATCCATCCAATTCACTGATGACAATAACAATGTATCCCACTTATAAGTGCATGTCAATTATTCCTTTCGGTGAGATGAAGTCCCCCATATTATGACATAAATATTATAGACATGCAAATTCAATCTTATGCGAAAGAATGCTTGGTTAGCTGTCTCCGAGCTCTTCTATGGCCTTACATATTGATTTGAAACCACCTCAAGGGGGTTCTTATATTCGCAATGCCCTTATCAATTCCCACCGCGCAAATACTCCTGTGAATTTGAAAAGAGCCGAATTTCCAATAAAGGTGCTGGTTTCTTGACGATTGCGAATCATAAAGCCTTTTCATCATCACTTTCCCATTTGACTCTAGCCGTTCACCTCAGGGCCTTTGAACGCGAACGCATGCAAAGGAGTCACATAAACTTGAAATTAGATATTGATATGTGGGTTTAAGAGTTAAGAGCGGATGAAATCAACCTTGACGATTGCCACCAAAGGTGAAACAAGTACGTAGTGAAGGTGAGATTGTTTAACCCTGGAAGTTTTCCTCCCAAATCTCGCATAAAGTTATCTTGATTTGATTGAAATGGAACATTCAATTTTTGAATAGAACCATGAAGACGATCGCCGGATTTCCAAGAGAGTGGAAAACTTCTTACAAGCACCAAGATTCCACCAAATATAGAAATGGTTCGTTGCCCCACATAAATGAGTGAGTAAGAAAGCCTAAAGGTGATATAAGGGGAAGTACGAAGAGATCCTTTAGCCTTGCAACAGAGAAATGTACAACGTGTAGGGTTCGTTCTTGAGCCTGACACTTAGATTGATTTCTTCTTACCAGGCTGGAGATCAATATTGAAGAGATTGATTCAGCACAAATTTCGAGAGCTGTACACGCAATACAATCCCAAGCAACAATCAATGTAAGTGACTAAAATAATTTTCCTATTACCCAAGCCTAATCCAGATAAACAACGATGTGACACTTTCATCACCGGTGCAACAACTCAATACTCGTTCCACAGTTATGTTTTAAGGACAATTCTTTTCGTGATTAGGATGAGGAACCACCTGGTTATCCAGGGTTCCTAAAAGTAAATGAGGCGAAACCGGTTCTCTCATTGGCCAAATCGGACATTGGAGGGTCAGTTTTCGAATTGGGAGATGACGCCAGAAAACGTCTCCAAAACCGTGGGAATAGTGTGTCGATGAAGAAGAAAAGTTTCGGGAATAAAGGTTGCCTAAGATTGACTGAGGCTGGTAAAGGTCTATCTTCGGCAATGTCGGTGGTTTATGCCATGTTCTTGGTCACCTTGTGCATGGTTTTCACAACAACTGAACTGGTTTCCGACCAGATTCCGATGAACTATTTTGAAAGTTGTGGATTCTACACCTATTTATATGCTGTCAGCAACTCGTTCATCCTCTATCTATTCACTTACGTCCTGAGAGCCAGATTTTCAGGATCCCCAGGAAAAGCTCTGGACTTTGATGCGGAACAATTCATCCAAAGGTTCACTGCAATAACTGGCCTGAATGTCCAAGAGATTCCTTGTGAGGCAAACCCAGAGGAATGTTTGGAACAACCAAGAAGATTTTCCATCCGACCCCCCTCAGCATCCCAATCACAAAGGTTTTATAGCAAAATGAAGGGAAAAACCTGCAAAGAATTGAGCCCTGTTTCCCTAATTTCAGTCTTGATCAAGCAACAGAGTTTAGAGTAAAACTGATGACATCCCAGAATCAAACCAGTCATGGGAGCCTCTTTCTCCGATTGGGGGCCATTGTTTTCGGGTTGGGAACCTTGATTTACACTGGCTTGGAATTTCTTGTGTTCTTCGAGGTCCCAAGTTCTTGTCCGTCTTGGTCCGTCCTTTTGGGCATCAACCCAATTCTCTACATGGTATTTGTCTTTATACAGATGTATTTCGTGTTCATGCACGCAAGGCTCAATATCAACCGGAACAAGGTACGTCTACATGATTGTGAACAAGCAGGACAATTGAACCCAAAAGTATTGGCCACATAAGACCTTCTAGGAATTTGCAACCCAAAGTCAATAATATATTTTGCGATATTTTTATTCATGCTTACGATAACATAAGTCATCCAAACTATGGAAATGGTGAAGGAATTTACCACCAACATCTCAGGTACATTTCTCACCTGGTAAAATAGGTATTCCTTTCCATTTAGAAATTAGACATAAGTCTAGAACTGCACTGTTTGATCTGAGATACAGACCCTAAAGTACAGTATTTCGTAACCCTCTTACGTTACACGTAATATGGTTTACAATCTACACTTCAGAGGGCGCTTCGTGGGTCAGCCTCTATCATATAAAGGGTCTATATCTCTTTGTTGAATTATAATGCATTTGTGTTGTTTTTGGCTAATTTCACCAGAATCTTATATATAATCAGTGACCTGGTTCACATAATGTCCGGATAAGAAATCGCTTTTGTGGCATGTCACAAGAAGTTTACTTAGCAATCTACCATGCCGCTTCCGTTTTGTTTGGGCTGTCTGACGTTACAAATAAGGGCCTTCATTACTTTAGACTGATTTACTCATTCTATTTAGATGTATTTGTGAATGACAATTTTTCCTATCATATATACGATGGGCTTAATTTTTGTTATGCCGAAATGTATTTTGTATCTCATACAATCCTCTAATGTGATTAGTATTTGGCAAATATGGAAGACTCCTCAAATTTGAACTTGGAAACGATTGGTGGACAGTGTGAATAAAGAAGCAACGCGATTTTGTTCATGGAAATTACCATGAAAATAATAAAATTGTGAAATGAACTTCATGGACCATCCAAATCATCCAAATTAAAGTCTCTCTGAACTTTTTTTTGCTAACTGCCTAACCTCTACTAGGAATGCAGTCTTCACTTTGATGTGGAAAATCAGCTTTGAAATCGCAATGTGGCCAGTATTTTCAGCTCATTTGTACTATGTGTATTGTATGGTAAAAAAGTAAATATCGACACTTTGCATAAATAGATCGTGGCCAAGTTTGGCATGATGCATCTAGTAGCTACCAATACCTGCATGGTCATTCGCACTTTGGTAAAGGAGTCAGTCAAGGAGCTACAGTACAGAGTCGAATCCGAGCACGAGAAATTGGATTGGAGCAAGATGTTTCGGAATCAAGATTGCCTCAAGGAGCAGATCATTGGGGATACCATGGAGAACAGCTCGGTCTATTTATTTCCGTTTATGATCGAATATTCCTTTATTGGGTGCTCCGTGGTGTACAGCATGTGGTCCCATATTGGTGAGAACCCAGATTATGTGGTATTAGATGACAATTCCGGGGCTCAACCGATTTCTGGACAACGTCACGTGCGAGAACCATTAGATTGGAGTGCTTCGAGTGTCGGCCTTTTTTTGGGTCTTCTGGCCTTGGTGACCTTAATCATCTCCATGATACTTCATTTTGCCCTTATTGATCAACATGATTACACCACCTTAGCCATCACGATTGACAGCTCGATCGATAGTGTCATCAACGTGTGCATGATTGTTGGAAGCCTCGTTGGATTCCTTCAAATCCAAAATCTGGTTTTAATCAACTCGCATCATGTTCAAGCAGACAAAATTATGATCATCACTGGCTTTGGGATCTCTTTGTATAATACATTTACAAGCCTTGCTGGGCTTTTGAATACAAGTCAGCAAGTCCTCGAAGACCCAGCCTTCGTGATCACGAACGGATTTCTTGAACTCATTCAGGTGAAATTTCTTTCGGCTCTCCAAGTCAAACCCAAAAGCTGGGGAGAGTTATGCGTTGTCAGATGATTTTAGTTGGTTGTTTTAGGTGTGCGTACAGATTCTATTTATCACCGACTTACGGCACAGAAGGATCGATGTCACCCAAACGAGCAGACCTGGACGACAGGTTGTGACTTTTCTTACAATTTGTAATCTCGGGATGTGGATTACCAGCAACTTTGAGATCCAGAAGGTAATATGAGACCCGATTAATGCAAAGGATCGAAAGCTGAGATCCCCCCAAAATGCCTCATTTGTCTGTGGCGAGTAATTTAGAGTTGAGCAGAATAACTCCATCGACTCATTTATTGGAAACAAAGAGCAAGTTCGTGAAAGGCAATAGAAGAATGCCGCCAAGTTGTGTCTTGAAGCAAGTCGAAAAGCTCCTAATGTAAAAACTTTTTCTTGACAAGCCCTACTGACCAGAAAGGAGGGCCAATACAAACGAGGAGCACCAAGGAAAGAGAAAGAAGCATTCAAAGCTGTCTTAGATAAGTGCAAAATATTTCTTAATAACGAAGCTTCTCCGACGACTCAAAGTTTTGGCCCTCCAACCAAGTTGAACCCTCTCCTTTGGGGCAAACTTTTTCCCGCTCAGACTGCATTTATCTTGAGATGCCCGCCGGAGTGGTGTTGTGCCCAAGTTTCAAGCAAAGTGTGGTCAAATGAGTATGATCTCGATTCAAGGCACCTTGAACGAGTGTCTCATTTGATCCAATTGAGTTCAACACGTTTTGACCTGTTTAAAACCGCCTTCAAGTACCACTCTCCCTGTCTTGCCAACTAAACAAGACAAAGAGAGGAAGGAGATGGGTTGGAATCTTTTTGTATTGTATACATAACCACGGACATCTAAAGATAGGGACTACAACGGAAGAGAAAACTTCGTATCCGCTAATTCACTCATCTTATCTAATATTAGCATTCAATAAGATCAATTGATCTAGCCAAGTTTGGGCCTGCGACAAGTTGGCCGAAGGAACTCAGGAGAGGTAGTTAAAGTTGTATTAAATTACTGCATTAAATTTGAATCTTCAGACCTCTCTTGGTCAGCTAAATAGGCTTTTGACATTTTAACTGTGGAACAAACCATTTACCATTTACATGCCGTAAAAATGACTTGCCTTTAATTGAAATAATCTAAGTTTCTGATCTCATGAATTTATCATGAAAAGGGACTCAACGAGTTGCTCTGATTCAAAGCAGGCTTACTTGGAGGGAACCTCGTTCCTAGTCCACATTTCTACAAGTCCTAGACACAACGAATGACTGAGCGATGGTTCACCTCGCAATCCCCCTCCGTTCCACTCGCCATTTATCTTTTTGGCATCTTCCTCTCCGGATGGAAACATAGGTAAATTCCAAGCCGGATCAAGTGGAGTTTTATGGCTTCTTTCCGTGGATTGTGATCCAGCGAATTACACTCCCATTATGTGTTTTCTTCCGTTTCCATTCTTGCGTGGTGCTCGCGGAGCTTTGGAAGAATTGCTACAGGATCAAGAGGGAAGAGCGGATCTCGACCAACTCGACGGCCTCCGTCATCTCGGGAGGATCTACCCAATAGATCGATGGTGAGATCGTGGAGAACATAATTTATTTTGAAGATCGTTCTGCATTTTGACAGTGTAATTGGCAGAGGAAAACCATCGCCTGCTTCCCAGTAAAACGAACGGGAGAAGAGACGAGAATCGGAAAAATCATAAGATTTGAATGTCTGTTGTAGGAAAATACTAGTTCTTATGGGGTGTAACGCTAATTTGAAGGAGGCAAACAACCCTGATTTTGGGCGGGACAGTGTTGGAAGGCTACAATTTTTTTTTGACCTATAATGATAATCATGATGACAATAATGCTAGCTGCACTGTATAACTAGAAACGAGGGGTTGGGGTGGTTTCTATCGAATTTCCGGTCTATAAAAATGGCTCACTTTGACGCAGTGTTTTAATTGGGTATTTCTATACAATTCAATCTGAACTCGTCATTTTGGGACAAACTTGGGGGGGGGGAAGGGAGAGAGGGGTGGCCAACTTTTGGCAGAGGGCAAACAAGTTGGATCCGGGGGACTTCGGGCCTTTTGAGATATTTCTATATTTATATCACAATATTCTTATTGTTATCTGGTTCCGAGCTGAATGGTTTACTTTCAGGTCAGTTTGAGGGAAACGTGGTTGAAGTACATACACAGAGCCGGGGTATTATGGGACATATGTGCTCGAGAACGCTCCATACAAAACACTACACGATGATGATGATGATGATGATGATGATGATGATGATGATGATGATGATGATGGTGATGATGGGGATGATGGGGCGGAGAGCTCCTGGTCACCCATGACCTGGTTGATCTGTTTGTTGATTTGATGATTGGTAGTAATGCAAAGCAATGACGGTGATGTTGATAATCAATAAATAGCACGCAGACAAAGAGTTGTTGTGGTTGTGGTAGATTAGTACTTAGTATCACTTGAGAATCGGACCTCGCTGAGTCAAGCCTTCAAACCTCTTGAACGTGTAGTTGATGAACACCCAATCCTTGTTCGAGGCCTGCAAGCTGCCGGCCGTCGAAATCTTCAGATCAACATCGGGGAAGTCATCGAAGTTCGACGTATCGTCGATGCTCTTCACCTCGACGGAGATGGCAGCCGGTCGTTCCCGGATGTGATTCCAATCGACCCCATGTTGAAAGAATGGTAGGGCCTTGATGTCATGGATGTTCTTGACGCGGGTGTCCGCGTCCGAACAAAACCGCAGGATTGTGTCCTTGGCCGCTTCGGAGATGGGCACCTCGGGCGGGAATATGAGGGTGTCCTTCCACGACATGATCTTTTTGTAAGTCTCTTGGGGGTTTTCGCTACAGAAGGGCGGATAGCCGATGAGCATCTCGAACATGATGACACCGAGGGACCACCAATCACAGGAGGAGTTGTAGCCGGTTTGGAGGAACACCTCCGGGGCAATGTAGTCGGGCGTGCCCACCGTGGAATAGGCCAATTGTCTTCGATTGCGCTTCCAACTCTCCGCTTTGCGCTTCGAGTCCATGGGATTGGAAAAGTCCGAGGGCTTCACCTGAGACAGATCGCGGTAGAACTCGGTTCGATGGGACTTCTTCAGACCAGTACAGAGTCCAAAATCCGAAAGCTTGATATGTCCACTCGCATCCAGAAGCAAGTTGTCGGGTTTGATGTCCCGGTGGATAAAACCTAATTTGTGAATATAGTCAATGGCGAGGGCCGTTTCGGCCACATAGAATTGGGTCACCTCCTCCGGGAGCGTGTCCTTCTTCATGAGCAGGGTCATCATGTCCCCTCCGGGTAGGAACTCCATGATCAAGTACAGATTGACGGCATCTTGGAATGAATAGAACATCTTGACCACCCAGGGATGGTCGGCCTCCACCAACACATCTCGCTCGGCCCGCACATGCGCCACCTGCTCCTTCTCCACCATGGCTGATTTGCGCAAAATCTTCATGGCATACACGTGACCCGTGTCGATCTTCTGCACCAGCCGGACCTCGCCAAACGCGCCCCGTCCAATCACTTTCAGCGGCTCAAAGTCATCCACCCCGAGCCGTGATCGCTTCAAGCGCAGGAACTCGGTCTCCCGAACGGCGTGTTGATGGCGTTTCTCGGACTTTTGCTCCTCCGTGATCCGCTCTTCCCGCAAGGACTCCTCCAAACGTTGCCGTCTTTGGCGTCGCTCTTGGTGCTGAGCGATCAGGTTCGAGTAATAGTTCTCGAGCGTGACCTTGGCCTTGGTGGCCTTGTCCAGGGTATGACAACTGAATGTCATGGGTCCCACGCCTCCATCCGAGGCGGGACTACCCCCGACAGCGGCCCCCAACTGACCCTGGGACCCGATGGAAACGGCGCCCGAAGAGGCCGATGTCGAGGTCATGGTCATGCTGACCGCCACACTACCGAGCCAAGGGGCACTCAAGGGGCGGATCTGCCAGCATGAAGGGCACGATCAGACCCGACGGACGGGGCGGGGTTGAAGGCGAGACCTCTCAATCAGAAAGGGATGGAGAGAACGTGGACTGGCAATAACACTTTTGTAGCCAGCTTATCAGTCAATCAGTCCTTGGACAATCAATCGATCATCGGCGGAAGAACAACAACAATATTCTGAGGGAGGAACTAAGGATCACAGGTCTGAAGTTTGAACAATTGGGTTAGGAGCGAGAAGGAACAACTAATTAATAACCCAACCACCAGCTGGCTGGCTGGCTGGCTGATCCTCACCAGTCACTACTTGAACAAACTTCCTTGAGAGAGAGAGAGAGAGAACGAAAGAACGAAAGAACGAAAGAAAGAGCACCTTCAAGCCATCGAGCTTAGACTTAGGGAGGCAGCAGTGGCCACCAGCAGTTCCTTCCTTCGCCCTCTCCTCGTCCTCCTCGTCCTCCTCCTTCTGGTCGGGCTCTACTTACGTACTCAGTTCCTTCTCCCTCGTTCTTTCTCTCTCTCGGTTGTGTCTTTCTTTTCCTCTTGTCCAATGGACGCTGCTTATCCGACAAGCTAAATGTGCCCTTACTGGGCTGTTTCATATACGCCAAAGCATTTCTTTCCCGTTTATTTAAAAGTCTTTTGGCATTACTTCGTGCTGTCACATGTTTCCCATGTTCTGTGATGTAATGACAATTGTGTAAAAAACCGGGAAACAGGTGTCCTCATGGAACCATTTCATTATTTTTGCTACTTATTATTTCATACAATTTTTATTCTCAACCGCTTGTGAATCTTGCTTTGGGCAAACCAGTCATACAAAAATAGATGTCGGTTAATAGAGGCTTGTAAGGTTTTTACCTATGTTGGCTAGCCTGGCTGTGCCACAATTGCTGGGCAAACCAGCATGATGCAAACTCACATAGTATCTCCATATAGTTACTTCCAAAAATGTTCACCATTATCAGACTGAAGTAAATAACAATACCGAAGCATTAAAATTTGACATTCTTTGTCCATGCTCCAATAACCTGGCAAGTCAAAGTAAGAAAATACTATGTGCTTACATGGGGTCATAAATAGAATGCAAAAAGACACCTCTTTAAGAGGGCATTAGAGGGTAGTATGGATTTCTGAAGCTGTGCATCTGTCTGTACTTTCCAGCACATGGCCAAAGTGTTAAGTCAAACAGTATCTAATTTTTGGCTCCAAATGATTGATGTATGACTTTAGCACCAATACTTTGCAATGTTTTGTAGCAAAACCATTTCAGATTTCACCAGGGCACAAGTGGTTTTCATTTAGAACTAATTCCGCTTTTTAGTAACTGAGCACATATTAACTTACCCAGTCTTGACTGTTTGACGTATTTTAGGTATAGAAGACCTGCAAAATTTATTCAGTAAGGTATTGTGCTAGAAGAGTACATTGGTTTGCTTTTTCACTGCATCTTTTTGCAAATCAGGATTTGCAGTTTTCAGGATTTTACTTGTGATGTTTTGCCCAATTATTTTGCATTGTCAATGCATTTTTTGCCAAATATTTGGATAGTTCTGCTTATGGGGTTGGTTGCTTTGGATGGATCAAGGTGATTGCATACTCAAGCATCAAAGCTTGGCCTTAACAAAAGCAGCTATTTCAAATGACTAAAGCAATTCATACATTTAGACACAAGCCTATGATTGGCCACTCTTGCCTATTATAAACACAATTACCAGAGTAAATAAAACTGCCTGATTTGATGTCTGCCTGTTTTTTTTGCTCAAATCCCTTGTCAGACAAATATGCTAGCTAAAAAACGAGGAGTATTTGATATTTACTCTCAAATTCTTGCTAGCATATAGTGCTTTTTTTCCTTGTTCATTTTTTGCAGACTTCCTTAGCGCTACTTGGATTAGAATTCCCAGCAGTTCAGATTTGAGAATGAAATCCATACCATTCTCTTACATTTTCAACTTTACAGAATACATTTGGCCTAAATCGTTAAAAAATGGTTAACAATACTGTTCATGTAAAGCTTAGGACTCAATGTGAGCTAATGTCTTTGCTTGAGCTGAGCCATGATTTAAATTTCAAGTATGTGAAAAAAATGTAATCAATATTGGCGTAGATGGTACTTCACTCTTGAATTTTCTTGCCAAAGGCATAAATTTTAATTGACAAACAAGCTTTCACTGACAATTTATCTCGCTTCTCTAAAACTTTTGCCGATCTGTTACATTTCTCTTGTTTGATACAGTTCGTAAATTGTTTCCCGAACAACCAACGGCTTGAACCCCAAGGAGAGAGAGGCAGCGAGTTCAGAACGGAGCTGAGTGGAACTTGCACGCAGATTCAGGAAGAATAAGTACGTTCGTGCTTGTCCGCTACTTCCTTAGGGTAAACGTTATTCTCCACCGATTAGTTGGCGTTGCTACTTTTTTAAACTTAACCTAACCTTATCAAACCTAACCTAACCCAACCTAACCTAACCTAACACGATATTAATAGCCTTTAAGGTCTCTCTCCAAACCTTTCTAACAGTTTGTCACAAATTTAAAAAATGAGCACCGCCAACTAATCGGTGGAGAATAACGTTTATCCTTCCATACTGTCAGCCCCCCTCCTTCTTAGAGGGGAAAACAAGCTGAACGTTATTCTTCCTCACGAGCTTGGCCTTTGGCAATGTGACGGATGATGACGGCAATCCTCATTCATGAATTACAATCAATAGCAAATCCCAATCACACCAACAAAAGGAAGTTTTTTGATGAGATATATGGTAGACGAGTTGAGTGAGGCCTGACAGCTCAGCCAGCCATCACATCAATCAGTTTTTTGATAGGCAGTGTTGTACTTAGTTATTAAATTGGCCATCACGTGGGTGAGGAAGTCTATTTTTAAAAGTTTTTTTTGAAAAAGTGAAATACAGTAAATATCGGATATAAGAGCGGCTTTGGGGCTTTTGGGAATTTCTGTTCTTATATCCGATGTAGCCATAAAAATCGAGAAAAATGAAACAAAATGCAAGGTCGGCAGTATGTTGGTTGTATGTTTATGCACCAAATACGTAGTTGATTTGTCACAGAATTACATACTGGCTATGAAGTTTGGAAAAAAACAAAAGTTTTCCAATATCCGATTTGCTTTTACATCTGATTTTTACTTTACTTGCTATGAATTCTTGGATGAGTATTTCAAGGGATATCAAAATATCACAAAGTGTGTTTGAAAAATGGTTGCAAATTGCATATTTTTATATAATATGTTTTAGTTCATATAAACAACTCGTTCATGAAATGTAAAATGGCTGAGGTTGATGTATTGGCTATATACAATGTACTGAAATTAATGAGCTGACAATGGTTTACCAACATATCACTTGAAGTTATGAAATATTTGCGATTGAAAGTGAAATGGAATACTTTATGGATCAAAATGAAGATGAACTTCGTTGGTGCTCAACCCAATGAATACGAAGATTTCATAACAAATTAGTCACTCGCCAACTATTTACTGTAGAATTAGTGTCCCTCTCACGCC
>NC_081448.1:11578149-11606626 GCF_007210705.1 Tigriopus californicus
CTGCATCTTTTTGCAAATCAGGATTTGCAGTTTTCAGGATTTTACTTGTGATGTTTTGCCCAATTATTTTGCATTGTCAATGCATTTTTTGCCAAATATTTGGATAGTTCTGCTTATGGGGTTGGTTGCTTTGGATGGATCAAGGTGATTGCATACTCAAGCATCAAAGCTTGGCCTTAACAAAAGCAGCTATTTCAAATGACTAAAGCAATTCATACATTTAGACACAAGCCTATGATTGGCCACTCTTGCCTATTATAAACACAATTACCAGAGTAAATAAAACTGCCTGATTTGATGTCTGCCTGTTTTTTTTGCTCAAATCCCTTGTCAGACAAATATGCTAGCTAAAAAACGAGGAGTATTTGATATTTACTCTCAAATTCTTGCTAGCATATAGTGCTTTTTTTCCTTGTTCATTTTTTGCAGACTTCCTTAGCGCTACTTGGATTAGAATTCCCAGCAGTTCAGATTTGAGAATGAAATCCATACCATTCTCTTACATTTTCAACTTTACAGAATACATTTGGCCTAAATCGTTAAAAAATGGTTAACAATACTGTTCATGTAAAGCTTAGGACTCAATGTGAGCTAATGTCTTTGCTTGAGCTGAGCCATGATTTAAATTTCAAGTATGTGAAAAAAATGTAATCAATATTGGCGTAGATGGTACTTCACTCTTGAATTTTCTTGCCAAAGGCATAAATTTTAATTGACAAACAAGCTTTCACTGACAATTTATCTCGCTTCTCTAAAACTTTTGCCGATCTGTTACATTTCTCTTGTTTGATACAGTTCGTAAATTGTTTCCCGAACAACCAACGGCTTGAACCCCAAGGAGAGAGAGGCAGCGAGTTCAGAACGGAGCTGAGTGGAACTTGCACGCAGATTCAGGAAGAATAAGTACGTTCGTGCTTGTCCGCTACTTCCTTAGGGTAAACGTTATTCTCCACCGATTAGTTGGCGTTGCTACTTTTTTAAACTTAACCTAACCTTATCAAACCTAACCTAACCCAACCTAACCTAACCTAACACGATATTAATAGCCTTTAAGGTCTCTCTCCAAACCTTTCTAACAGTTTGTCACAAATTTAAAAAATGAGCACCGCCAACTAATCGGTGGAGAATAACGTTTATCCTTCCATACTGTCAGCCCCCCTCCTTCTTAGAGGGGAAAACAAGCTGAACGTTATTCTTCCTCACGAGCTTGGCCTTTGGCAATGTGACGGATGATGACGGCAATCCTCATTCATGAATTACAATCAATAGCAAATCCCAATCACACCAACAAAAGGAAGTTTTTTGATGAGATATATGGTAGACGAGTTGAGTGAGGCCTGACAGCTCAGCCAGCCATCACATCAATCAGTTTTTTGATAGGCAGTGTTGTACTTAGTAATTAAATTGGCCATCACGTGGGTGAGGAAGTCTATTTTTAAAAGTTTTTTTTGAAAAAGTGAAATACAGTAAATATCGGATATAAGAGCGGCTTTGGGGCTTTTGGGAATTTCTGTTCTTATATCCGATGTAGCCATAAAAATCGAGAAAAATGAAACAAAATGCAAGGTCGGCAGTATGTTGGTTGTATGTTTATGCACCAAATACGTAGTTGATTTGTCACAGAATTACATACTGGCTATGAAGTTTGGAAAAAAACAAAAGTTTTCCAATATCCGATTTGCTTTTACATCTGATTTTTACTTTACTTGCTATGAATTCTTGGATGAGTATTTCAAGGGATATCAAAATATCACAAAGTGTGTTTGAAAAATGGTTGCAAATTGCATATTTTTATATAATATGTTTTAGTTCATATAAACAACTCGTTCATGAAATGTAAAATGGCTGAGGTTGATGTATTGGCTATATACAATGTACTGAAATTAATGAGCTGACAATGGTTTACCAACATATCACTTGAAGTTATGAAATATTTGCGATTGAAAGTGAAATGGAATACTTTATGGATCAAAATGAAGATGAACTTCGTTGGTGCTCAACCCAATGAATACGAAGATTTCATAACAAATTAGTCACTCGCCAACTATTTACTGTAGAATTAGTGTCCCTCTCACGCCACAGGCCGACCAATACAAGCGAATCCATATTCATTATGTCAAGCTTTTCTTCCCCAAAATGTCTATTAGATATTCTATAGTCGCCCAAGAACCACCACCATGCTTACTTTTATCACTGAGCCCATTGAGAATAACCCCGGTTAACAACGTTGAACATCATTTTTCTAGACCATAACGATCTCACATAACTGTCTCTGAGTTCAGCTACCCTGATCCCCTTTCCTCTCCGCACAACCTCGATTAGTTGTGAGAGGTTGGGAGACAGCGTAATTCAGGTCGGAAATGGAATGTACTAGATGAAGTAACAGCTGACGAACTTCCTTTTCAGTTGCGCTGTTTAGGAGGTAAGTTGACACTTTTTGCAAATCGTTTGGAAATCCAGGAAATTCCGCCTCATCGTCACGCCTATTGTCGATCTTGTGAAGCTCGCAGTGTTAACGTGCGTTTGTGCTTGCAGGTAACCATGGCCAAAAACAAGAATAAGGGCCAGCCCCGTAACTACACCTTGGAGTCTGGTGTGGCTCGTTTTGGCAAGTCAAAGACTTACCACAAGAAGGCCGTCTACAAGTTCTTGAAGAAGAAGACGCCCAAGCAGGCCTCCGGACTCAAGCCCGCTTTCATCGAGAAGAAGATTGATGGTGCCAAGAATGGTGGTACGCGTATGGTCAGGGTCCGGAAGTTAGCTAACAACTACCCCACTCAAGACACGTAAGACCGATCGGATTAAATGCCATTGATCATGGGCGAGGCAGTCTCACACGCATCAGGGGGGACAAGTTTGCAGAACCGATTTGGCCGGAGAGCGGGACGAGGATTTGAAGGCCCACGATTGACGTTAAGGTTGTGTTTGTAACCTTTAGTTCTGAAAATGAGCAATGTTGAAGTGGTTGGGCCGGAATAAACCTTTGAGGGTTTGATCCAGCTCTAGGTCATCCTGGCAGTAAGATTGCAACCGTGCAGTGTCCTTTTTTTTTTTTAGTCTTCTGAACTAATCAGACTGACCAAGTCAGAATTGTATCTGATTTACTATTGAGCATAATCGTAGATGGGGAAAAAATGCCATCTTCCCGCTGAGTTGATCGTTCAAGAGCATAATCGTAGATGGGGAAAAAATGCCATCTTCCCGCTGAGTTGATCGTTCAATTGTATTTTGAACTGGGGTAAAATAACTATTGGTCTGAAAGATTCACTTGATAATTGGTTTGGAAGATATTGTCCAGATTTGCATCATGCAGTGGTGAAGGGATAGGTAAGGAATTCGCCGTCCATTGATATCGTTTGGCATTCACATTCTCGTCAAAGTTGGTCTTGGTTCAAGGTCACACGGTTAGTCAAAATGCCGAGACTCCAAGTTTTCCCCATCACAAGCCCAAGTGGCTTGTGAGTTCTTAGGGGCTCAAAACCCTGTGCTCTTGGACAGAGAAGCTTATTCTGTGGCTAGTTTATTTGGTCTCGACTTCCCCCTTGTGAAGACTGATTCGCCCATTATTTAATTATCATGATGATCCATAAATATAGGAAATGCCGTCTGACACATAAATGAAGCTACGACAATCTCTGAACCATCGTTTACGTTGGAGAATGATGAGTTTACTTTCGTTGTGTTGACACCTCGTATTGAATTATTTTTTAGGCCGGTGGAGAAGGGCATCAAGCAGTACTTTGCCAAGCACGTCCGCCGAGTTCGTCCTACCATCACTCCCGGCGTCGTGGCCATCATCTTGGCTGGAGTTCACAAAGGAAAGCGAGTTGTGATTCTGAAGCAATTGCCCACTGGACTCATCTTAGTGACTGGTAAGGATATTACAGTAGTCTCTCATTATTGTCAGAACCAGTTAGTTATGACACCATTCGATAGAGATAAATTATTATAGCGGTACTATCTTTGAGCCTCTGAGGTTGGTCCTGTACTAAGCGGGACATGCCCAAGCTTTAGAGTGTTGAAATGGATTCTCTTCCAACACCACATACACTTGTGATAGGTGTCCTATCTTGTATTTTTAAAGTGTAGAAAGGTTATCCTAAGAAACTGAAATTTATTATCTGATGACCTCTACGAAGGAAAGTAGATTGATGGTCACTGTACAAATCAAACGTTATTTTTAGAAAGCTGTTAGTTCTGAAGCTCTTTCTAATTGCATTAGATACCGTTGTCAAACCAAAGAAGGTTTGTGTAAACATTTAAGACAAGGTTCAAGGTTGAAGGTCCCTCTCGTTGCACCTTATGCAATGCGACGTTTGCCTTTTTCGATGCAACTTCGCAAAGACAAGGATGCTAGAGCGAAGGTCAAAATGCCTCGAGAAAGAGTTCTACGGAATCCTCGTCTTTGACGCGTTCTGTCCACAATATCAACAAGATGTCCTTGAACATCGTGATCAAATCCCCGCTTCCAGTGGGCGAAAAAGTCAACAAATACCTGACCATTGCCTCGTCTTCTTATGTTCAAGGTCCCTTCAGCATCAACGGATGCCCCGTGCGTCGCATCAACCAACGGTTCCTCATCGCCACCTCCACGAAGATCGACATCTCTAGTGTGAAAGTGCCCGAGAAGTTGAACGACGACTACTTCCGTCGCATCAAGGCTGGCAAGAAGCAAGCCAAGAAGGAGGGTGACATCTTCGATGCTACCAAGAAGGAATACAAGCCTTCCGAGGAGCGCAAGACGGACCAAAAGGCTTTGGATAAGGATGTGTTGCAAGCCATTGCCAAGCACCCCGAGGGAAAGGCTCTCAAGGCTTACCTGAGGCACAATTTCGCCCTCACGAAAGGACAGTATCCCCACAAAATGACCTTCTAAGCTGAGTGCTGCTCCGTCTCCTTGAGTATATTAAAACACCATGGATAAAAAAAAATCGCGCCTGCTTCTTTTGGCTCATCCCATGAGCCTGTCATGAAGATGATTCGTTGAAACGTCCGACCACATAGATAACAAGGATCGTTTTAAATGGACACGGGGTTAGTTTTTCTGCTAGCGGTAAATTTGCTCTCGTACTGGTTGAGTTGTTATCAAATGCTAGGGGAGAAATCAAGTATATGGTAGCCTGAAAGGGACGAAAATATGGTTGGACTTAAAATAAAAAATAAAATCCTAAAAACTAACTTTTCATAAACTTCAATTTTTCTTCAATTTGTCAATGCCTATTATGTAGAAAAAATAAATAAAAATGGCCAAAAACTTGCCAATTTTCACAATTCATGGTGATGAGTAGGGGGGGTAAAAACATTGCACTCAAAATGACCAAATATTTAAATCTTATTTAATCGAAAAAGTTGCAAATATTTAAAAAACATTTATTATTGAAATGCATAAACATACAAGCAGGACTTCACATTTCTGTTTTTGGAAATGCACATTTGCCTTTGAGTTTGGCTTGATTTGCGTACTCAAGTTCTCGAGATGGAGAACAAAAATATCACTCCAGTGTGACTAGATTGTTAGCTTCCTCAGGATGGGATAGATTTGACCTAAGAAGAAGCTAGTGAATCAAGCTTGTTGAATATATTTCGCACCAATCAGTCAATGTTCAACTTTTCCTCTTGTTTGAGGGTCACTTGGAGTTGTTTCTAGGAATTCTCCTACGTTCTTACTGAAATTTCTGAAAAATCTGTAAAACTCTAAAAGGCTAAATTTTATGTTGTTGCCTAACCTGCAGCAGGTTTCATTATGAAACACCCGGTAGATAGTGCAGCCATCAACCTGCCATAGTAGAAAATTCCATTGTATCTTAGTTACTCTAGTTACTAATGTTCATGGATAGCCCAGCTGCAGTAAAAAAAGTATTTAAAAAAATCATTTTTACCCTTCTTCCTATTCTGTTAAATGAACCCGCCATATTTCTGCTGGAGGCTTTGATGTTTTGAATTAGATACCATACCACTTTAGAGTTGGACCAAAAATCTACTAATTCACGTGTTTGGTTCCTTGAATCGCCAAAATATGATAAAAATGTGGAAAATACTACCCACGAGATTGAAAACGTCTAAATATTTACTCAAAATGCTCAGAATCAGGACGCGGCATTGCATTTTTCCTTGAATTTCCTTTGCTTCACATTGTTAATGTTAAAAAAAACACCTCAAATTGCATTTTAACGTTAGCTGTAATAAATGTAATCTGTGGTGTGACTTTCAGCCTTGTCGATCGTGTTACGCAAGGAAGTTAAGTATTTGCACCTAGAGCCTATTTGCACCCATCAGATCAAAACCCATGAGAGTGGCTGCCAAACAGGGATAGGCGAGTCATTTAATACTAGTTAATCCTTTGTGATAATTAGGGGTCGGAAAATTATTATTTTTTGCTTCAATAAAGTTTTTTAACTAACTTTTTTACAAATTTGAACCATGAAATAACCTAAAATCGAGGATTCGCGGGGAAATGGAAGGGGTTTTGCCATGTTTAGGCAAAATTTAAGGGAAATACTGGGTGGAAAAACTTCAAGGGTTACTTTGGCCAGTTTGGCCTTGAACTCCAAGCTTTCATTAAGAGGGAGTGTTGAACACATACAGTAGATCCACACTGCAAATGATGAAATTTTAGCCTAAAGGCGATTTATAACCCTCCCCTCGTTTGCCACCAAAACAATGTTCAAAATTGCAAGTGAGCACAGTCTTGATGTCAGAGCAAAAACCAAAGGCCTGTTGAAGACGGGCAAAAAAAAAAGCCGAGGGAAGTGGATGAGCCTTTCATTGTCCATCCTCAAACCATTGGTGAGTGAGTGGAGAACTTTATGCAGAAACGGCAAATCGTTTGTTTCAATTGCTGGCAGTCAAAAGTTGAATCCCCGCCCTTGTGAAAAGGCCACACGATATTCTCTCTGGTTCTGCCGCTAAGGTAGCGGCTGCTAATTTACGAATTCCAAGTCAGCTTTCTTGAAAACTGGAATCTGTTACTTACAGGGTGTAAAGAAATTAAGGGACATCCATGGCTGTTTTTAACAATATTTCTCCTTGCTCAAAGATTCTTTGACATTAAACCACAAGCATTCCCTAAGAGACACTGTTTAGTACATAGTTGCATAGTACAAATGGTCTAACGGTACCCTAGAGGCGATGAGTAACCCTCTGAGCGATTGCCGTCAAAACTATGTCTGAAAATTCAAGTGAGCGCAGTCTTAAGGCCAGAACCAAAGATCAAGAGATCCAAAGATCAAGAGGCATCCTGAAGGCTGCCGGCAAAGACCAAGAGACGTTGATGAGCCTTTCTGTGGTCATCCTCAAACCATTTGAAAGTGGAGAACCTCATGCAAATGCGATAAATTCATTTAGAACAGACCGGACCAAGGGCCGAAATCTGGAATTTCAAGAGTCAATCTTTCGGTGGCCAAACATCAGAGGGTTACCAATGACCTTTAGAGTCAATTCGGATCATTCATGGTATGGCGCTAGGTTTTTCAATATGCCCTTTTGATGAAAACTCCAGATTCAATATGATCAAATTATTCTTTGAGTAAGGGGAAAGAATTTTCAGAAGCCGCAAAGAGAGGCCCTTAGTTTCTTTATACCCTGCAGTTGGCTGAACTCTCTCACTTTTTGTGTTGGCAGTTTGGGTCTTCTTCGTTCCTTTCTGAAAATTGTCAAAACCATTCTCCGAATGATGTGAGGTTAACCAATTGTGGATGATACACATTGCGTCATTATTTGAAGCCAATGTTACAGTTTGGTTCAAATGTGGACTTTCAAAAGGGTTATGGGTTAATCCAATAAATATGCTTGATTACGGCTTCCGTTTTGATGTTCCTTGACATACCCACAGAAGTTCGAAAACAGAACTGTGACTCACAATTAGCGGCTTTGTCACTCCACCTTCTGCGGTTTTGGAGTGGCATTTTACGGACAAAGAAAATTCTAGGGTCACCGGAATTGAGGGAAGTTCATAAGCTCATAGGAGTGGAGACTGGGAAAATTGAAGGCACGAAAGGTACCGGATACTGTACGTCTTCAAAAGCATCCATGAGCTTTGTCCCAATCCAGGATTTAGGGTCAATTCTAGTGACCGTCGAGGCTTAATGTGCGTATTGAGAGCATCTTCAAGTCCTCGAGAGTCTAAGCTAATGCCAACAATGAAGCCCACATTTCTTCTTTCTCGGGCTCCTTCATTGTTTAATTTGCTTCCCTCTAATATTCGTAGGGAACAATACGTAGGCCTTGTTGATCCAATCAAATTCGTTGGTAGACCAAATATCATATTATTGGTCAAAATCATTGGACTATGACTTCCGACATGTTGTGGATGGTGCCAATTAAGTGTCATTTGTTAAACATTAAATTGCTCCTCAAATCTCAAAAAAAATTGCTCAGCTAATGTAAAAAAATAAGAATGAGACCCTAGCCAAAATCTCTTTCTTTTCATGACATTGTGAATCAGTTTCAAAAGTTCCCTTTGCTGGCTTTATTCTTGTGTAAAACCCTTAGAGATTTAGACTTTTTTCTTTAAAAGAGCTAGAATGCTGAAACCTTACCATGTGTGAATATCAAAACATTTCCTTTTTTAATTCAGATCTGGTAACCCTGACAGACGAGTGGTTCTTTCGAGTACAGGCTGGTTTGATTTCCTGGTTCGTCAATATGACACCTCTTACATTAAAATGTTCATGTGAAGTCGAGAAATGAGGGAAATTTTTCCGTTGGGATCAACGGTGTCATTAAGGACCGCATGCACTTTCAGGGCATTGGTTTCATTCCCACATTTGACACAACTCATTGACACTAGATCCCTACAAATTCGTTTTCTTTTTTCCTAGTTCAATCGGTACAAAGATATGGTTGTGATAGCATGTCTCCGAGTATCGTTAAACTCAGTTCAGGTATTCAGATTAATGTTCTTATTATTTGAGCCCATTGTTCATCTCTTTTCTGCCAGCTCTGCACTTGAAGGCCTCTGAGGTGATCTGGAGAAAGGGAGGAGTCCTTACTTGATGGATTGATGACCTTTACACCTTCATCCATCCATCTACTCTCTTTGAACTTGACCATTCAGAGACAGTAATGGTTTCAGACCAAGTTGGAAGGATGATCGAAAGCCAGCTGCTTTTTATATTACTTCCATACTATTAGAAATGGCCCCTAGAGTATTTGCTCTCACAAGCATGGTACCTAACATTACTGAAGGATGGAGTGAAAATTAAACGTTGGTTGCAATATTTGTTGGAAGCGAGATGTTCCAAGCCAGTTGCCAGGCCAAGTGGAAACAAGAAACTTTTCAACTATGTGGCCGTATTTGGAACTCCGAGAAACAACTAAAAGCCTTGATGAACGTAATAAGGACTTTCTTTCTCTACTCAACGAAAGGTTGGCTATTCTTCATGTACTCCTCGTGTGAATGAATGCTTGCTAGTCTTACTGGACATGGAGGATGGAGAATGAAAGCACAAAAGAACGGTTTTAGTAGAAACATGAATGTATTTCAATCAAATATAATCGAGTGTAACTCAGGTCAAGAAAGTGCAAGACAATCATAATTGATTTGAACTGTTTGATGAAAAAATATCTAGGAATAAGTGAGTTGGCGGCAACAGGTTTTTGACTTGGTTGTTTTTGAAAAATGACGGAAGGAAGTAAATTTGATAGTAGTATAGTAATAGTAGTAGCTTTAGTAGTAGGAGTGATAATAACAGTGTACAGCAGTAGTGGTTGTGGGTGTAGTGGGTTTCTAGAGAAACAAACAGATTGAATGGGATCTTTTGCAAAATGGAACAGTTGCTATGCAATTGGCAAAGAATTCCAGGACTATTTCTAAGTGGATGGGAAGATGCTAGATCGTCACCATGTGGTTCTTTGGGATGTTGAATGATTTGATCTAACCAAGCCTCGAGACATCCCAAGAACTGGATGAAATCTGGGGGTTTGCCACATCGATTCGACGGTAATAAACTCATGGGAATGAAATTTAGAAGAAGCTGAGAATAATTAATCTGGTTCCAGACATTGATAAGAGCTTGAAAATCCGAGTATAAGTATCACAAAGAGGATATTTTTTGCCGCACATAAAAACAAGTTTCAGGTTGTCTTCGATCACACTGCCATTCCCATTTAGATGGAGGTGTCAGAGGGGGACCCTGGATTTGGAACACTCAGCATGTACTCAGCAAAAGTCGGGAAAATCTGAATGAGAACCAATCGGGATTTCGTTGTTCTGTGTCCATTGTAACTCTTTATAGTTAGTTAGTTCATGCTTCACTCCATGTCCCTTTTACACTAGATTGTAAACATCGCCCATTTATGGGTTGGGCTCCCCTCTGTTTGGACTCTATATTCTTTCTCGCCATAATTAGTCCCTCTACTGAGCTTCGGAGGAATCTCTCGTAGATGCGGCAGGTACGGGTATGGGTGTTGCTCGGGCCGCGGTAGCGGGACTGGCCGCAAATCGTCCCAACTCGTCTTCCGGAGCGGCCGGTCCACCCCCAGGTGTGATGGTACTAAAGTCGGCTCCAGTGTCCCCCATGATGTTCTCAGGGGAAGACCTCTCCTTCAGCTGATTTGTACCGGGCACTCCAGTGGTGCTCACGACAATAATAATGACAATGACAACGAGGATGACGCCCAGAATAATCCACATCTTTGTGTTCTCCCACCAGCTCTTGTGCTTCAGCCGTACTGCTTGCTGCTGGAACTGAGAGGCTCCTTCTTGGAGATCCTCGGCGCGTCGATCAAGTTCTCCGATCTTGGTATCACGTTCCAGAACCTTTTCAACATTCACCCGCATGATATCCACGACTTCTCCCACCTGAGCCTGGGCCTGTTGAAGACGTTTGGAGGCCACCAGTTGCTGAATGTTGGGGGGTGGGCCACCGGGAGCTGGGTTGGGCTTGGCAGTTCCATTCTCTGAATCGGCCATGTCCGTCACGTTTAGAGGAGTTTTCTTGGAATCGTACCTCGATGCCTTCACTGATTGGTGGAACCTTTGAGCGCTCCTCGATGGTTTGATGGATCAAGCTAGAGGAACTGGAGGAGGAAAGAAAGAGGAAAATTAATCTTGAATGTGTCTGATGAAGCCAATATTGGTTTCCTAGTCATTGCTGCGCAATAAAGACGTCGAGGAACGATCAGAGCCATTTTCAGAGGCGTGATTATCGATACCCACGTTCCATGACAACCTAACCTACCACACGATCAGTGTCACTACAAGTGCGCCGTCGTTCCTCGGTGACCAAGCGTAACATTTTGGAGGAACCCAAAGCACATCGTGTCTTATCTCTTGGCCTTCAAGTGTAATATTAGACTTCCATCTCACGAGCTGTCTTGGATCCCCTACAAGGTTCCAAGTTTCGTGGTACGTTTTTGCTAGCAGCTGTTGGATCGGGTCACGTGAGAGTTCGAATGTTCCAAACCTGTTGGACCCGCTGACAACTTCCAACAATCGGTGCCAGTTGATAGCTTCACTTCAAAGGCCAAATCTAATCCCTGGAAAGGTCTCCTCCATGGATTTTTTCCTCGAACAAAGACCACTTCACCCTGAAAATGAGCTCTTCGATCTTCACCAGATGATCCTTCAACAAGAGATAGATAATGGCTAGAAACTACTTGTTTCGAACCGAATCTAATCTTCTTTTGCAGTTTTTGGGTGCTTTATCAAAAGGCTTCACGATCTCCTAAGCGGCCCTCCTCTACCCCTACCAGTCAGATCCGGTTTCGAATCAGCAACTTTATGGAGCAGACCCTTGGTTTCGTGTCATTTTCTCTTTTTTCCCTGTGGCATTAAAGGGATACCAGGGTAAAATGTGAGTCATGCCTTGAGTCACAGGTCTTCTCAGAAGCCTTGGATAAGCCATGGATGAAGTGTTTGACTCGACATGGTCGCTTCCTACAACTCGTGTCAAGAGCGACGTTCTTCGCCGATTGTCCCAGTCCAAAAATAACCGAAGAAATATGGATCAAATATTGGCCATGGATTGGTTTCGCCCTGACAAACTCACCTCAGTCACCGTTTTGGAGACAGATGGACACTTGAATGTCCTGGGACCCGCAATCTGTTTTCGTTTTCTTCCCTGACACCTCTCCCTGCTGTTGGTTGTCCTTCAGTGCTCTTAGCACTGCTGCCTTTTCTATCGAAGGATCTATGGGCACTTCTACACCACCCAAGGACGCTAAGCCTTCTGTATGTCTGTCTCCAACAAAAATGAATAGAAAGGAAGTAAGAGAGTGAGAGAGAGAGAGAAGGCCAGCCAAACATGGAGCGAGCGAGGGAGAAATCGCGACCATCCACGAACTAAGGCTGATGATGGTCGTGGAAACGCATAGACCAATGAACTGGGAACAGAAGGCGGGCGTGCCACTTCGCATTGCTCTTTCCCACATGTGGATTTGTTCCTTGTCGCGCTCTCGCGCTCGTCCATTTTTCTGAGCCGTGATACCCTGGTCCACGGACGTACGTACGTACGTAGTGGATGGAGGCATGTCTAACTTTTGCTGGCCCTTGTGTACCCGGTAGTCGGGACTTGCCCGTCATTACAGAGTACTTAGGAACTGTAGCTAAAAATCAAATGGCTTTAGAAGGATCTTTATTTCGGGACTTACTGGATTTGCTCTAATAGCAAGTCCAATGGAATAAAAACGGTAATGTTTTTCTATCGACGGTGTTTTTTTGATGAGTCAAAAAGACCCAATTCCAATGCTGGAGCTTGAGAAAGTGGGAAATGTTGACTTGGTGCATGTAAACAATAAATTGACTCATAAGTATTGGGGGAGGGGGGTCAATGCTTTTTGCTTCTAGCGATGTTAGATACCAAGATATTGGGAGTAACCCTGATTTGGATCATCTAGGCGAGGAAAGTGTTCAATCCGCGTCAGGACATTGTTGGACGTCTTTCGGCTTTGGGAAGCCTTGCTTTCTGCACTTGCAGGGTAACCAATAATATTTGAGAGAACTTGCGTCTTCGTCAGATGAAGTCTTGATCCACAAGTTTCTGCAGAAGATTTGAATCGCTTTACGCCAAGTATTTTATAGTTGTTTTCAGACAGAATGCAAGAGTCTGTACTCTTTGAATTTATATCGCACTCAAGAGGAAATGATGCACAAGTTGATGAAAAAGAACTTATAGGCAAGGGTTTAACATGCCCAGAATCAAATACACAACACATTCACACTACTATGTATGTTTGTGGATTTTCAAGTAGACGTGATGACTCTAAGGCCAATACAATGAATGTTATGAGCCTTCCCAGGATGATCAAACACATCACCCTATAATCAATACATTTCTTCTTTGGATGTCCAAAACCAGTCCAAATAACAAAATTTCAACACAACAGGACCGTTGATAAAACAACTATTGAATGAATATTTTTTTAGAGAAAATGATACACTAACCATATCATAGGGAATCAATCCCACTATGGCCCAGTGCTAGCACCTGGCTTTCAAAACTGGCTTGCATTGAAATCGCAATCAAATTTTCCTCAAATTTAATGCCTGCTTTGTCATGCTTTCAATACATTTAATTGATGTAACATACCACGAAGTGCTTTTACTGTACATTCGCTATTCTTTGAATATTTTCAAAAATATATTCCAAAAAATGGTCAATCATATTACCTTTAAATGCAAAAAGTTGCAATTTAAAGCAAACCCCTTCCCTGGTTTTAAAAGTGTCATTGCAGCAAAGTTATTAATGCCAGTTTTCAATATGAACAAGGTTGAAAGTTGAGTTCTTGCGTGTGATAAAAAAGATTCGGCTAAAATAGGCCGGCAAACTCCAGTTTTTGCGCTAAAACATAATATGAAGGTGTTCAAGATATAAACTTAATTATGCTCTAAAACTTAAAATATGTTCTAAATTTTGCCCTAAATTATGCTCTAAAACTTAAGGTTTGCTCTAAATATAAAAAACTCATCAATCTTTGGATCGTACCTTTCTCACGATTTTACGTTTTAGATGAACCTTTGTTAAGATTTAATCGAGATCTTAATCGCTTCTTTGCAAGTGATATTTCAATCTTACGTAACTTGCTCGCATTGATTGCTAACCATTAGCATATTGGCGTTATAATTAATCTTTGACAAAACCGTTATTATAATCAACCAATGATAAACCATTGGCATTGTTATTAGATACTCTATGCCATTGGTTAAAAGCCCATAGTGTCGCCAAGAGGCAACCCTAACCCAACAGGAGTCGTTACAGATCCCAAAGCTAAATGTTCACCCTTCGGGAGAAGACATGGTGCAATGGGAAGTGTAGCAGCCCTGCTTGAGGAATGTCCACCTGGTTTGAATCTCCTCACTAACTTATCTCAAAAATATTTTTTTATCCTAACCACAAGCACAAGCGGAAACAACCTAATACCAGACAAGGCAATGCTACGTAGTTTGGAAATGGATGATAGTAATAACTGGGTTCGCTGGTCGGCCGAAGCTCCCTTTCCCGATCTTAGCGACACACCCCATCACAAAACCAAGATCAAAAGACTTTAAAAAAAACTATGAAATGTGGCACCCGGTAAAAGAAATGAAGACATTGTAGGGCTCTTCCCTTGAGCAAAGACGGCTGGACGTGATCATGAGTCCCTTCTAAGGGATTTTAAGCATTGTACGCCGGGCCTTGAAACGTGGGCCTTCATTTTTTTTTTATTCAGGAGCATGGCAAGCCAGCGAAAGAGAGTGAGAAGAGAGAGAGAGAGAGCCCTCTGGTTTACAAATACTCCTCCACACCTCGAGGTTTGGAATCGCTCTTCCAATGTTTTTGGGGCCAGACGCCAGACGAGCGAAGAAAGCCATATATAGAGACACGGTGGAACCCGCAACACTGATTAAGAGTTTGCGAAAAAAATCGACTTGGAGGGACTTTCTGTCACTGCTTGGCACCATTTTCTCCCAGGTGCTCAAAATGGCCTTTTAATGTTTTCCTGTTGAAGGCACCTTCTTGATGACAAAAATTGACTTTGAAGGAATTCTTGCCACTTTTTTTTTCTACCATTTGTGCCAAGTGGTCGAAAATGACTTTTAGCACGTAGAAACTACCTATTTGATAGAGCGACAAATTTGTTGGACGATTAAGTAACAAGATATAATGGTAAATTATTTCAATCATATGATTAGCTAGTGCAGCTTTGATGGTTGGAAAAAAAGGATAGTCAAATTTTGCATTCATGTGATTTTAGTGACATGATTCACTATTTCTTCCTTTAAAAGATACTTGAAAGAAATTGCAGGAACATTAATATATATTTGTGCCGTCAAAAAGTAAGGCATTAATCAGTTAGGTGCTTTTTCGATCAATCTTGGTGCACAACCCAACCTTCAAATTAATATCGTATCCCAATAGTCGATCTTTTTGCTTTTTTAACCATGAAAACCCCATGGTATTGGAGGAAAAACCAAATCGAAACCACCGTGGAGTGCCTCTTGTTCCTCGTTCGTTCGTACTGCTCGTCTTTCTCCTTCTATCCACGCCCAATGGCCCCAACGTCATAGTTGAGCTGGGTTAAAAAAGAAAACAGTGTCAGCTCATTAGGGCAGGCCTAGTCAGCTTCCCTCGAAAGTAGAGAACACAAAAAACATCCTTGCTCTCTCTCTCTCTCTCTCTCTCCTATACATACACATTCACAAATATACACTGAGGAATCCAATATTGGTTGAAACACTGCAAATGCTCTGTTGCATTTCGCAGCGGGCAGAGCATGCTCACAAACACACTCTTTAAGGCGCTTGCTCACACAGCCAAAAGACGCAATCTGTCATCTCCATTTCTTCCAAGGGGGCAGATTGGAAAGCATGTGCTACTGTGCCGTAGGTAGACGACTGCCAGTTTCCTCGACATTGACCATCCATGCCAGAAATAGAAGGCTGCAGTCTCGTCATATGGAACGAGTTGGAGTCCCACTGTGTCATCTTTGTTACCATCTGGTATCTTGAAACTAGCATTTCGCATCTTTCATGAGTCTGTTCCATGTGAGACGTAAATCATGTCAATGGCTGTGTCTGACTTGCTCAATGTGCAGGCTTTCCTCAAATCAACAAGTCGCTTTAGAAGTACCTACCGCCAGGTCAATGTGGTCAACAAGTCTGATGGGATTGACGATGTTACAGTTGCCGCCATCGCTAAAATATGACTGTAGAATAAGATGAACCATTGGTCCACTGGACGAAGATGAACAAAAGCAACGTTTTGATGAAGATCAATGAAAGAGATAAGGACGAGGTGCTTTCAAAATCAATGTATATTCGTGTTATGTCGGTTCAATTATAAGTTGAACATCTTAGGTTGCCAAAATGGAAATCTGGTTTGATTATTTTGTGTAGCTTTAGCTAAATTCAATTTCTGCTTTGGTTATTGCCATCCCCATTTTTACTACCAATGTTGAGGCCTACAGAGCCTGATTTTGCATTCTAAAGAATGTTGATCTAAAAGCTTCTGAACGCCATATTTCAATATTTTCATCTTAAGTTTCTAGGCGAATTCATTTCGCACAGGAACAAGATCATTTCTCCAAGTCAGGAATAAGATCAACAATAACATGCGGTGGAATATGATCAATAACATTGATTGTAACAAGGTCAAACAAAACTAATATCGGTACAAAAGAAAATTTCTGTTATCCTAAATTCTATGTATGTCTACAAAATGGGTACGACTTTTCGCTCTCATAAAGAGTAATTGAGTAGCTGTTCTTTATAAAAGCAGGCGAGAGCTCTCATTTCAACATTCCTCATAATGAGTGTTCAAAATTATGCGTAGTTTCAATATTAAAAGAGATGGGTTTTAAATAATCATCAATTAAAATTGAGTTTTTTTTACCACTATGCCCTTCTCTAAACGGTTACGGATTACCTTACACGTGGGCCTGACATGTACACAATCGAGTTTATTCAACCATCCGTAGCAGTCATGTAGATTATCATGATCGCTGACAAATCACTCTGATGAATATTCGAATGGTAAAATGAGCACAAAGGTAAAAACTCCTACTGATATTCGGTCTTTAGAGCTGTATTGATCTTAAGCCAAACTGGGACAAATTACCCTTGATCTTATCATTGCTGAAACATTTTTGTTAGTGGCTTTTGTTCGGGCCAAGTTTTTTTCTTGTCGTTGAACATAGTCCTTTGAGCTCGTTGGTAAGGTCTTATTGCATTGATCGCATTGCTATTGCTCCGTGAAACCTGGAGCTACTGTACAAGCATGACATCATAACCTAGTGCTTGGAATACCAAATAAGTTTGACATTATGAATGATCTTTGCTCTTCTTTGCTCTTGTAATCAAACGAGACGTGGAACAATGGATGAGTGTAGTACATACAGTACGGTACGAAACGACTGACTATCTCCTACTTATCTGTCAATTAAATAATATGTCAATATTGAGCCTTGGGGATAACGAGCATCTGTAAGCTTTAAAAATGAGAGGCTATTTTTCTTGACAAGATAAAAAAATATATTGGATAATCCAGATTTGGTGGACACAGAGAAGGAATAGACATGGAGACCAAAGGCCAAAACAAGAACACATTTTTTAAAAAGTTTTTTATTAGCTGAGATCATTTTTATACGGATACGTTGTGTATGTGAAATTAGAATAAAATACTATATGGCTTCATCTATCCGAACTACAAATTCAAATCTCGTTTTGAAAAGCTGACCCTTAGATAGAGGCAAATGAGACAACCTTGATTACGTCAATCTTGAAATCGCATTCGTTAACAATGAAGCAACTCAGAGAAGCAACTAATGATATGACCCCGATAACCCTCTAATATGACCCAATACCCACAAAGAAGCTTAGACGTACAGTTGAAACCGAACCAGAGTAACGAAATGGAATGCGGATGTTTGACTAAGACGCTACAGTTGGTGGCTAAAAATTCATAATATATCTCAAATCAATTGATATTTGTTGTGGTCTGCTGTTGCACACTCCGTTTTTTCTAATAATTTTTTGACAATTGCCGATTTTTAAAAATGGGTTAAGTACCAAGGCCTTTACATCGAGCCATCGACTTGTCAAATTGGTTTTTGTTCGTGAGCTGCGCAATGAGTAATAGAATCCCACTTAAACCTCTCAATAAAGTTGAACACGTTTCAACAAATCAGATTGGTGACAGCTAAATTGTTACTGCCGTACTCCTCGAGGTATACTAGAAATACGGACTTGGAACGAGCTTCCCGCCAAACCACCTTGCTCTTGGTCATAGCAACTCTGAGCCACTTTTCAAAATAAAATAATGAAATAAGAAACGCGGACCTCTTCAATTAAAGGCAGGTAATTTCATATTATTTACTAGTGATTCGTTTCAAATTTATGTTGCCTAAAGCTTATGTAGCTAACTAATAGCAGGCCGAAAATTTGAAATTTATGGAGCGTTTACAAGATAACAATGGAGATACCTCCTGAGTTCTTTAAGCATAGTTCATATTTTTGGATTTTTCTCCTTGAGAGATTAGCTCAAAATGCTTTTCAGGGTTCATTCACAAACGGAACCAACTCATATATGGAGCTTTCGATATTTGTTAAAGTATGGGCCAATTGTAACTCAATTCAGTAAAGATTACCTGGGCTTTTAGAGTCATCTGCTCTGATTTCAAGTAGATGTGCATTGTCTAATTTCCAAAAAAAAATGTTTTAAAGAGCATTCATGAGCTTTGTCCCTACCCAAGATTGAGGGTCAGTTCTAATCACCGTAGAGGCTTAACGTGCGTTTTGAGAGCACCTTCAAGCCCTCGAAAATCCAGGCTAGTTAAAACAATGAAGGCCAACTCTCTTCTTTCTCGGGCTCCTTCATCGTTCAATTTGCTGCCTTCAAATATTCGTAGGGAGTATGTAGGCCTTGTTGATCCGGTAGCAGGATTTAAGTCAGACTTGGACAAGTTTTTGACTAAAATTCCCGATCAACCTTATATTCAAAGGTTGGACAGATCAGCCAGCTCTAATTTGTTGGTCGATCAAATAATTTATACGTATATAAGTCAAAGTTAAGTGAAAAAATATATTTCTCGTCTTGAACTGCTGGGATTCCAATCCCGGTAGTGGTATGGAAGTCAACAAAAAAAAGATGTAAACAGTAGCCCTGAATCATCTAGCTTAACTCTTTTGGCGTATCAAAATATTCGCAACACATATTATGCATGGAGGCAAAGGATATTTAAAAAAGGTGCAGGCCCAGATGTGGAGCCATTGGGAACACCTGACTTGACATCATGTCTGTCACTGAGTGAAGCTTCAACCTTGATTTTTGCATCCTACCACAAATGAAATGACTTACCCCATTTGAAAACGTTGCGTTTAATCTCCATCTCATTATTCATGAGACATGAATTCTGTTCAACAAATGCCTTAACAAAATCAAGATGAACACCAACTGACTCATGAGTCTCCGTAAATACATCTTTTTCACATGCTTTATCGATTGCGTAACCAAGATAAAATGGTCCATAACCAAGCATGTTAGCCAAAACTTGTACTCTAGTTTTTTATTGTTAATTTTCCCAGAGAGGCCTTATTTCTCCTTGCCGTTAGCTTGCAATTCTTTTTGAACAGATTCTTTCAAAACTGTAGAATCTTTCGTTGGGTTCTGAAACTAGTTCGTCAATTTGGTTTGAGCGGACCTTGAAAATCTTTTTGAGCCAATCTCTAAAGTCAAAAATCGAAAAATCAAAGTTGTATGTTCATTTTGTTTGGCAATTGTCCAGCTTTCGAATTTTGAAAGATTGTGAATATGTACCCAAGTTGCCCAATTTTACAATTGATACCATTGGAAAGCTGAATATCAGGACTTTCTGAAGGTATGCGTGTTTTTAGGGCTATTTTTGTCCCACGACAGTGGCCAGCGAATGACCGTGAATCCACATCTCTAGAGGTCCGAGGGTATGCTCTCTGCATCTGATTGTAGATGTGTTGCCTTAAACCAGTTGGGATTGCACTGTCTATGGTTACCGGTTCAGCTGCAGTAGAAAACCACAACAGACTCGTTTTTGCTCCTCTATGTTTTTTTTTTCAATGTGATGATAAACAGACATAAGGCGAGTAAAAGTATTGTATTTGGGTGTTGAGAGGAAATGCCAGAGGGTTAGCAAAAATCGATTTTCGGTAAAGCTTTTTTTAATTTTAGTTTTCAAAAAATTCATTTCTACTCTTCGATGAGAGAAGAGTCAAGCCCCACACAGTTCCTCTCGACGTTGAAATGCAATGATTTGCTAGGTATGAGGAATTATTTATATCTAAAATGTGGTAGCTTTAAGGAGTTAGGGTAGCCGGGCGGTATACGAAGCACCGTGATTTAAGCAAGAAACCTTTCCCCCGTCGTGGTGTCGTGGGTTCAAACCCCGGTGCTGGAAGCACATTCGATATTTCTCTGCAATTAAAAAAGCAATATTTGACATTTTTCTGAAATTCATCATGCATTTTAGCCTTTTCAGCAAAAAATATCAATATTTGAAAAAAATCATGAAAATTCTGGTCAATTTTAATAAAATATGTAAAATCTACTACATGAGTTTTTTTCAAAACTTTTTAGAAAAAAGTACACGTAAGTATGAAATAGATTGCAGACATATAAACAACCATCTGCCTATGTATCCCATTCATCTAAAATATATTTTTTACTATTGCATTTTTTAAGATACTCTATTTCAAAATTTTGGCCCGCCCTAATGTTAAAACATGAAATTGACGATTTGCCTAGGCATTGTCACTAAATGTCGTCAAGACGTTTTCAAAACCTTTGTTGCCTTTACCGGAGGAGACAAGATGAAGAGGATGTGTCAAGTTTTCCAATGTGTCTATTTTTCCGGTGTGTTGAGTTCTCCGATGTGTCGACATTTCCTGCGTCGAGTTTTCCGTTGTGTCGACATTTCCTGTGACGCGTTTTCCGTTGAGTCGAGTAAGCTTGGCACCATCGTCAAGATATTTTCGAAATTTTGATGCAGTTACCGGAGAAGGCATTGTGAATGGGGTAAGAGGAATTCTCTGTTAAGCTAAGGAATGAGGAATCCGCTTCGATTTTTCCTCCGAAATTTATCACGACGGAACCTCTTACAAAGTTAAATTCCCACCCACGGACAAAGAACCAATGTGATGCAGATCATGACAGTGCCTGTCTGAAATGCGAATGGTTGCTGCGATGGCGAACTTAGGTGGTAGTTGCACAGGCGAAACTCGTGCCTTTGACCTCTATCATCTCAAATCCAAACTTGAATTCTTCTCATATAGGCCAAAGCATATATATATAAATATATATTACTAGACGACGATTTTCAGTCGTGAGAAACAAATTGAACGAGCGGTTGTGCATTGGTGTTGTTTATGTGACGAACAATTTAGATTACAAATACACTAATTTTATACACGGCTTTCATTTCATCCTCAATTTTGAATGTGGTCGTTCACGTGTTCACATTTATAGATCCTTTCTGTCCAAACCGCGTGTGTAGAACCCATATCATGTCAAGCATTAGATCAATGACTCCTCGACAGGAGAACCCAAGAAAGAGTCCCAAACTTCCACCCACAGTGCCTATTATGGTCCCTAAATCAAATATGAGATATTCGTCCTCTTGCGTGTAATTAATATCCTCCCAATAGAAATATATTTTAGTGGTGTTGGACGTTTTCAAGTTAGACATAGCTTCTCGGGCTTTGATTTGGTACTTGCTTGTGGAGCAATCTTTGGGACATGATTCACTTGCTTTGAAGATGTGTGTGATAACATTTTTGTACAAGTGATCTCTGGAGCAATCCGAATCCTGTTTAGTCGTACAAAGGGACATGTTCGAGGTCTGTTCATCTTGAACAAGTTGACTTTGGGGAATGGAGCATTCTACGCAGAAATTGTGGTTTTGAAATCTTTGGGTACCAGTTGATGACGAACACACTTACTTATTGGACAATCCTTGTCCCAAGTCCTGAAATTTCGTTGAGTTTGTTGGAACACGCATTGCGAATGAGATGAAATGTTATTCCTCTCCTGACAGCGAAAGCTGTCACTTTTCATAAACGTGGTGCGGCGCTTTGTCGTGGGGAAATCGTAAATTTTGTTCCTGCTCACTTTTTGGATTTGAACGTCCCTAAAAATGTGTTAGTAATGTTAAAATACATTAACAAAAAAAGCGGTTAATGAAATCTGGAATTGATAACCTTTGGTTATTTTGTGGTTAGTTGATCGTTCAATTATTATACGTATTACAAACAGCGTTAAGTTTTAAGCGTTGTCAATTCATGAAAACCTGAGAACAGAAAAATATATAACTATAAAAAAAATTATCTCACCGTTCTTGTGTGATTTGGCCCTAGTAGTGTACTTCATTATTATTTTTATTTGCAGGACGATTAACCATTGACAATAAATTGTTCGAAATTTTAAGGAGTATCGGTGATCTAACCATGGGTAATTATCCTACGGTATTACTTTTGGAACCACTCTGTTGCTTACGTGAACCAATGGTTCATTAAGAGTCCCAACTCTTCATTTTTGTTGTGGAAATATATCCACATATGGTCCAAGTTCGTAAAATTCAAGTCGAAACGGATAGATTCCATGTTTGTGGTGTGTTTAAGAACTTCGAAAGAGAAGCAACGACCAAAACTTGAGGTCATTTCCACAAGAGCCACATTCGAATTGGCATCTTGTAGATCTTCTTTGGACGTGTGAACACGGGCGTTGAAGGTTGAATGGGAGATAAAGTCCAAGCTGATGAAAATTTCTTCGAATTGAAAATTAATATGGTCCCACCAGTCTTGAATTTCCGCCTCGGTTGTCACATCTGAAATCACAAAGGGTAAGAAAAAGTTCCAGGATTTCAGGTTGAAATTAAGTTGAATTTCAGAAATTGATTATTCTCCTTTTTGACCGGACCAAAAAGCAAAAAATCTCGTTCAACTAATGAGACGTTAAGTTAGTGCTGACTCAATTAAGTTTACATTACTTTTTTCCGAATAATCGAAGTATGTGAAGAAAGTTTCATGGTTGATTGTTGATTTCATTCCAACTTCCAATTTGTCCCTCTTAATTCCGGGACAAAACGTGATGTGTGGCAATTTGAGTCGCTCCGCCTTTTCAATGGTATTCGCCAGGGAGGTAGCTTTTTTCAAGTACTTTTCTGTCCCATCGTGAACGTAAAATACAAAGATGCATCCCAATATGAAGAAAACGATAATCTTTAAGCACACCTTAGACATTGCTAGTCAACACAACACTGGATCCATTGTCTTTAACTTTCAATGGCTGTCATGCCCTCACCTTAGGTGAATTCAATAACAAAGGGAGAAGTTATCAAATTAGAAATGGGCACATGGTTTGGCACACCCAAAATGAATTTGTTTCCCAACAATTGGTGATAGTGGGGACCGGATTAGAAAATACTGAAGAAAAATGAAAATGGTGTGTACATTTTTTGTTTCTTTCGAAAGTAGGCGTAGAGTTATGAACCAGACGAATAAAATGGTAAAAATCTGCAAGAAGTTAAAGAGAAAAAACTAATTGAGTTAGTTATCATTTGGGACAACTAGAGTTAGAACCTTTCATTTAAAGCCTGTATTATTAGGCTCGTTTTTATCAAATAATGAAATGCCTCCTCTTTCTCGTTTGATTTCGTTTTTCTCTCTTGTCACCAATGCAATTGGAGGAGACAAGGGGTAGTGGTTGAAAGATGGTCTCTGGATCGGTTTTTCTCCCCGACTTGTCTCATAGAAACTTTCAAACGATAAGCCAAGGACGGCTGTACCCTGGACACATAGTCGCCTTAAAATCAACAGCTGCGAGACATTGAAAGGGCTAAATTTGAAACGACTGTGCTCTGACCTTACGAAATCTGAAGTGAAATCCGTTTATAAATCATTGTGTGTGACTACTACTCAATGACCCATCCTTGGGTTGACCTCACTACCATTTTGTCAAACTATTTCTAGAAGTTGGCCCACCTGACCTGTCCCCTCACACTGGATTGGAGCCATTGAAGATATCAAATCCAATATCCTCTGATCGTCTGTCCTACGTTTGAAACATCGTATCTCAAGATCCAGAAAGGACTCAAAACTGAAGAGAAAGGCATAAATGACCCTTCATTAGTGACAAAGTGTCCCCAAGTGTGACCCAAGCAACCTTACGTTTTGCAGCCCAGAGACCGCCCATCCTTATTTCCCAGGACTTGGCCATCCAAAGACCAAAGACCTGTCATCAGGACTTGTGAATGCAAGCAACCTAGGGAGCTTGATACGGATTCATTAACACTAAGAAAGAGGTTGACCAGCTTGAAAAAGTTGAGTTACTGACATATGATTGGGAACGCAGTAAGTATTTGTGAGTGAGTGCCTCTCAGCTTGCCTGCCTGTGAATCTGCGTAATAGAATGTCAATTGTGTATTTCCTTCAAAAGTATTGTCCCTTGCTCTTCTATGTGATAACTGATGTGACTGACAAGCCAAGTTTGTTTGCTCTCAGATCACTGACCAAGATGAATCATTTTATTGGCCATTAGTTCCCACATTGTCAACAGCATCCATGACACCCAGAGAGAGCATGAAAGGTTCCTAAAAATGTTGTAAAAAGCCAGTGGGAATTCCAACTCTATCCCCAGACGGCCATCAGCAACCTGTTTCCAACTTGAGACCCCAACTAGTGGACCCATACTCCTATTTTCTATAAACTAAAGTGAAGTGTTTGTAATTAGGTCTTGGTACCCCATTCCATATTTTGAGCCTAACTGAAAGTTGATGGCCTGCGTGGTGACCTGGCCTATAACTACATCAATCATAATGTTCATCAAAAAAATGGAAGAAATGAAGAAAACTAAAAAATGATCAGTTAACCCTTGATACATATTAAATTCATATGAATGATGGGTATGACTTCGTGCTCTTTGGTCTCTTGATTATGAAATGCATTTGAAAAAGCCCATTGAGTTACCTCTTTTTAAATGTATTATATATATTTCTGTCAACACAACTTTGTGTTAATTCTTCAAATTTGCCATCCTTCAGAATTAATAGGGTGCAAGAGCTTTGCAACAAAGGCTTCTCACCGGACATTTTTATCTCATTGTTCAAAAGGACTCTTAGTTGTTAAACCCGTGCAAACTATATATCATGACACTTCTTAGATTATATTTTTAATGGCTATAAGCTTGTGTACCTGCCAAAAGCAACTAGATTTCGGTTCAAGTAATCACCATAAATAGAATGGTGGTAAGAAGTGAGGCATTAAACATTAGAATAGTGTAGTACATTGGCTATTTTACATTTCTGGGTAATATATACATTAAACACCCACTTTGATAACAACATATCACCAGATAAGGTGATGAAAATAACAGTGTTAAACGTTATTGAGCTGAATAGCGAGGTTTTAACAAAACTCGCACGTTTTTTGACCTACTGAGTGGCTAGTGCACATAGCCCTTTCGTTGTCTGTCGTCTGGCCACTGTCCGCCTCCATGTCTAGAGAACTCCTTGGATAAGCACACCCGCTGAGGGAGAACCATTCTGAAACGGACTATGACCCTGCCTATCGGAGCAATTTAAGGATGATTTGGTCACTAGCTTTGATGGCAGGGAGAGGTCCACCCTTCAGACCCTACCGCAAAATTAATTTATTGTCTTTTTTCATGTCTAGACATTTCATTGACTTTTCCCTCGTTTTTGTGCTAAATTTTTGCCTACTTGGTCCATTTTACAACCATCTGTTTCAATATTCCAATCATGATTGCAATTGCTGTGATTTGATATTTTCCCCACATTTAAGGTAAGTTTATTTATTTGAAACCAATGGTAAATCCTTTTTCGTTCATGGTTTACTTCTTCTTCTAGTCTGTCTGATTGATTTTCAAAATACTGCAGTGCGGTATCATCAGCAAGCATGATACTTTGGAAGCCCCTCGCCTTTGGCATATCGTTGATATAAATCAAAAAAGTAAAGGGCCGAGTGTTCTTCCTTGAGGAACCTCACTTGTTACTTGTCGCTTGGTAGACTTGACACAACCAATTTCTGCAAATTGAGTTCTGTGAAAGAGATAGTTTTGACACCAGATTTGTGAACCGTTCCAAAAACCATTATATGCTAGTTTGTTGATCAAAGTTTCATGATCAACACAATCAAAGGCTATTTTTACCGAGGAAAATTGCTAGTGCAATTCCTTTTTCTTGGTTGTTAGAGATGTTTTGCAGAAACATTATGAACTGCGTTTATCCCGTTGTGTTTTTTTGGTAAACCCGAATTTTTGAGGGCAAAGATAAAAGTTCGGTGCCTAGAGAGTCATGTATTTGCTTGCTTACTAGTTTTTCCAACGCTTTCGAAAGGCTAGTTAAAAGGCTAATTGGTCAATAATCTTCGGCCATGGAGTTGTCCCCTGCTTGAAAAGGTCGATTGCTTTGGCCGTTTTCCATTCTCGTGGTATGTAGCCAGAAAAAAAGAGATATTTACAAAGTTCGTGAAGTATGCAATTAGTGCTGGAGCTATGGCTTTCAGAATCTTATTTGATACTTCATCTACACCTTGACACATGAATTCGTTCCGGTCGCCATTTGCATTGTTGTTAAACTGGTAATCATATTGACTCATCCAATCTGAATTTGCAAACTTGTATGGTGGTCTAGAACTATTGCTATCCAAGAAGCATCTCCTATTCTGACTATGTTGAAATCGTTCGCTAAGGTATTATTTCGATTTAAATTCCATTGATCTCCCATTTCCGTTCGTTGTCAATGTCTACGTTTCTGCAAAAGTTTCAACCCGCTCCACGTCGAGTGACGTTTGCTGACTTTTGATGGCTTTATGCCGTGTTTCATTATTTAAGAGGAAGGGGGAATGGCCTGGGAGCTCCCCCAAACAAAATACTGTGGATGTTTTATGATTAAAATTGATGCATTATTTTTTCAATGCCCTGGCTTCATCCACAACTAAGCACCTCCACAGAAAGCTCGAAAAGACGTCGCAAATTTGAAGACATAAAAACTCCAAACAATCCAAGGACGATAATCAAAAACACTGAGAAGACATGTGTCTCCATGTCTTACAAATAGACATTCTTTGTAGATCTATTGCTGTATTCCGCAACTCTTAATTGCCTTCAGACTTTTTATCACCAATTTCACCTCATTACATGTTAAGCACTTATAAGGTTTTCTTTATTTTCTAGCCCAGACAAGTCATTTTTTACCAGGATAAGTCCTTCTTAAAATAGCATATCCAACATTAGAAAAGCATTAATTGAAAAATTCGCAACCTCTTTCCATCAGAGGTTGTTTACTTGGTATGGGAAATTTAAAGATTGTAAATTTAGGAGATCTGTTGTGATTTAGGCTTATTTCCCATCAGCTCGTTTGCACCATTCCAAACCTTTCTTAAGTCTGTTTTGGTAGCTTTAAAAAATCTCCCCGATAAATCTGTCTGGCTCCTTTCACAAGTTTGAAATATATTTTGGCGAAATTCTCGTATTTGGACTTTGTGTGAGCATTAGCTTTGTTTCGAAATTTTCCTAGTACTTTGCCTTTACGCTTTCCTGATGCCATCTGGCCCCGAGGCATCCACAAATGTTGTTTTGCATTTCCTATCGTTTTAAGTCTCTTTACCAAAGACACTACGTATGTCAAACAAGTGGGAAAAAATTATTCAAAAGTTTTTGAAGGCCTGTTGTGGTCTATTTGGATCTAGATTCCATACATTCATTTTAAGCAGGTCCTTTAGTCTTATTCGATTTGACTCTCTTATATACTTAGTTACGAACTCTTTTTTGATTTGCTCGTTTCGTTCGTTTTTCCATCCGAACGATGTAAACGTTGCAAAATGATCGCTAACGTCACATTCCATTGGTATTCCGGAAACCAAATTTTTCGAAAACTTACCATTGAAAAATACAACATAGCTACAATGGAGGGCTTCCATCCAGGGAATAATTGAACTCTTTCTAACAAGAAACTCCTTCAGTAAACAGTTTGACGACAAACGTCATAACAAGCGCAGTAAATTTAATTGAAATCCATATTTGCTGAAAGAGTTCTTTACTGATCATTAGAGACGGCCAAAATATGCATTATGCATTTTACGTCAAATAACGCGTTTATTTTGCGGACTACCTTACCGTTATGGTGCGTCTACACGAGAAACATTCTGTCACAAAGTTTGCCTAACAATTTCGGAAATGTTGGGTAATTGACAAACAGTTCATCTCTGAGCCGTCTACACGTGAAACTATCCGATCAAAACGGTTTGACAATTATTTTGATTCAGATTTCTAATCAGATGAACTTGCCAGTGATCGTATCATTTCTCAATGGGTCTTTCATTCAATATTTATGTTATGCACGGTAAACAAGATGAGCAGTATAACTGTATACTCTATTTAGTAGAAATTGAGGAATTAAATTGGAAAAAACACCGATGGGCACTATCATGATGAGAATGTTTCGCTTTCCAAAAAGGTCCTTTATTTTGCCAATTTCAATCTGTGCGGTCATATGTTGGCTGAAACCGATTACT